>NW_022985438.1:2584656-2985901 GCF_010093595.1 Mytilinidion resinicola
GGGCAGAAGGTAGGACATACAAAGCTCCCGATTGACCTTATCCCACGATCCGAGCGGTTTCGTGTCTGGCATCTCGCCTTCCATATCCCGCTTCTCGAACGCGCGACCGGGAACTACGCCAGCGGGGTAGTCTAGCAGCACGAAGGAGCTGGTGTAGCTGACCCCGTTCCAGCGATCGATTGGCGGCACGGGATGGGGAGCCACGGGACACACGAATGCGTCGATCGGTCCCTTTTCGTCTCTCCAGATCTTTAAGAAGGCGTTCTCGAGCTCGACTTTCTTCGCATGCAGCGCTTGCAGCTTCTCGATTGTCTTGGGCGCTTTCCGGGCGAGGCGGCCAGCGAGCCAGGGGGAGAGGGGCTCGTTGGTTGCTTCGACGAGGTCGAAGATGTGGTTGCCGCCGTCTGTGCCCATGAGGGCGTTGGCGAGGGACTGGCATTGGCAGAAGAGGGGCGCGATGTCAATTTCCACGACCTCGATCCCCGAGGCACGCAGAGCGGAGGCCGTTTCGTCCATCAGCCGCTGGATAGGGGGTAGCGGGTCTATCAATCCGTCACGGCGAACGACCCCAATCCGCGGACGTTTCGAGGAGAGTGTTGAGAGAGATAACCATAGGCTGGGCGTGACGTCTGGATCGACCTCCCACGGTTTCTGGTCGGATACGGTGGAGAAGAATAGTTCAAGATCTCGCATCGTATGTGCGATTGGGCCCGCACTCGCGGGAATTGTGAGCTTCCCGTGGCCTGGCAGCGTGCCACTCTCTTGCCCTGAGAACGGGATCCGCTGCCAGGAGGGCTTGATGCCATACAGGCCATTGCACATGGCCGGTATGCGTATGCTACCGCCTACATCGGTCCCGACGCCTAGCACGCTTCCACGCATGGCAATTAGTGCGCCTTCGCCGCCGCTGCTACCGCCGGGTGTGACGGCGGTGTTGGATGGGTTTATTGTCCGCCCGAAGATGTTGTTGTGAGAATCTAGTGCCATGAGAGTTTGCGGGACATTTGTTTTGCAGTATAGCACCGCACCCGCGTTGAGCAAGACATCTACGAGGGTGGAGGCTGTGGTGGCAGGCTTAAAGGCGAGGATTGCGAGACCAACTGTGGCATCGTAGCCCGGTATCTTAAAGGTGTCTTTCAGGGAGATGGGGAGGCCGTGAAGAGGGCCCACGGGAGGGTTACCGGCGGCGAGATGGGCGTCAAGATGGGCGGCTCGGGCGAGAGCTTCGTCGAATAGGATCTCAGTGAGACAATTGGTGAGTTGCTGGGCTATCGCTGCTCTCTACTTGACGAGTAAGTGCATGTTTGAAGGTAGACTCAAGTCCAAATTCTCGTACCTTGCAGAATGCCCTCACGACGTCGACACTTTTCAGCTTCCCCTTTGCTAGACTATCAACGAGAGCAGTGGCGTCATATTTCTCTGTTATCTCAAGGTCCTGAGCATCCAGTATACCGCATTTACGCGGGACATCGAGGTAGTTTGTCAGTGCTGGGGATGGCGAGTACTTCAGGAGCCATTCCTTGGGTATTCTCAAGTATTGTTGGTCTTTTTTCTGCCAGGCAACGAGCTGCCACTTTTCTGGCGTTGCGAGTGCCATTGTTGAGTGTGAGGAGACATGGCGCACGGAATGTTTATGGTGATGTTTGACGAAGCTCGATTCGAAGAAGTGGGGATGCCGAGGTTCGTTTTGGTCACGGGCTTCGAGGGGAATGGTCTGCCTATTATGGACTTATAACTCGCTGATATTTTTGACTATCGGGGCTGAAGATTTTTATGGAATCGTAACGGTATATGCCCAGATTACCTCCCTTAATGCTGCATCAGGAAATACAGTATCCAACATTCTGCCCATACGAAATATGCTTAACCCGATTCAGTCGTCATTCCCTCTTTTTTCAATGATTCAGAGAACCGTTGCGGCCGCAATTGGATCCATTCTCAGTAGCTCCAATTCAAACTCCTCTAGTTTGTCCTCGAACATCATCCTGCCTTGAAATGCCGGGTTTTCCCCTTGGTAAACCCATCGCACACCCCTACCATCAAATCCAGTTGGAATGGCATTACCGCTGTACTGATCCCCCTTATCCCAAGCCCAACTTGAAAGGGAGCCCGGGGTGTAAGGTCCTTGATCATCATAGCCTTTCCCTTCCATCAGCAATCGAGCACGAACTGATACATGCATCCTTTCATGCGTCCACTCCAAAGGCTCGGACGTCTCCTTTCCAGTGATGTAATTCATGCGAGTGTACATTCCCGGTTTACGAGGCTCGCGACCTCCAAGTGAGGTTGGGAACGTGCAGGAGTCGTAGATCTTACCAAGACTCCAGCCCCGCGCAAGAGGCGGTTGTCGCGAAGAGTTGTATTTCTGGTTCATGAAATGCTGTTCTCGAATATAGTTTGGATTGAAATCGATCCAGTGCCTTAGGTTCGACATCATCCACGCCAAAGTAATGTCTGCCATCCCTGTATCGTCGTAGCTACCGCCCACGTTGGAATGAACCCCAGGAAACCAGACTTGCTTGATGTTTGTCGTGCAGTGCGCTGGCTTCTCCCAAAGGGTTGGGGTATACGATGCGCGCTGTTCGTCCAATGCCATAGCGTGGAAGGCGTTTTTGACATGATTGTCTAGCGAGGTGTCGAAGAATCTGTACTCGTGCAAGAAGTCCGGGAGGCCGACTTTCTGGAGTAGAGGCGTTGTAGGAATTCCCAAAGCTCCAACGGTGTCCCAAACTCCAATCGCCTGGATATCTACTTCGCGGGTCATGCCTCGCTATGATATATAAGTCAGTTTGAGCTCATTGTCGAATAGTAGACCTCAAACCTTAAGGAGCTCGTTCCTATAGCTCCAAAGATATCCTTTGATGTCTTCGGGCGGCGCAGCTATGTTGAAGTCCGGTATTGCATGCAAGATGGATGGCTTATAACCTTTCACGCCAGCATTCTCCCAGTCCTTGAAGATGAGGTAGAACCACGGCTGGGGATGGTCATTAGTACTATCAAAGCATTTGTGGAACAAGAGCCTACCATTCCCGCCTTTTCCAGCAACCCCATACCGCCAATCAAACCGCCTATGCTTCGGGCAGTGAAAGCCCCCCGGGAAAATCCTATCAGAAAGATGGAATCCCCCGGAGTGTAATTGTTCGCAAGAAAGCCATATGCTTCGCGAATGTGCTCTCCTATACCTTCGCCGGTGCCACCTCCATACAGACGTTCTAAGTAAGTACTACCATTTCCAACTCCAGATTGGTAGTAGACGATCTGCGGGTGGTGATTCCGATCTTCAGGCAAAATCGCTCTGCATATCCGGGTGACGTTTGACGGTGTTTGCAAGTGGCCGGGACCATCGAAGACGGATCCCTTGACCCAACCCTTGTCGCTGTCCTGAGATATATTAGAAGGTAACTGCTAAGTTATGTGGTAGTCCGCACCATCCACGTCCCTGTCAAAATCAGCTCGTGATTGCATGGATCCGCATTGCAACATACCATCACAACACGCAATGAGCTTCTTTGGCGACCTTATCTTAGGCACCGCCATTCTCGAGACAGAGGGCGTACTACTTCGAAATCTGATGGGCTGGTTTGGGCCTGATGGGTTGCCACGGAGTAATCTCGAAAAGCGAGAACGATGACAATGGACCAACTCTAGACGACAAAAAGCAGGAAGACAAGAGGACGGTGGAAGAAAATTTCGACAAATGATCATTAAATACTCTGTAGGTTTTCAAGCAGGCTGATGAGAGACAAGGCGAGTAATATAAGCGCTAGTGTGAGGTCAGACAGAGTCCTGGCACACAAACTGATGTTATGAAAGGAATAGGGCTGGTCACAAGGTGTAGATGGGCGTAAAGCGAGGAGGCACCTAGTCTTTTGAGGTGGGACAGACGGTGAAGGTAAGCTGAACGAACACGGCGATCAGGCATTCTCCGAAAATGGGTGCTGCGCCTCATGTTGCTTCTTGAAAGGCACTACTCCGACTGATTGGCGAAACGGCAACGCCATCCGGGGGCTGATGATAGACGCATGCATCCGTGCCCGTGTTGAGAACTTAGTGGTTGGCGGTCTCGCTACATGGCGTTCAGCTGAAGTGGGGCCGGGTTTTCTCTATTGAGGCGTGAATTTATTGGTTCGGCTGGGTAGATGCCGAGTCAGTGCATGTCACTGGAAGAAGTCAAGACATCGCGTCCACGATTGCATAGATGGGAAGCCCAAGGTGCCAAGTTCATTGACTGCTTTGCTGTGGAAGAGCGTAAATGACTCCCAGAGTGATGTTCTGCCAACTTGTCAACACAAAACTCGAGCGAGTTTTCGAATTGGGAGCTTTAGGGGATGAATCTCGTAACTTTTGCACAGTATTGGAGAGCCCGAGACACTCCCTGTATACAAGCCTCCACATGTTGGTGAGATGTGGTGGATGTGATCTCGTGAATTGGAGAAGTCTAAAGTTTTGTCTGTGCCTCTATTCGAAGGCCGAAGTTCCCCTGAAGACAATCGCGAGAAGCAATAGGCATTATTAACCGAGCGTAGAACAAAGTATGTTGTACAGTGCCTTGCCATACAGCATCTTCCTGCGTCCGGTGACTTAGCGCGGAAATCAAACCACAAAATTACGGTTTAAGGTACCAATTCCGAACGCCTTTAGGGGGAATAACAGCTCCCTAGCCAATGAGTCTTTAAGCCACCTCTTAATAGCCCAGAAAGGGAGGTTTACAGGGGTCGACTCAGTTTCCGCGCTAGGTCACCGGACGCAGGAAGATGCTGTAGGTATCCGTACATCTTCCTGCCACGGTCTGTGGGGCTCCAACGAACAAAGGTCCTAATAGAAACCGAGGGCAGCGGATACACTCCCAATCTGCCACGCTGGACGTGAACAAAGTGGCACACTCATACAGCATTATGTCTGGTGTGTACAGTACCTTGCCTAAGACATCTGTACGCATTCCTGCCACTGTCTGTGGAGCTTCAACGTACTAACAGAAGCCGTCGACAGTGGGTACACTTCTGATCTGCGCACACCCTGTTGACGCTGTCTGAGGTAGCCTTGCAGGTTTACTAGTTGTCCAAAATGCCGGACTTCTTTCTTATTTGGAATGCTGAAAATGCTACGAGGCTCCTTATGCAGCGGTGACTGAGTGTACGGATTTCTATGTCGAGGCATTGTACACTTATCTGCCACTGCTTGAGGTGCTTCAATAAGTTTCCACATAGTCCAAGACAAGGAGCATTTATCTCGTTTATTTTTCTGAAAATGAATTAAGGCACCCTAAGCAATGGTATACATGCGCACACCCATGGCGGTGGCTTGTTCTAGGAATTAGAGTGTCACTTTTTTCGTGCCCCGCGTGTCTGCGTACGCCCTGTTGACGCTGTCTGGGGTGGCCTCGCGAGTTTACTAGTTATCCAAAATGCCGAACTTTTCTCTTATTTGGAATACTGAAAATGCTATGAAGCTCCTCACGCAGCGGTAAACGAGTGTACGGATTTCTATAACAAGGCATTGTACATACAGGCATGCAAATTAATTCCTCTGGGTTAAGCCCACGCCTCCTTTCCTCGGAAGTCTACAGCTAATCGTCTTGCCGTGACGTCTCTAGTGGAAAAGGAGGGAAAAGAAGATATAGAGAAGAGTTGATAGAGGGCTTGAGGAGTACCTAGTCCATAGTTTTTGTTTATTGTGATCTGAGCAAAAAAAGAGCAGGAAAAAGGCAGAATTAGCAGGAAAACAGGACGCAAAAACGGAGCTAAAGGACAAAGAGCCCATGCCATGTATACGGGCAATGAGGTTCCATGAAAGAACGATCTCCAGCCGCCTTGTATAGCCGACTCCGTTTTGCCCCGCACCTCCGTTTCTGCGATCCAAATGTTCTCCATGCCCCCGTTCCATATCCCGCTAAAGCATATATCAAGCCAAAAAGCCCATGCAGACCGACCGCTCTGGTTTCCCGACCTACGCCCCACCTGGTTCCTGTCCACCGAACCGCCGCTAAACGCTATGCCATGCGGCCATCCCATATGTCGCTGCATTGCAGACAAGTGCAAGCAAAAAGAGGAAAAACAAGAACCGAAGCAGGCTGAATGTGAAAGGGAGAGGAGTCGGAGAGCCAATTTGGAGAACTCAGAAAGGATAAAAATCATCGAAGCAAGAAAGAACAAGTACAGCAAGAAAGAGAGATCTTCCAACTAGACCACCCGAGCAAATCCCAGCACCCTGACCTGTGCTTTTCTCCCACGCTTTTATATCGATCCTCCAGTGAACACCGCCCGCCGAATGTGAGGTATCAAACTCCCGGCCTGTTTGTCTCCAGTCTATGCACCACCCCCACCGGTTCCGTTTCCATGCTCCTTTGCCTGCAGATTTTGCGAAGATGTGTGTTGTCCAATCTGAAGAAACTCCGAACCTTCAAGAAATCAAAGACCCCAAACCCACTCCATCGCTGAGTTCATAGATTATTTCCACCGCCCAATGAAATCACTTGGCCCGACATGTGAAAATCCTGAGAAGGAAAGCTTCCGATAAATGCATTTATGCGGGAGACTTGTTAGCCGGGTTGTTGGGGTTACGTCGATCATCGTTCATTGAGAGGCCACCGAGGCCGGTCGAGAGGAAAGAAAAGGGATCGTTGTGACCTCCGTCGTTGAACCCACCATTGGAGAAACCAGCACCAGCAGAAGCAGGCGCCTGGCCAGCAGAGGTGAACGCCGCTTCGGCAGCACGGCTATCGAAGGGAGTACCCCCGTGCATGCCGCCGTTCGGTGCATACTGTGCTCCCATTGGGGGGTAGGGGCTAGCAGCTCCAATTCCGGAAGGCAGAGCGTAGGTGCTTGGTGGGCCACCGAACTGCTGGCCAGGGAATCCGCCACCAGAGCCGAAACCAGCGGCCGCAAAAGGACCAGGGCCAGGAGTACCGGCCATTGAGGGAGGGCCCATACCAAAGCTCGAAGGAGTGTCCATAGGAGAAGTGAAGCCCGAGTCAGCTGGAATCGCAGCGTTAGTGCGGCTAGCACCACAGCGGAGACAGCTGACGTTCTTCGCAAAGTTATGATATCCACAGCCGTCCGAGCCGCACTTCCAGTCACCAGCGCGGAATGGGACGACACCCGACGTGCCACCACGACCCATGTGGCCCATGCCGTGGCCATGACCCATGTGATGAGCAGGAGGGCCCATCATAGAAGGATGTCCATATCCGTACGGGTAGCCCATTGGGTCTCCTTGAGGAGCACCCGACATAGCTGGGAAGGAGCAACGGAAGCATGCGGTGCGACGCTGGAAATTGGAGAACCCGCATGACGGGCAAGTCCAGTCTCCAGGACGCGGGCGGTTCTTGCTTGGCGGGAAGGGGGTGAGGATATCGGCAGCGCGGTCGAGGACGCGGCTGGAGGAGGGAGACACCTCAATGGCCTTCTCGTTGAGGGCGCGTCCGTTCATGCACAAACTCTCGGCAGCCTGCAGAACAGTTAGCAAACGTGACGTCACGGGTGGAGGGGCATAGTGTTTGGCCGAAAATTCCAGCATCAACATAAACAATGGGCAACATACCTCTTCGTGTGAAGAGAAGACTGCGAAACCGGAGCCAGTGGGCTTGTGTTGATCGGGAGTGCGGAGAGTCCAGAAAGCAATGGGACGGCCGCCAAATTGGGTGAACCAGCTCTCGAGCTCGGACTGGGTGGTGTCGTGGGGCAGTCCACTCATGTGTAGAACCTTGCTACGCTCCGAGAGGAAAGCGCGGACATCAGCTCGGGCGTCCATTGGCTTGGTAAGCACGTCTGGATGGTCCTGTGCTGGCTGAGACTTGCGGATCAAACCTCGAAGGACTCTAGCAAGAGTGACAGCCTCTTCCATAGCACGCCTTGGTGAGGCAGGCGCTAGAGCTTGGAGGTGGAATGGCAGGTTGTGTTTGATGGGTGCCGATGACTGCACCGGCTCGACCTCAAGGGCTGCACAGATGTTGGCCAAAGCGCTCGAGCCGAAGGGCAACGACTCGGGGTGGTGAGCCTGCCAACGCTGGTATTCGGTGCGTAGGTCGAAGGTGCGCGAATGTTGTAGATACGGCGGCAAAACTACGGCCTTGTCACGAGCTTCACGGGGCAACTGAACACGGAGATCCCATGAATCGAGCGTCACGAACGCAAACTCGAGGTTCTTCGGCGTGAGATGCTCTTGGGCGAACTGGTCAACACGATTGACGGCGTCTCGGAAGGACCCGGCATTGCGGACATGCTCCCATGTCAGGGTGGTCAAGCTCGCTGCGAAAAATTTGATGTTAGCCTTGGGGCTGATTTTGAGGGGCAGATTCACCGTCAACGGCGAAGAAGTTTGAGGGAACTTACTGCACAATGGGGTAATGGGCGTGTTGACAGGTTTGACAAGGACTGATTCCCGATGGAGCTGTGACGTGGCGTCAGAACTAGATTGTTTATTTTGGGTATCGTGGGTGACTCAACATACCTCTTCACAGCTCTTCGCGTCGAGCAGTATCCACCCGAGCTCAATAACCTCAGCCGAGTCTTTCGTAACATATACACCATGTTCATCACACGTTGTAGCAACGTGGATGACAACGTACCGATCCAGGCTCGGGGCTTGAGGGGACGAGGTTGCCATTGTTTCCAGAAACGTGGGGCTGGTAAGAGATAGGGTTTGTTGGGACGGACGCTAGTGAGGAAAGGTGCAGTTGTAATCGATGTCGCTGTGTCGTCAATACTTCTGACGGAAGGAACGGATGAGGGAGAGAAACGGGATGGGACGTCCAGGACTGGAAGAGCTAGAGGACTAGCTACAGCAGCAGTCAGCAAGGTGAAGGAGCCCAGAGCCCAGCAAATCAAACGCAAAGCAAAGAGGCTGGTGATGGCGAGGCAGGCAAGATGGCAGACCCGTGATGGGCGAGGTGAAGGAGGAGAGGTGAAGAAGTGAGGTGAGGACTCGAGTTAGCTTGCCCGGGTCGGAACGTCGACGCAGACCAACCGCCAAATTCGTTACAGGCATCCGGGACGAGCTAAATCGACAGCTTGCACCTTGGCTTCTTCCAGTTGGGCCCTGCGCGCATCAGCATCGCGCATCAGCATCGCGCAGGCCAGCACTCGAGACACGCCATGCATCTGGCAGCGTCTCTGTCAGTTCTGTCAGGATGCCGCCGCCATGACCTCGCCGCCAGACGCGCTGCAGCTGGCTTTCTTGGGCGTTATGCGGCGGGCTGTACACACTGGACAGGGGCCGCGACCTTTGGCAGTGTTTTGCACGTCCCAGACTCTGAAACAAAAGCCCGCCGCCCATTGGAACCCGCACGCGGACGACTCGTGGTAACGGGACCACGGGTTCCGTGGCTCCTTGCCGTCCCACTCACCACGTCGTTGTGCCCGTGTGTTTATTGTTTGGCTGCGACCTCTGTCACCGTCGCCGTCACCTGCACTGGCACCTGTAGCGTTGGCCAGACGAGTGCTGCTGCTCGAGGCCGGCGCAGTGCTGGCATCCTGTCGGAGCAGCGCTTTGGCGGTGCACGATACAGGGTTCAAGGGGACAGATTGTGCAGCCCGAGGCGTGCCCGTTCAGCAATCAGTCACGACGTGCCGGACGGCGCAGCGCCTCTCGCTGAGACAGCTGGCAATGGCAGCGGGGTGCTGCGGACGTGGAGGATGCATGCAGAGCACGAGGTTGAGATTGAGATGGATTCCCTGATCGGCCGTTGGAAGAAATCCTATAAATATCCCGTTTCGGCGTGGTTGGCGCACGTTGTCGGCGTGTGGCTTGCAGCCCCTGGCGCCGCTGGCACCGCTGTGTCTCCGGCCATCCATCGTGACAAACCTACTGTATCCTCCAGTCTTGGCTCGATGCCATGCTGGTGAAGTGCGTCGTGACTGGACTGGGCTCCATGCTGTCCAACAAAATGCCAGCCGTGAGCGACACGCTGCTGACAGCCCCGACATTCACCGTTGACCCCACTGGCCCTCGTGGATCGATGTGCACCAAGGCACCGGTTGCACCCTGAGCCGTCCAGCTGGCCGTGTGAATGCCCCTTTAAACCACAGCTGCGTCCTTGTCCGCCGCCGAACGCCATTGTCTCTGCCTGTCTCAGTCCCGCAATCTCCCCCGACTCGCTGCCCTTGCCGTGCGTCAAAGGAAGACCCAGGTTCATTCTTTGTTCCGCTCCAGAAACAAGACAGTCGCGCGCTACGCCGTGCCACGGCTCCACCTGCATGGCTCGGCGCTCGCATCTTTCACCCCGCGAGCGCGACCGCGAAGGGTAAGCCTCCTTGCTTGCCACACCCCTCAAAGCTGCCCGTTGCTGCATGCCTCCCCGTCCATTCACTGTGTCTGTACGCAGCTAACACGAACCCCCCGCCCAGCACCCTCGTCCGCATCATGGGCTTCATGAAGCACTTCCGCTCGCGCTCCAAGCTGCGCGACAAAGAGAAGGACCTCCACCAGCAGCACTTCTTCCCCGCCGTCTACACCGGCCCCGACCGCATCAGCCGCCTGCCCGAGAAGGTCCTGCGCCTCATCTTCCAGAATGTGTGCCCGCACTCTACCGACGAGACATACGAGTCCAGCGAGAGCTCCATCGTGTCGGATGGCTGCATGCTCTGCGACCTCCGAGACCTGGCAAACTGCTCCAAGACGCGCCGCCAATGGTACCCAATTGCGTCGGGGCTGCTGTAAGTTTTCTGGGAAATGCTCACAAGTACCGTGCTGACGTACCGCAGCTATCACAGCATTAGAATCGACGCCGTCCACTACTGCGAGCTCGAGGAGATCTTCTCCGAGAAGCGGCGGCGCAAGTCACGCAACCACGAAGCCGTTGACACCCCTACCGCGCGACTACAGCTCCTATGCCGGACCGTAAGGGACAATCAATACTGCGCCAGTGCTGTCCAGTTCCTCAAGCTGCCATATATGACGCGGGAGACCAGCAAGGCCGACCTTGCCCGAACTGTCTCGGTCCTCCCAAATCTCCTCTATGTCGATTTACCGGAAGGCTTCTTCACGGGAGACCCGTCGTGTCATACACTGAGACAGGAGCTCCAAGTTCGGTGCCCGCACATCCGGAAAATGAAGTATGAGGCTGGAGCAGAGCAGTCCCTGGAGCTTCTGCTACAGCGGCACTGGCAAGACCTACAAATTCTGGAGATATCCAAGTTACGGGTCGAACCCACCATCCTGCGCCAGGTCCTGGCCTCTCTGCCTGTCATTCGCAATCTAACAATTTCCGACATGCCCTGGTTGGAGAGCTCAATCTTCCAGTCCAACCAAATGATCCCGGAATTTCCGGCCTTGCACACCCTTACCCTGAATAGGGCTCCAGGCATCACTGCTGACGGACTTGTCCAATATTTATCCCGGTCCGACACGCGTGGATCCCTCAGGATTCTGAAACTAAAGGAATGCTCCGGCATCCCGGTCTCGACACTTCATTCCGTCCTATGGGCTGCCTCACACCTGGTGGAGCTCAGCATCATTGCTCAAGTTGCGAATTCACTCCCACTGGAGCCCATCCCACCGCTCCAATCGATCAGCCTCAAGACTCTCCATTTCGAGATCACCTCAATCTCCTCAAACCAGCACTCGCTCTACCCACCCGCCCTCTCCTACTACAATTATCTCACCAACTCACTCATGTCGAACTCTCTCCCGGCACTCCGAGAACTTTACGTCCGCGACCCAGATTTCCCCGAATCACTCACCCTCGCGCCTCCTATTGTACCATTTGCAGATTCGCCCCAACACGCGCCCCGTGGCTTCCACCAACAGCTCGAAGTCTTCTCCAAGGGCCTCGACGAGCTTGAATGGGTCTACACATCTGTCATGCCCTCTGAAGGACCTGGCAGGCGTGGCTCGATGTCCGGTGGACGTCCGCTCAGCGCCTACACTGCGAGCAAAGGACTCGGTGCGCATTGGGGTGGCGAAGCAAGAAAGAGCGTGGTTGTGGGCAACGGCTTCGGCGGGTTCTTGGCCGTGCCTGCAGACGACGAGCGGCCGCGCACCGCTGGGAGTCTAAGTGGTGGCGGATCTCGGGGAAGCTGGGTCCCCGGCCACGCATCCCGCGAGCACAGGGGCTCCAAGGCAGATTTGTGGCGCTAAATCACTTTACTTACAGGTTTGGAGGAGGCTGTTTCATTGGACTAAGACGGTGTTGTTGGACTTGGGTCACGTGTTGGATGACAGGCACTAGGATGTGTCGAAATGGACGAATAGGAGCGACAGCGCGTTTCGCGTTTCCATGGATCGCTCATGGATTGCACGAACTCAAAGTCGACATACGAATCCCGGAATGAAAGGACCAAGGCACATTTGGAAAACCGAAACACCGATGTTTCGGATACGGACACGACTTCTGCTTCAGTGCCACACCTTGGGATGGAAATGGTTTAGCTTTCTTATACCCCCTTTCGTTTGCGACAGGCTGCGGCTGTTCTCTCGTTTTTGTTATCGAATTGACTTGTTTGCATTCTATGGCGCTGGCCGTTGCTCGCGCAGAGCACTCTATACCTTGTGGCCCCGGAAAAATGGGAGTCTGCTGGAGAGGCTGGCGAAGCCTTTTGTGGATGAAATCTTTTTCTCTTTTCTTCAACAGGCAAAAGCTGTCTTATTGGCAAGTTGCATGGTTGGTTGGTCCAACAGTTACTATACGTAGGTCTACGTCTTTGTAGATACACCTGCTTGGTCTTGGGCGGCTTGACTGGACCTGGATTGAGGAGGTGCGAGAATTACGGTGGGATCTTTCACGCTGTGAATAGTACGCTTCAAGAAAATAGACTAAATTTTCTGAAGATGTGCTGGTGTCCTACTGATCTACCTACTTCATTCAGTACCAACAAATTGTGCTTGTTAACAACCATACGCCAACCGTCCTCGGGCGTCCTCGCGTCGCACAAGGTAAGCCCATCCCTTTCCCATAATACCCATGTTCCTTAACACCAATGCTCGCTATATCATACCTCATAACTCATTAAACACCTCCAACCCGTCTCTTCAACCTTCGACAATCTCCTCACAACCTGTCCTCGCCTCAACCCAAACCCCCTCACGGCCACCTCCCCAAATCCTCCTCCATCAAATTCCCCAAACAAGCCCCCCTCTCCACCCTCCCCCTCAACCACCTCAACACCGCCGCATCCTCCGTAACCCACCCCTTCGCCCTCGCCCCACACGCAATATTCGGCGTCGCTCCTCTCCCTCCCCTCCTCGCTCCCCCATCCACCGTCTTCCCCGCATCGACCCCCGCGATCTCACTGCCGCCCTCAACATGGTGCAGCAGCTCTGGATTCACGCTCCAGCAGCCCCACCCGTGGTCCCTGCACGCCTCGAGTATCCGCACGTCGTAGGCCTGGCACCCGCCCGGCCCCTCGGTGCCGTACGTCTCGAGCAGGCGGGCGGCCGAGGCGCGCGTGACGGCGTAGCCGAAGGTGCAGAGGGGCCAGCGGGAGGGGTGCAGCAGGCGCGTCTGCTCGGGGAGAGCACCCAGAAACTCCGCGGTCTGAGGCCGTAGGCGGCTGCGAGGCGGGAGGGTGGGGTCGTGGTAGGTGCTGTAGGTGTGGCTAGGGGCGTTAGCGAGGTAGGGGGCTAAGGAGGGGTTGTCGTAGGGGCTGGCTAGGAAGTCGCCGCAGTGGCCGAGGTGGAGCAGCTCCCAGGTGAGCGGGCCCCAGTAGGTGGAGGTGGTGTTGGGGGAGAGGAGGGCGCGGAGGGCGGCGGCGGCGAGGGGGATTTGGGTGCGGCGGAGGTGGATGCTCCAGTCGACGTCGTCTTCGAGGATTATGGCGGTGCTGAGGGGGGTGCTGAGGAACCTGGGGGTTGTTAGTGATTTGGGTGCTTGTGGCCAAGAGGGTCTGAGTTGGGCGGTTCAAGATTTCGATATTTGAGAGATGATAGTTCGCAGCAGTGCTTGAAGAGTGACGGACTGATTATTGTGAATGAGGATCAATTTGAATAGCTGGTAAACTCGCTGAGTCACCTCAGACAGTGCCAAACTGGTGTATGCAGACGGAAAGGTGAACGTAATGGTAGCTGCCAACATGCAAGAGCGGTTGAAACATAACGAAAGCATTACCATTTCAGGGCATACAAATGTCCCATCCAGGCTAGAGCCGAACCCTTGCCAATTCGAGAATTCTCCGGCGATCGAAAGCTGCGGAGATCCCGGTCGGTCCAGACCGGCTGGTCAGGGATTGTGAGATCGATGCCGGTCAGGTTGGCTGCGAAGATGAGATCTTTCCGACGCGACGATTTCGCATGGGAAACGGCTATGACGGCGCCGAACTATTTTAAGTGTTAGTACGAGATGATATACGAGGTCCCAGACAAGGAAATGTACCCCGAGAGTCGAATTTGCTGACTCAAGAACTGGGTCTTTCCTGGGCAACGAGGCCACACTCCAGTCGACGCCGAAGAAGAGGTAGATAACAGGAAGCAGGCATATCGCGAGGCAGACTGCCAAGAGACGGATGGGCTTCCTTTTGCTGTCCATGGTCTCAATGGTACGAAGGATGAATTGACGATGGTGACGGACTGGCCAATAGCAGACGCCAGCCTCGCTCTCCCGGCTGGAGCGACGCCTCGTCCGCGTCGACCTGCTGCGCGCTGTTAGGGCTGCTGGCGCTGATGCGAAATTAAACGCGTCTCGGGCTGAAAACCGCTCAGCACTGGGCGAGTGATGCGGCTAGGGGAGCACTGGGGAGGCTGTCCGTCATGCGCCCCTGCATTGGTGTGGTCTCCCCACCAGCTGTACATTCCCTTGCTTCAGATCCAGCTTACTGCAACACCACCCAGGAACGCTCCTCCACGTCCCACGACACTCACCAGGAATGCGACACAAACATGGCCGACGTCTCGACCTCCGCCGCCCCCAAGTTCTCGCGGTACCGCTCCGTGCGCCGCCAGCAGGAGCAGCAATTGAAGCAGCCGCCCCCGCCCATGCCACCGCTCAACCCGCCGAAGGAGACCTCTGTTAGCAGGAGCATGTCGCGATACCATCGCCAGCGGCCAGGCGTCGCCGTCAACAATGCTGTTCCTCCGATTCCCGACCTCCCCGGCATGCGCAGCGCAAAGTCTCAAACTCTCCCACCTCCTCCCCCTGTTCCGGTACCCACGCACGCGACCTCAAGTCCACGCCTTCGTTCGGGTACTTTAGGACCCCATAATGCGTCGCAACAGACTAGCAATGAAGAGAGCAAGGCGTCGCCATCCATGGGCGTGGCGGGGAAGCAAGTTCCTCTGGTCAAGCGCACAGCTCGAGAACCGTTGGCCACTGCGCGCGAGGAGGCGCGCAAACTGATGCATGGCGAGGCTGAGCGTCTCAGGAGAATAAAGGAGGAGCAGCGCACAGAGAGGGAAGCTTTGGAAGCTAGGCGGGCAGAGCAAGAGCGGAGGGAGAGGCACGAACAGGAGAAACAGAAGGCGCTTTTGGAAGCAGAGCGGCTGAAACAGCTGCAAGAGAAGGCAGAAGAAGAGGAGCGTATCCGGTCACAACAAGAGGGAGAATCTCGCAACAAAAGGAGGCTTCAGGAAGCTAGCCGCGCGAAACAGCACCAGGAAGAGGAGGCACAGCCCAAATCGCGAATGCGAGCCAGAACCGTTGGCAAGGACCAGAGACCGTCAACTTCAAAGGGTAGTCCTTCCGAATCCAGACCTCAGACATCATCACAGAAATCGCTACCTCATAGTTCACCTTCGAAACTCGGGTTCCTGAAGAAACGCAATCGAGATGACGCTCTTAGAGCACTGGAAGATAGGCCTAAGACCTCTTCAAGACCCAGGGAGATTAGCACTAGTAGCGGTGACAAGAGCGCTCCTAAGCCATTAGCTGGATTTGATGCGCCAATCTCAGCTGTCAATGCCGGTGATCGCGTAAGATATGAACCCCGTTGAGGGGCTATACCGCTAACATATTCCTAGCGCGTGATGGTAGAGTGCAATGGCTCTCAAATACTTCTCCCAGTTGTTCCAGAGACTACCCCATTGGAGCTCATTCGATCGGCAGCCAACTGTCTCTCCGTGCCTATTGATCCAAAGGGATCGGTGCTACTCGAGAACTTTGGCAAGGTTGGAGTGACGAGACCGCTTCGGCACTATGAGCACGTACGTGATGTCATGAACTCATGGGACAGGGACGATGAGAACAACCTCTACCTTGTGGACGCCTCCACGAGAGGCGCTGAGGAAGAGCTCAGTGCTTCCCAGGTGCCCACATCGAAACCCGAAGCCTTCTCTTGTTTTATCTACTACTCTCAGAAACCCGGCAAGTGGGCTAAGAAGCACTTCACATTGCGATCAGACGGTCAAATCCTGCTTGCAAAGAATGACGCCGGCAAGGACTCTAGTAGTGTTTGTCATTTGTCCGATTTCGACATATACACTCCGACTGTCAAAAAGGTGTCAAAAGTCAGGCCGCCGAAGAAGATCTGTTATGCTGTAAAGAGCCAGCAGAAGACAGCAATGTTCTTGGATGAAACGAGCTTTGTCCATTTCTTCTGCACGGCAGACAAGGCGGTTGCGAATGCTTTCTACAAAGCAATCCAGGGATGGAGGAGCTGGTACCTGGTAAATGTCATGGGCGAGGGGCAAAAGAAAGCCAAGACGGCAGAAGGTGCCACTGGAGGTGGGCTTCTACCAAGCTTTGGATTCTTGGGCGGCAGTCCGAAGGACGAGAAGATGGCCTCTCATTCTAGAGGGTTCTCCGTCGACTCGCATTACCAATTAGGCTCATTCAAGCCACTTCTCGATCTCAGTATGTTTGAAAAGGAGGAAAAGAAAGACAACAACAACGTTGCAGATGATTGGCGATTGCCTATGGACACAAAGGCGATACACTCTCGCAAAATGTCCACGCGCGTAAGAGAACCACCACCACCTTCTGGACATGCCACCAAATACAGCCAGAACTCAAACCGCCTCAACTCCTTAGCACAAAGTACATCATCATCCCATCAATCGAACGGCGAAGAGCCCTTTGCTGCAACAGGCCTCCTAGGGCGCCAGTACTCCCATCGGCAAAAGCTACTTCAAGAACGAGAGCAGAATACCAGTAGTAATATTGGTCCTTTCACTGGCGGTTCCAACCTCATCAGTAACGTCAACTCACCGTACATGGCCAACGAACCAGGTGCCGGTCTGGGCCGGAAATCTTCCGTGCGCAGCACACGTCAATCTAGTGACCTGAACCGCTCAGCTTCCACACGAAACAAGCCTAAGCCACTGATAGACCTCACGCCCCAATATCGTGAGCCACCTCAGCACGCTCGCAAAGGCAAGGGATACATCCCCGATGCCAGTAACGAGCCATTAGTCTCCAGTGCCACATCACCAGACGAAGCCATCAAGATCCCGCCGTCTACAGACTGGCGTGCGCGGCCCAGCACCTCTGCAAACCATGGAAATTACGGCAGCGGCAACTATGAGCGCAGCCGCTCCCTCCGTGGTGGGCCACCAGCCGGACTAGCTGCTTATGCCGTCAACATCCACGATAACGTCCCACAGGATGAGTCGGATGCGTTCACGGGCCGTGGTCTACTTGCCAACGCTGGCTTCAGCCAAGGCGGTGTGAAGACTGGTCGCGGAGTTATGGATGGCTCAAAAGCGAAGGGCCCAATGCTCGATGTTGATGACCGCAGCAAGTTTGTGCCCGGCAGTCTACTCTCTGGCGTGGAGAAGGTGCAAGGGTCTGGCGGGCCTATCATTGACCGAGAGAAAAGACATACTGCTGATGTTGCCACTGGAGAAGGGACGTAATCTGACAGCATCCTAGGGAAAGCAAGCTTGGGCAAACGTGATGACTATGTGAATGGGAAACACGATGAAATGAGAATCCTACGGACGTGATACCTCCGAATTTCATAGGGAAGGGCAGCAAATCAAGGGTCCAAAAAGTCTTCCACCTGGGGGGAAAACTGTACACCACCGAGGCTGGTGGTGGAACGAGGGGCGTCGGTATTGATTTTCATGGGGTTTCGAATTACTCCTTCCCGCGTCTTTTCCTTGAGTCCTTTTTCCTCTCTGTTGTCGTGCATAGGATTTTCTTCGGCATTTCGACGGGGTCGAGGGTTATTTGCCTTTCGTTTTCCCCTTCTTCTCACGAGTGGCTAGTGCATTTGAGTTGCCCAGGCGGCTTTTGCCTGTTTTATTCCCCGTTCCCCCTTTTTTTTTCTTCGCCTTCATCCGACAAATCTGCCGTTTGCTTGCATCGGCCTGTGCTTCTCTTTTCGTTCTCCTGCATAGCAGGCCTGTGCCTTTATAGCACTGTTTTCATTTCGGTCACTGGAAGTGCTTTCGCATACCCATGTAGCATAGCAGTATGGTACCCAACCTGCCAATGAGACATCAAATTAACCATGCTCCCATGCATCTGTGACAGCGACGCCTACCTGTCCCACTTATAGCACTTTCCCGTGAGCATAAGCACACAGATATATCACTGCTAGAGTGACACTTTCAGATCTAAACACCACTGTCAGGAGCAGCCCCGGTACCGGGACGCCAGCTGGTCAAGAGGTAGCTCAGAGATGCAAAGTAACTGACGGCCGTCGTTATAGCCGTGGTCTTCTCTCTTTCTTTAGTTAGCTGAGCAGGAACCTTCATCCTATTACTATAAGCCCTGCTTTGCTCACCCGTCTTAGCATCAGTAATATAGAAGAGGTCAAAGTGTGAATTATAAGGATTTTCGGTATGCTACTGTACTGTACTCCAACTCCAGCCGTATTCAAGCGCCCTAGCAGATCCTAATCCCACAACACTCCAGACTAGCCCCATGCACCTCCGCCTCCCTGCCAAAGTACGTCATCAGGAAATCCTTCGCAAACGCCTTGTCCGACTCGCTCCACGCTTCCAAGCCCATCCTCGCGATATCTTCGCTCGTCACCTGCAGAACCGTGTTCTCTTCTCCAGTCAGGTCCTCGTCATCCGAGCACTCGATCAAGTCGGCCAGCGTAGTTACCATGAGCGACGTTAAGCGGTGGAAGTAGGCGATTATAGCAGTGTGTAGTCCCGTCTGGGCGAGCCCACTCGCTGTCATGGGGTCTGCACCGTTGCTCTCCATATGCATGCCGCCGGGCACGAAGTCGGAGATGTCGCCGAGGATTTCTCGGTCACCATCCGCTTCTTCCGTTAGGTAGGAGTCCTTTTCGCCGGCAGACGCCCACCACATAAAGCCTGAGTAGGCGAGTTGAGCCCATGTCATTGGCTCAATGAGCTTGTCGTCGTAGCCCTCGTCGCTTTCGTCTTCGCTCTCGTTTTCAGAGTCGTGCGGTAATAAAGAGGTACGGTCATCCGTGTCTTCGTCTCCGTCGTCATGGTCGGATTGCACACGGTGCCGGATCTTCCATAGCTCGTGGTAAAGAAGCTTGAAGCGTCTTAGATCTCTCTGTGAAGCTTTGATCTCTGCTCCATCTGATGTCTTGATAGTCGACCATCGTTTAGTTTCCGTTGTGTTGTTCGGAGTAGGTGGTATATCGACAATGATATCGTATAGTTTTTGCTTGATTGTTAATATCTCGTCGGTCGTGCAAGCAACCCAGCCGTAAGTGTCGTCATCATCTGGGTTTTGGGTTGCTCCTGGTGCACCATGCGGGACCGACATTTTTTCTAGAAGCGGTATATCGTGTATACCTAATGTGAATAGGGAACGGAGCCTGTGAAGAGACTCCGAGCCAGGAGGAAGAAGCTCGGAAACGGATCCGGGAATACTCGAGAGAATAGAAAGGTCGTACACTAAGTATTTTGTATTAGGAACAGAACGTAGATGGGACAAAGATGTGGCGTTCTCCATCACTTACCAAATTCGCAGGCCGGTCGGACAGGCGCGGACGTCATGAACAGAATCCGCTTCCGAAGCAGAGCAGCCCGTTGTAAAGGGAATACTAAGGGACCAAAGGTATCGATGTATTTTACAATAGACAAAGCAGGATGCCAAGGTGGTAGGGATTGCTCCGAAGGGATGACAGCAACCAGACTCGAAAGGGCGCGGCTCCTGTTATGTGTTTTCCACGGACTTGGGTTTGAGCCGGATGATATGGTGGAAGACTTGAGGTTTTGAGTGTCCCCGTCGCCATTCGCTCCGTGCTTCTCCCAGTATGTTTCTAAGGGTTCGGTTCTGGACACATCGTCGACCAATACCCTGAGCCTTATTTAGCAGTCGCCGGAGTACTCCATGCGAAAAGAGAACGTACGCAGCTAAGTTCTGGAGAGCTTGGGCATGGAGCCAGCTCCGTCCAAGCCTTCCATAACTCAATGGCACCAAGATGCCCACTGCAACAAGGTGTGCGTTGCGCTCCGCCTCTGAACCCGGTCCATTCACAAATGCGCTTAGGCCAGCGTACCCCTCGTGCACAAAGTATCTGCCTGTAAGTCAGTTCCAACTCATGCGCTCAGGTCTACTTCAACATACACAAGGTCCTCTTTTACAGTATGTAGGCCGGAAGGGAGGGATTTGAACTCGACGGTGCCATCAAGGACAACTAAGTAGATCGCGTGAGCCATCCATCAAGCAACGAATTCGGAGGGCAATGAAGCTTACCATTGGCAGCCGATCGCTTCCAGGCAATTGAGTAGCTGTAAACAGACCGTCAGCGCGACTTTTGAGTATTTGGGGGAGCTGCTAGTACACACCCTACCTTCTGGTCGAACTTGATCAGAAAGAGAGCCGACAAAGGCGGCGCTGTGGTCGCGTCGGAGGGACTAGAGTCGACATCGGTCGTGCTAGCATCGCTGGTGCCAGACATTGTAGAGGGTCAACATGACATGAAGGTCAGCGTATTAACTTGGCGGGATGTCGTGGTGGAAGTGGTGGAGCCTGGGTGCGCTTTGCGCCTACGTAAGGCCGGGAGCTGAGACCTAGGGTTTGTGGTCACAGCGCTAAACGCAAAACGGAGACAAAACAGATGACTTAAGCATATTTTGACGACGGAAGCTCAAGCTTCAGTCTTTCATGTTCATTATCTACAACTACTGGAGCATAGGCTCGAGGCTCTCTCCGAGCGTTTCTTCCATCATGTTGATCCACCGAAGCGTTTCGCTTTCCACCGCTTCGTCATCATCTTCCTGCAACTCGCTGATGAAAGGCAGCATTTCCGATATCATTCCCAGCCAATCCTCCCCTAATCGCTTGGTCAAAGCCTGCTCACACTTGACAACTGCCAGCCGGGTGTGTGCCTTGTCAGAGCGCATCAGCTTAAGAAGTATGCCGTTCATCTCTTTGCGATGATCTGCGGAGTCTGCCGACACTGCCAGCTCTACGATGGATGGAATCACGTCTTCTGTCACGACAGTGGCCGATTCAACAGTGAGTTGCTTCAGCACAGGACCCAAGACGGCACTGAAGTGCGACGGTGCTTGCCAAAACCCTAAACTTATTGTTAGTACGGGGTGGAACCTAGGTATCCCGCAGAATTTACCATCTTGATCATGCTCGAAGCTCTTGGTAAGAGCATTTAAAACCGCCTTGACGAGTTTTACATCCAGACTGTCGAGGGTGGAGGTGTTTTGCAGTATATCAGCAACATCCTCAAGGATATAGCTGGAATAGCTGATCACGTAGGACTTCAAAGGTCAGCATGTATCTATCTTCGGATAGAGTGATAGTACCTTAAATTTGTCGAAGAACCTCTCGAGGAAAGAGTAAAGAGATATCGAGCGAAGAGCTCTGCCCTTTGTATCTTTCTTCGGAAGCCCCTTGGATGCCCACTCCACGAGCCGGGAAAAGAACGGGCGGAACGTCATGTCATTGAGCTTAGTCGTCATTTCAATAGCGGCATCCTGTACGATGGAATCCAAGTGCTCGATATCGGCGTCATCATCACCATCTTCGACCTGCGAGCTATTCGAAGTACGCCGAGTGTCAAGCGCAGTCAAGAAAATGGTGAACAAGGTCTGTGTGTTCTTGAGGATCGCAGAGTTTGGTCGTGACTTGACAGCTAATAGGAGGGCATTAAGATGTTCGCGAAGTGCCTATCATTCATCAGCAAAGTGACAGGAGCGAGACTTGAAGTACTTACCTCGTAGCCATGCTTCACTGCATCAGCAAATGTCCGATTGATAGCCTCAAAACACTCTTTAGCTTCAACCTGTTTTGCGACATAGCTATAGAAGTGATCCCTGCTCTCATCACAGCTCTCACCCAGATCGCATTCTGCAGATTTGTGCGACAACTCTAGCGACTTGTCCAGGTAGCTCCCGATGAACATAAACGGTAGTTTCTCAATGATGGCACAAAGAAGCGAATAGACCGCGTTATGTAGACGGGGTTTCTTTCCGTCCGCATCCATACTCTGCTCCAGGTAGGAGAAGGCTTGCGGTAGGACTGCCGGTAGGAGAGGGATGAAATCCTCTGATATGACATCCACAACTGAGGCAAGACAAATGACCGATATCTCCCGCAGCCGATCATCATTGCTTCCAAGTGATTGGACGCCGGCGACCATTTGTGCTGAGGACGCAACAGCTGCACTGTCTCTCTTACCGAATCGTTCTGATATTTGATCAATGCAAGCGACAGCACTTTGCTTTAGCACAGTGTCCTGGGAATGCTGTATAATGGTTCCGACACGAGACAGGAATGCTAAGGCAGCCTTTACAGAGGGCTCGTCACCTTGTTTGATACTTCGCACCTTGATTTCTACTGCCTGCAGAGTCGTTAGTCTAATATCGTCGTCAGAATTCTCCAGCAAGTCTTCTGCGGTCTTGATGAGGCTGGTGATAGGTAGAAGCTCTAGAATGCTAAACAAGACACGGCTGCAGGCGGCGTAGAGTCCTTCCTCGCCCTTTAGGCGTCGAGAAAGTTGAGTAGCTCTTTCAATAGCTGGAGCAAACGTCTTTTGCAAGACAGCACTTTCAGTGCCAGGTCGCAAAACTTGACCGACATATGCAATCAAAAGTGGGTCTTCCAGAATGCTCGCTAACGACTCCAACAAAGTCAGGAGGGTACCGTTGACCTCAGCTTGGCTTTTCTCGTTCAAGCTCAGGAGCACTTCAGAGACCGTGCGTTTAGGTTGGAGGGCATCAATAATGAGCTCAAGGTATTTGGTAGATGACTATGAACATCAGCACTGCGACAAGGAGGTTATTGATAGTCGTGCTTACCTGTACCACCAATGCTGGCTCAAACGTTCTTAGTAGATGCGAGACGAACGATCGCGACTCTATCGCTGATCGCGAGTCGGCTTTTGCCGGATACTTGTCAAGCAGCAGAGCCATTACAGCATATAGTGATTCCTCTGCACCAAGAGTCTGTAGAAGTCGATCGAAAATCTCCGGTCTTCGGTGAAGGGGAATATGTTCGAACGCGGCGGTAAAACTCAAGAGCAGATCTGCCACTCCAATAATGAAATTCTTGTTTCGGTCTCTTAACGATGCTGCTAGTTGCGGGACTACGCGTGTGATGGTCTCATTGACAACATAAGCGGAGTTGTCGTCGCTCTGTCGCAGCAGTGTAGATCCCATGAAAGTGAATATAGGCATCAGAGTGTGCAGAACAAGGTGTGCCACCGGCTTCCAAGAGGCTAAGCTAGAGATTAATAGGAGGGCTGCATTTTGAACCTCTGGGCTACTGCTGTGTCGTATGCAGTCAACAAGTAGGTCGGCCCGAATAGCGGAATGATCCTCAGCGGGCTCTTGTCCATCCTAGACGCTGATTAGTCCATGCCCAACGGCACTGGTGAAAGTGGCTTACCTTCAGGCGTTCGACAATTGACAACAAAGATCTAATGATCGGACTTTGAAGGTAGACCAAGTTTGATCCCGAATGTGATCGGAACTGGTGGAGCTCCCCTAATATGTGAAACAAGCCTCGCAAAAGCTCTGGATGTTCTTCGGGCTTAGAGGCTTCAATTAGCTCCAAGACAAAGGTGACCCTCCGCAAAGCTCTCCCAATATCTTTTGGATCAGGCGTGTCTTCTCGTGAAGACTCCAAGCGACTTGTTCGCCTCCTCTTTGCAGACGGAGGTTTGTCTGGCGATTGAATAGCGCTGATAGCGTTGATAGCATTCTCCAAAAGGGTCCTTAGAACATTCGACGAGAGCTTCACTGCACCTAGCAACTCCTTGGAGCTTTCCTGACGAAAAGACACAACCTCTTGCTTAGATTCGTTTTCATCTAAGGATAAGTCTAGGAGAGTTGTGGCAAGTGATGGTTTCAAATCAGACTTCAAATTAGGCCAGATAGCTTGCAGTCGTTGGAATGCGGCCTCTTGTACAGACTGGCGATGAAAATTAAGGTGGTCCGTGATGATGGTCTGGAGGAGATCAACGCCTTCTTGTTCTCGCGCAGAAATTACAGCTATATGCTGGCTATCCGCGTCGGCAGTGTCGAAAGCATCGAGATTACGGAGACTTAACAGGTAATTTTTCGATAATGAGCACCACTCGCGAACAGCAGGAAGCAGCATGTTGATGCGAGCAGAGGCGCAAACCTTTCTGAGTCGACTCAGTAGAGAGAAAAGCTTTAGTCGAACGGATATCCGTGCCGTCAAAACCGCGTGGCTACTCAGGAATGAAACAACGCCGCCACGGTCAGAAGTTTTCAAATCTGCGACCCCAGATTTATGTGCCGGGAGTTTTGAGTGTGAGTGGCCGTCCAATGCAGAGAAAATGACTTGAGTGATGTGGCTTGCATCTAAAATGCATTCCTCCAGCGTGGGCATCAAGACTGATGCCAAAAATTTCGAATATAGCTGTATTGGCATCCAATGAACCTGTGATGTTTTGGGACCATAAAGGGAGGAACCAGCCCATGTATTCACTTTGGATTTTTTGTGCAAAAGGGTTGCCTTGCGGTCCAAGAGAATGACACAGTCCGCAGCACTTTGACGCACTTGTTTCGATTGATCCGCAAGGGCGTAGATGATGTATGGTACCAAGGCTTGCAGATCCATCTGTTCTGTAGCCTGGTCGAGAAGTTTCCTCACTGCCTGCAGAGCAGCGCTACGTGCAAGAATTGGATAAGGCCCACACCACATGCTGATGAGAAAACTCAAGAACACTGGGCTTTGAAATGCTCCCTCTTGATTCAAGATTGGCAGGTTCAGAAATTCGTCAATGCTATTGCCTTGTGGGGATGATTGGATGAATCCACGAGCGAGAGTTTCTAGAACGCTTGTTTCCGTGCCAATGAGGAAAGTATCTCCTCGAACACGTGCTGGTAGATTCGATAGTACCAAATCCGCCCGTGTAGTATTGTTGTCTTCTTGATCGGGCATCTCTGAGTCCTCCTCGATGGGTTTGGGTGTAGTCTCGTTTTCGAGGGGCCTCAAAACCGTCTTGAGTTTCATCTCCAGTGTCTCGATGTCAAAATTGTTCTCCTTCAATACTCTCTGAAGCTTGTTTTCCAGGGACGCTGAGTCTGCCAGACGAACAATGAGGTCCGCAATCTGACTTCTGATTCGGAGTGCGACATCTGTAGACTCGTTGATCTCCATAGTCAACCGCAGTAAAGATTTGATAACAAGCAATGCCTGAGAGTCTTCTAGCAGGTCTGAAACGAGTATCTGTTCAACGACTCGAATTTCGCAGCTATGATGGAGATGTTTCAGTCGATCCACAGCTCCAAGGGCGCAACCCAATGCCAAACGCTCGACACGGATTTCCCGACCGAGAGCGACAATCCGTTTTACGAGATCATCATGCTTTAGCAATCGCCTCACAACGTTGCGGGGAAATTTTGCGCTTCGGCGCTCTTCTGCGATTACCGCCAAACATTGGAGAGTGGCGTCGGTCGTATCGGGTCTGCAGGTTGCG
Source organism: Mytilinidion resinicola (assembly GCF_010093595.1). Lineage (NCBI taxonomy): Eukaryota > Fungi > Ascomycota > Dothideomycetes > Mytilinidiales > Mytilinidiaceae > Mytilinidion > Mytilinidion resinicola. The sequence continues at coordinate 2,610,366 of NW_022985438.1, forward strand.
GATATGGCATCCAAGAGGGAGCTTAGTACTTTATCTTCCAAGTTCCCTTTGCTGACCAGAATTGTAGTGATCGCGTAGCATCCATGCATTGCATCAGGAATGTTCACAAATGTCAGACATTTGCTGAGGGTAGGTAGGATGCGATTGATCAGATCTTCCTCTCGTTGGTGCTGTACAGATTTCCTGCCGGACCTAGCGGTGTTGAACATGGTATTGATTGCTTGTGCTGTTACCTCCGCCCAGAACTTCAAGAATATATCAGACTGGTGTTCATTCTCTAGGATTTTCAAGATATATTGTTGCAAAGCAGAGAAAACTCCAGGGTTGGTCGACGCATTATAGACAATAGTTGCTCGTGGAGGGTTTTCCAGAGAGCTCACGTAGGGTTGTAGGAAGCGGAACGTGGGGGAAGTCTTGGCCGGGAGTATGGAGAGGAGCGTAGTGAAGATGGGTATCGCGTGGAATGGGAGGAACGTGAGAATGACGATGTCCGTATTGTACTCGTGGATGCTAATTGCAAGCCGTGTTTCAGTAAAAGGATTGTCGAAAAGAGCTCAAGGTTGACATACCGGAATCGTCGTACAAGCCATTCTACGGCTTTTTGTGCTGGCTTCAAAGCTAACCTTGGGCCCACCAGGGTGAGAAATCTTTCAATAACGACGTCAAGCTCCGCATTCTCCTTCGCTGTCATTTGGGACCGGTCCTCGGTTTTGCCTTGGTCACTGAACAGGTTCTGCGAAAAGGCGACAAATCGGCTGTCGAGCATACATAGCTCGCGATATCCTTCGTGGCATACTTGGTAGATACTGTTGAAGTTTTGAGAGGCGGCGACTTTCGGTTCGTACAGCAGCGATTTCCCGTGGGCAGTCTTCTGCGCCTTCAAATCCAGCTGCTGGGTGCTCGTAGCGGCGATGGCCGCGAGCTGCTTCTGAAGTGCAGAAGTCATGATGAGTCCAGAAGATGGAGGTTTGGTGTGATTGTGACAGCGTCCATGGGCAAGTTTAGGTTCATGGGCGGTTCGGCGGGCAGTCCTGGGAAAGTCGCATTTGTCTCAGTCGGAATGGATTGAGGTGAAAATGCATAGCTAAAACCCGGTGCCAAGATTTTATTTAAAGTGGGTCTGGGATCCCTGCAGAAAGCGTGGACGCGACCGACCTCCAAGCTTCAACTTCCAACTCGCATCTGTGTCTACCTGTGAGCCACATCATGAAGCATTCGACCATTCCCCGGAGACCAGAATAGACTGTAAAGGCTGGCTGCTCGGAGCTCAAACGGGGCGATCCACATCTAGTACCGAAGCTTGATCCTCAACAGAATCCATTGGTAAAGCGCTGTCTTAGCCGTGGCTATGAGCGACGTAACGAAACCTACCGCGCCCAAGTTCGCGAGCTTTCGTCCGAAACCCGCTGCCCCTATACCAAAGAGCTCCCAGGCCAATACAAAGGAGCAGCCAGACAAGGTCAACGAACAGAGACACAGTGATGGACATTCCAGAAGCCATGGGGACCGCAGGAGACGTCCGTCTCACTTGAAAGAGAGAAAATCAAAACATGGCGACCGCAATGGCCATGAGTTGGATCAGACAAGACATACCCACGGCATCAGAAGAGACCAGGCGCCATCTTCGGTGGCTGCAAAGCCGTTGGAGGATGAAACGGAGTATTTCATAGTCGACCGCAAAGGGGATCCGGCAAATGTTACTTTTGGCAGAGTTCATCGCTACAGTGTTCCGCCTTTCCGTCGATATGGCTATGGTCGTGTATTTGGCCTGCCAAAGAACCAACGGATTGATCTTGGGGCTACCACCGAGCAAGAAATTAGCATAAGAAATGATGACAATCGAGCTCGACCTGAAAGACCATGGGCAATGAAATACAAGCCAAGTAACGAGCCACGAATCCTACGACTGATACGGCCAGGTGCAGAAGATGGGCATCTAGACAGCCGCCTGGATTATATTCCCATGCAGTCTAACAAGAAAAGGAAGCGTGACTCGGAATCACCAGGCTCGCCACATGGAAACGCCGTAGACTATCGCTCCATTGAAGGCCAGGCAAAAGCAAGCGTCCATCCGGCAGACTCTGATCTGGAGTATGAATCGGATCAGTCGGGCCAGGATCATGCAACAGGGTCCGCAAAAGCTGAAAACGAGATCCGACAGAAAAATGCAGCTTTATCCAATCGTACGAAAGAGGCGCCTCGCGATTTACAGGCTTGGTTGGAACTCATTGACCATCAACAAGATATGGTGCTACTGGGCCGTACATATCCCTCTCGAGACCCTAGTACTTCAGAACGTAGAAACATTGCCGACATTCGAATCTCAATATATACGCAAGCACTCCGAGAAATTCGCGTGAAGCAAGACCGCGTGCAACTCGTCAGCGGGCTTATGAACGAGGGTAAACACTACTGGGAATCGAAGCAGCTTGCTAAGCGATGGCAGGAGACACTCAACGATTATCCAGATAGTGTGGAACTGTGGACCAATTATCTTAACTTTGCCCAAACCAGTTTCGTGGACTTCAAATACGAAACTTGTCGCGGGGTATTTCGAACTTGTTCGGAAATGCTTGCAAAGGCTCGAGATGCAACGCCGGCGGGGGGTCCATCGTGGACCACCGTGGTAGAAATTCAAACCTACGTCTTGCTGCGACTCGCAAGCCTGGCGAAGGAAGCTGGGTACCATGAGCACGCTGTGGCTCTTTGGCAAGCGCTCCTCGAGTACCACATGTTTAGACCAAGCGACGACCAAGGAACAGTGGATCCAAGCGGACTTCTTAGTAATTTCGAGGAGTTTTGGGAAAGTGAAGTGTCACGCATCGGGGAGGTAGATGCCAAGGGCTGGAATAAGTTCGATGCCCTTCAGACACCAGTACCAGAGTCTGTGACGCTGAACTTTCTCCCTATTGTCCCCTCTTTGAAGGTTTTCTACGAGTTCTCAGTCTTGGAAGAAGAGCACATGAACGCACTTAGACTCCCGGGTCGTACTGCTGATGACTCTGGAGATGACGACCCTTTCCATCTTATACTATTCTCAGATATCCAAGAGTTCTTGTCGCTTCTCCCGCAGAAATTTCCACACGATGCACTGATTGAAGCATTCCTATGCTTTTGGCATTTGCCACCGTTGTCCTTCGAGAACACATGCAACCGCCAGTATTGGTGGCAAGATTCTTTCCTTCGAAATGAAGTTATCGGAACTAGTTCACACGACAAATTATCTCTTCTTGTCGAAGACGAACCCCAATCGACTGGCAGCTTCCCGGAATCCTTGCGAGCTTTCACAAATTTCCCGATGAACTTCCTGCAGATAACGACAGACTCTTTATTCAACGACGCATTCAAGCGAAAGTATCATCTGGCAGACTTGGAGTTCATTCGCCGCGCTCTCAAACAATTAGCCTCAATCTCCACGAATGATCGAGTTGCAGAATACCATCTAGCTTTCGAGCTGCATCATTTCCCAGACACGTGAGTTCCAATATATTGCTTGTCACCATGCACAACTAATTAGATAGATAGTGCTCGAAAAAGCGCTAAGCAATTGCTAAAGAAGCGACCTACCAGTCTTCGCTTATGGAACGCATATGCACTAATCGAAGCAAGGACTGGAGCTGCCGAGACTTCAGACTTTGTCTTTTGTACAGCACTTGAGAAGGTTAAGAGTTTGCCTGAGGTTGCGCAACGTGATCACATCCTTCTATGGCATACATGGATATGGGAGGCTCTTGATCATGGGTATGCGGCAACGGCAGTTCATCGAGTCACGTGGATAGGGAAGGATAAGCCTACAGCGCAACCGGGTGCTGATTTTGACGTTTCGGACCTCTCTGCGGCTGATACGCTAAGAACTAAGAATGTGAGTGTTTTTCAACTCCCTTCGAAAGCATAGGACGATGATATCCGACAAGGCTGACTTTGAATAGATTCTCCGAGACGGCCGTGACCACTCCCTTTCCACCGGCCGATATGCCGACTTCATACTCTACATATCCTGTGACGCCATCCTATCTTACCTCCTAAACAACTCCGACATCGGTGCTGCTTTGGCAATCCACCACGAAGCCTCAGACGCCTTCGACAAACGAAACCTTTCCACATCACCTGCCGCAGAACTCAATCACCAGGCCCAAGCTCGTCTCCTCGCATACCACGCTTCCCAGTCTCACTCTTTCAAGCCTTCTCTCGTCCGCGCCGAACTTGCCCAAAGCGTGGCTTTATTTCCAAACAACACGTTATTGCTAAGCATCTATGCAGCGAACGAAGCCCGCTTCCGCATTGACGGCCGCGTCCGCGCCATCATGAGCGACGTTGTGCTTAGAAACGGGGGCGGCCGAGGTCAAGCGCCGAGCGTCGTGGGCTGGGCATTCGCGATCTTCTCTGAGATGAACCGAGGCGAGGCTTTAGGATCTACTGCGCACTCGGTGCGCGCAACCTTCGAGAAGGCGGTTGAGAGCGATTGCGGGAGGAATAGTCAGGCTCTCTGGACCTCGTATGTCCTGTTCGAGGTCGCGCAGCACAAGCCTAGCCAGGAGTTATCCGTGCAGAGCAAGAAGGCGAAGGTGAAGAGGTCGGAGCCGGATCATCGGGCGAAAAAAGTCTTCTTCCGCGGGCTAACGCGGCTGCCGTGGTGCAAGCCGTATATGATGCTGGCGTTTAGCCATTTGAGGGAAATGTTGACGTTCAAGGAATTGAGAGGGGTCTACAATGTTCTCGGCGAGAAGGAGCTGAGGGTGCATGTGGATCTGGAAGACGCGTTTGAAGCGATTGAAGAGACGAGGGTTGGGGCTACGGGGTCTGTCTCTAGCTTGATTTTGACAGAAACCTCAGAGACCGATGCGGACTGAGTTGAGGGAATTCAGAAGGGGAAATCTTGACAGCCATCACCTTCAGACAAGGGTGAAGATCGAATTGACAATGTATGCTGCCCACATTCTAAGACTCAATAATCGTCACATCTTGTGTAGATCGTGAGAAAACCAGAAGCAGTCATCCTCATTCACTGATAAGCCTCAGCCTCCCAGTTCACGAGGGACTCGTCCGGCTCTTCTTCGAGAGTTGGTGCAACAGTCATCGGGCCTGAAGGGTCAAAGTGAGGCTGCCTAGTCGTCCCACCTCCATCTGACCCTTGCGCAGGCGCGTATCCTACGTACAGTAGGGGATCTTGTAGTGTGATATTATCGAGTAACCACTCGGATGTGAGATTCTGATTGGAGTCGCCATTATCTGAGCTCAGCAACGCGGATGGCGATTGTGTATCGAAGGGTCTGTCACTACTCCTCGAGCTGGTAAAGATGCCTGAGTCTGCGTCGTTTTGACCCTGCTGTCGGCGTGCCTCCAGCCATCGCTCGATTATCACCTGGAAACCGTCTGTGATCACAGTCTCCAACAACGATGATATCTGCGAGTCGCAAAGATCGCCAATAAAACCATTGTCCCTCAACTGTTGTATCATGATGCCGGACCCTGCATTTGTGGCGAAGTCACGGAATGAGCAAAGCTCTTCCGAGAGATCGGGGTCGATGTATGCTGTTCTTGGCCGAGGAGAAAAATCTGGAAAGAGCATATCGAAGATGGTGAACCACTGCTGTTCTTCATTCATTCCCGATGGGACCTTCTCGCGCAATCTTTTTCTCTGTGCTTCTGTTATACCCTCCAAATTCACAATAGGGCTCAGTTCACATGCGCTGGCTCTTGCGTGGGTGTCCCTTTCCGCCTCTGTATCAAAGGTGCTCATGCATCTGGAGCAGTATATCGGCAGTTGATGCTTCCTTGACAGATGTTGTTTTACGAATGAGATTTTGGTCAGTGTCACTCGGTGACAGCGACCATAGCGTGCTGGGTCCTTCTTGTTGAAGGGACAGGCTAAAAGCAACCGTTTCTCTTTGTCTGATTTTCGAACCCTGCGTTTCTTTAGGATGTTGTTGTGCTCTCCGAGCGAGTTTTCCGCGGCATCGTCAGCGCCAGTCTGTCCCCGCTTCCTTTTTGGGGGTCGGGTCCCGGACTGAGATGCCTCTTGTATCGGTGTGCTTGAAGCTTCTATAGTACCCTCACTCTGTAAGTCGTTTCGATTCGTGTAGATCTGACTATTGAAGTGATATCTTGAGTCGAAATCGCTGAGTAGTTTATCAACGAGAGTCTTTCGATACTTGCTAGCGAAGATGTCTGTGCCTTCATTGGGCGTTGGACTAGCTTCGGACCAGTCAGAAGCCCAGCTAGACTCCAGGTCTTCTGAATTTATGGTGTTCGAGCTCTCGAAATCGTTGCTTGTAGTACTGTCCTCCTGAGACCCGCCACAGGCTGTGTCTGTAGCCGGTGATTCAGGCCTCCGGTGGGTCTTCCCCTCCGGCCGCTTTTCCAGACTGTCAATGCCTTTGCGTCCTCCGCTTTCGGTTTTGAAGACGGCTTTTAAGTTTTTCATATAGGCAGCTATAGCTTGAGGCGGCAGTTCTGTTATGACTGATAGCGCTTTGATCTTCTCGCTGGATGGGAATGAGCCATCTGCGGATTTGTTTTCCAGGACGCTGCGGATGATAGCTATTGACGGTGCCGGTAAAGCGTAGACTGGAGATGATCCAAAGTTATTGCCATTATTATTATGTGTCTGTAACGCCTGTACCGAAGCATCAAACTGGTGGGATAGTGTCAAGTTTCCATCAGTCTCGGACGTGAACTCTTCTTTCTTTACGCGTACTCCATTCGCTCCAGAGTTAGTATTTGCCCAAAATCCGGAGTATGCGTCGTCTGCAAGTGCCACCTTCTCACGTTTTCTTTTTTGGAAGGAGAGAAATTCGGCCTCCAGCTGCGCCTCTTTTTTGGCGTCATGTTTGCTGTCTTTGCTGTCGTCGCTATCATCCTCTTCTTCGCTATCATCCGCTTCTTCGCTATCATCTCCTTTTTCGCTGCCACCTTCTGACCACGAATCCCTCCACTCACTCATAGTCCTAATCCCCCCTTCAAGCTTCCCGTCAAAGTGTGCAAGAATATGACTACTCCGATGGTCCCAGGATTTAAAGTGATCGCCACAAAAACCACATCTGGGTTTGAAACCTGCTACATAGTTCTGCTTTGACTGTTCTATTACATCATCTACATCATCATCGGGATGGTTATCTTTGACATGTGGTAGCAGCTTATCGCGTCTACTAACAAGCACTATCCTTGGAAGTGTATCGGTTCTGCAGAGCTCGCATATCCAGAATTCCTGTGGCTGATGTGACTCTTCGTGTCGCCTCCAGTCAAATGAACGCTTGGTCTGATATCCGCAACCCGCAGTGCATTCATACCGCCCACAATTGACCTGTCGATGACCATCTCCTCGGGGACGTTGCTTGCTACAGGCTAAGATGTACTTCTCGATTGCCTGGCGAACATTCTCTGGCACATGGTCATTGGAGTCTCCGCCTACGTCGAGCTGAGGGCTGTCACCTAGGCCAAAGCTGGCTAATAGTGGCGTCTTGTGAAGACTTTCGGATTCGGTTTGGACCTTTCCATGCGCACTGGATCCGAAAGTAGAATTCCGTGTGGGAAGGAGCCAGTTGGACTCTGCTGAGATATCTTGGTTGCTTCCAATATGCTGCGACGCATGTTGCGAAAGGGTGCCATAGACGGAGCCGGCATAGCCAGAGTCTCCAGTTACACTAGCTTCACTGTTGTCCTGCTCAAACCCAGGATGATTGCGATAAGTTCCATTGCGATAAGTTCTATTGTGATAAGTTCCGAAACTAAAGTCCTGTGTCAAGTTTGAGGAAATGGCCTTTTCATCCCCAGGGCGATGGAGGACCTTTTCCGACATCCATGGGCTAGCGTCTTCGGCGAAGATACGATCGACAGCATCGAGACTAAATTGTAAACTCGGCCTGGACATGCTGTTTGGCGATTTGGCAACGCTAAGGTGCCCATTTCCTAAGCTAGGATCTATAGCTTCGAGATGATCGTCTTGAGGAGCGGAATAATCAGGCCGGGACGATCGGCTGCTTTCTGCAGACAAAAGGTCGTCTTCAAGGGACGGCAGGGCATTGAAGTCCTTATTAGTTAGCAAACGAAGCATGGTCTGGAAGGATGTTTGGCCCTACTACGAATCGTGGGAATGGGAATCTGAAACCCAGCCCACGCTCTTTTGACGGCTTATGTGGCGGCATATCTGATTCAGTGTGTTTCCAGTACTTCATGTACGTAACGAGGTAGACTTTTGGGTCCAGCAAAGCTCATCGAAGGCCGCGTATGGGATGATTGAAGAGAAGATGATTCTAACGCAAGGCTCCGCAGAGCACAACTGTGCTCTCATTGCAGTTGTGGCTGTGCTGCATATCGTGGCTTGCGGGGGACCCAATAGCAGGCCACCCTTTGGCGCGTGGCAGACCTCAGAAAGTCGAGTATTCAAGATATTGAAGACACAAGCATCTAGAGTTCATTTTGGAAAGCTAACATGACTGCGCAGAGATTGCAAGACGATGGGGCACCCAACTGCGTTGAGGTCTAACTGCTTTTTGAAAACCGAAATCTTGACAACACAATGTTCCAAGATGGGGTTAGCGCGGTAAGGCTGGATCTCACCAAGCTGAGAAGACGACTAGGTGAGCACATTTGTGCTCTCGCAAAGTTGACAGCTTGAGCAAAAGCAGATCGTGAGTGCTCTTGGCTGTGAGCTGCTGAGTTATATCAGTGCTACAATTCATTTTGCGCCCAACTACCTCCGTGGCTGCAGGAACGTTTATCCTGAGGTTATGGATTTGCAATGATGGAACTTAACCAACCTGTAAACTCTAGAAATGACAGGTACCATAGCAGTGAACCAGATATTCAAGTGAGCCATTCTTCGTCCTAGACTGATTACTGCGCAGAAACTAATGAATTAATAGTATCGACAGCACAGTGGAAAACGCTACGCCATCACCCCTTCCTCCCTCAATGCCTCCTCCTATGAAAGAGCTTGGACATGGACCAGACCTACATGCAACAGCCACCTACCTCCACGGCCTCATCACGGCCTTCGAGAAAAGCGAGCCAGTGATTCCCCATTTCACGACAAAAGTTTCCAGGAACTACACTGAGGCGAAGGCCTCGTCCAACGACATCCCCTTAAAGCTCACCACCCAACCCACCTGGAGTGGTCTGACTCTTTTACCGAGCCGCGCAAGCACTCTACCCAAACGGGGAGGAAAAGCACGAAAGCGGCTAGTGCGAGCATGCCTGCTGCTCAATCTGGCACTCTCCACCGCGCTCGGGCTCGCAGTCGGAGTTGCGATGCGTAGAGCCGAGACAGGGCTTACAGTGGGGAATACTTTTCTAGCCTTTTTCATTGTGATTTAGAAGGCTGTGTTGGTGGATGAGAAAGCGGAGGGAAGGGAGCATGTTGCATAAAATCTGCGTAAAGAGGATTAGGAGAGTTATGGTACGGAAGATGGATGGGGCTCAGGGGTTCGATTTGTCAGCCAGATTAGAGATCAGGTGTTGACTATATCTGGAATAGTTTTCTATATCTCATGATGTGAGTATTCAGAGAGTGGATATGTCGGAGGATCGGAGCAAAAAAGAAGAGAAAAGCCTAAATGACATACGTAATAGCAGTAGGTTTCTGATGTTGCGATGCTTCGTTTGAGGTTCTGCAATTGACCCCGGGAATAACGGAAGATCTACGCGATGCAGGCTAAGCGGAAGCTTCGGAATAGCTGACGACGAATGATGCAGGACTCTGTTGAGACTTTGGCTGAAATCAGCTAACTCTTCGGGTGCCTTCGTGTTGAGCGGACAAAGTAAGGTCAGCTACCCGTGGTACAGTAAGTAGATCAAGGGTCGCTAGTGCTGCTGCGCGGTCCCCTCCTCCTGCTCCTACAACGTGGTGGATGCGTACTCGGGATATGCTGTGGACGAGTTCCATGTGGATGTCTTGCAACTCTCAGTCCGACATGCAAGTCGGGGCCAATCGCCGGTATGGGTGGCCTGAAATACGTGGCCATGCTGGTGCAAACAGAAGCAGCTGAAGTGACATGAAGAAAGAAGTACTAGATCTCGGCTAGATCGTGACACGACGGCACGTGGCGCCCCTTCGTTCGATCTGCTGGACGAAGATGTAATGATACTCAAGGCATTTTGAGGCGGTGTAGCAGTCTCTGCAACGAGAGAGAAAAAAGCGGGGAAGAGCATACTAGTGGATGCTGTACCATTTAATGAATACTGTGACCACGAGAATAAGGAAAAACCACGTCTCCATGCGGAGTACATTTGACTGAGACATTCTTAAAAGGCTGAGCTGTGAGAGCCAAGGGACAACGTGTCTTAGGTGCAAACCCCGCAAAGTGCTAGAGGAATATGTAGTCTGCGCTACTACAGATTGATGATTCTGACTCTCATTTTAAGACTGAAAGGGGATATTGTGATGCTTACTGATGAGACCAAGAGGCTAAAACGACGCTGTCCGATCATCATATCTTCCGCGACCTGGGACTTCTTCACACGAAATCCGTCTTGTCTTCGGCCGAGTTGGGCAGAGCTGTGGTCTGACATAATAGAAGCAAACTCTAAGGAGACACGCGATCAGGGGTGAAGTGGAGATGTTGTCAACATATACGGGCAAGTGCTGAGATGAAAGGATGGGTACTCCTTGAAGGTAGGGCCGCAACGGGTTTAGAGCATAGTCCAGAAATAACGAGACGCGATGGACCCCTGTGATCGACAGGTGGCCTGGGCAAAGGGCACTCGAGTATTGTAATCTGAAACGCGGACCCACAGCCAGCGCGTTCTTGAGCCCAATGCTCTCGGTTCTCGGGGGGTGACGTACGACGTCGAATTAAAGCTAAAACGAACGAGGATTGGGCTTTATCGCAGACCGCTGAATCTCATACACAAGTATAAGCGATTTCAGGCCCCGCGAATCGGGTGAGCGATCAGTTTCTTTCGCCCGGCACAAATAGCTCTAGCAGAAAATTCTCCTTGGCCATTATGTTCATGCAAGTCTCACGGTGAGCGCTGAGCGCCAATTCTATATGTGGCACAGAGACGGGTGGAGAAGACTGAGCGATGCTACAGACGTGTCAAGCTCTCGGCGAACGTGTCAATGCAAGAAAGGTTGGAGAGGAATGGTTCGCTCGGAAATCTTGGTGGCGTAAGACTAGCATGCAGAACATCGACGACATCCCGGCGCGCTGAAACGGCTGCAGCACCGTGGTTGGTGCCACTGCTAGACCAACGAGCAATCCTCCAGTAGAACCGCAAAACTCTCCGCTTTTGGTGCATGACAGTGTCCAAAGGGCTGGCATGGAGGCTGGTCGAGTTGTTCAGAGGGGTGCATGTGCATGTGCATGTGCGGATGCAAGATTGATTACTTGATGGGAATTGCCACTGTGCAGATACTGCGCCTGGCGCTGCTGCGATTGGCGCTGCTGCGATGGAGTTCTGTATGTACAGAGCTGGTTCCAGCCCACACAACGCCTCGTCGCCACTCGACGCGGTATCCCAGGATGCGGTTCTGATGAGCTGCTAGCAGCCGTCACGATGGTAGCCTCCCAGCCTAACTCCAAAGTATCCGTACGAACATCGGTACAGAGGACTGCTGGACAGCCGGTTGACAAGCCACACCGCTAGTAGCGTTCCAGACGCCGCCTCATCGCCTTGGAAAAACGAAAGAGCAGAGAGTTCTGTCCGTTCCCAGTCCGCCGGAAGACGTCCCCTGCGCGCTACCGTTCCACAGCAGTGGCGCGGGCGGCCGACCACAGGCGACATGCTTGGTGGGACGCAGAGGAGTCGGCGTGAAATTCCGAGGGCTGGGCCATGCTGTCAAGAGTACGCCGGCCAGCAGACTTTGAAGGGACGAACGAACCGATAGGTATGTATCTCAGGGTCTGGTCCTCGACGCCTCCAGGATTCGCAAACCCTGCTCGATCCGAAGATCGTCGAGGGACGCCAGAAGCAGACTACTTGTACGGGCATCGCCAGGCTGGGCGGAACGGGATCCCTTGCCATGGATTCGTTCATTTTTCTTTTTGCCGCGGCGGGCGTGCAGATGGGGAGGGGTTGGAGGTCCGGCGTGCTACTGGACACTTATCGGAAGACCCTGCCCAGGTGGAAATCCCATGGTCGCCATACGTATACGACCGAATCTTTGGCCCCTTGGCCCTCGCAATCCCCGGGAGTTCCTGGCTTTTAGTCTTCTCAACACCACGCACGGCCGCCGGGATGAGGCCGTCCATTTCCCATCCCGGTCCCCCACAATTTGGCCTGCCCGTGACGCTATCTGCCAAGGGTGGGCGTTTCACCCTCCCCGCCCAATCTCGCCGCCAGCTTCACCTTCTTGCTGCGGCTTTGGCTCGCAGTTCCCGCGCTCCTGGTGGAGGAGCCGTCTCCGCGGTGCAGGCCGCGTTCGGCCAGGCGGTATGTTCCTGCAAACCCACCCAGGCAGACCGGCCAGGCAGAAGAGGGCATGCGGCAAGCGTCGTCAGATGGCGTCTCCCGGCTCGGCGGGGTAGCATGCAGGACGACTCGACCTTATCACTGAACAACCACCAGCCATGCGCGCTCGTATTGCCCAGCCTACCGTTCTTGCAGTGCACGCCATCAGCCGCACTTTCCGGCGAGGCGGCGGGAGATGCCAGGCCGGGGCAGCGACTGGCCGCAATGCGCTCTTGACGCGCCGAAGCAGGCGTGAGCGGAGCAGCACGCTGATTAGCCAGGCTTGCACATACCCTCTGGCCCTCGCCGCTCGTCGCTCGCACCGCAACCATCTTGTTATTGCCAGGCGCGGAATGCGTGCTGCTGGCGGCTCGTTGCTCCGATGCGGCACTGTGGCACTGGCATACACTCGCAGCACCCGGCAAAGACGCAGGGCGGCCGTGGCCCGTTGCTATGCATCCAGTCCAGGCATGAGCGGCGGGGCTGCTCGTCGGGGAGGCATGGGACGGAGGGAGCCCTGAGGATAGCACCAACAGCTCCTGGTTGAGATGCCGTGATGTTCCAGCGAGATCAAGTGCAGGCGACCGCGGGAGGCCGTTGCAGCAAAAACGGCGCCGCGGACACTGGGAGCCACGGCCGGGCCGTTCGACTCGCCATCGCGCGCGGTGAATGCCAGGCTGCGGTCGTCGAGCGAATGCGTGCATGTCTGCAGTGCTATCAAGACTTCTCCTGGCCGCGCATGGTGCAAGCGGCGCCGTCCGTGCGCGCTGGCACTAGCCCGCCTTCAGCATCCCCCGTCTCGTCTCCGTGACACTCCCTTCTCCAGGCCGGCTTCCACTGCGACATTCACCCTATTCTTTGCTCTTCTCTTCCACCTCCCGCCGCTGCATCCCCACAGGCGTCCGGCCCGTCGAGCACTTCGACATTGAACCCTTCGGCCCGCCAATGCAGACTTGACGGCCTGCATTGCCTCACGGGAGGCCTGCCTGGTACGCGCTGCCAGCTGCGAAGTCGATCGAATCGACCGGTCCGTCGCCCTAGACGCCGTTGCATTCTACACCTTGTTTTATTAGCCCGCTGCTGCTTTCCACTGCACGCCTCTTCTTTTAATACGCCGTCCGCGAGAGACGGCCGCTGAGCGAAAGGGGTACGTATTCTCACCCGCCAGTTCGAGACAGCCCTGCCTCACCCTCAATCCCTGGCCACACCGTCCCTCGTCCGCCATCCCACCGTGCAACACAGTCCCCTTCACGCCATTCACCGCCCGCTGCCCAGTGTCTCTGCTCGCCCTCTGGCATGTTGCTGACTCGTTGCTCGTGACCCAGCCTTCGCCTTCGCCCTCTCCACTTCCACCAGGCTCTTCCCGCAGCATTTCCTCACGAGACCTGTGCAAGGACCGATGGCTCAGGTACTGGCGCCAATCGTTCAAACATCTGGCTCCATCACGATGCTGCACACTCCCGCCGATGCCTTCCAGAACAACAACTCCTCCCAACCCCATCACCAACAGTCCCGGTCAGCCCAGATGCCGCGGAGCCACCTCTACAACACACAAACTGGAGGCATCGGGTACCGGGGGGCTTCCTCTGCTCCCATAGCAGCCTACGCGTTCCAGAGCACGCCGCCTCTGCGTCAGGAAGCGAGTCGGGCTTCGTCGGCCCCGGGCAACATCTACGGCCAGCCTAATTTCCAGACTCCCAACACCTCCAAGCTCGGCCATCCTTCACACCCGTCGTCGTCCTCCGACTCAACTGTCTCCACTTCGTCGTCGAACCGCTCTGTGCCTGGGCAGCCGTACGCGTCGAAAGACGACACGGCCCTGTCCAATCAGAGGACAATGCCAGGAAGGGCCAATGATGACACAGTTCGAAGGTCGATGATGGACACGCATTCTGCTTCGGCCATCAGCATTTCCACGTCTGTGCCGGACTTGTCCTTTTCATCGTCTTTCGATACACCGGTGAAGCCGTTGGCTGATCGCTATCGCCGTGGAGGAGCTCGCCGGGCGGACTCGAGCAACAGCACCGTTGCCAGCAGCTCGACGCCGACCCAGGCTCCGCAACTACCAAACCCATGGATAGTGCCGCCTGGCTCAAGACTCGCCAACGTGCCGCCTTTCACGACCGCCAACCCCAATGCACTGAATCGCCCTTCCCACAATCGGGCCAATAGTGCTGACGACATGCAAATTGGCCGTGAGAGCTCTTCCGATGCAGCCAAGCGTTATAGGAGGCGAAGTCTAGGTGGATTCGAGGCCAATGCTCTGGCGTATAAGGCTTCGGCGACCGGATCCAGTCAGAGACCGACAACAGGTGCCGTTTCCCCTAAACGACCAATAGCTCAAGAAGCAAAACCCCAGATGGTGGCCAGCCGTCCTGGATCTAGCCATGAGCGCCATGGTAGCAGTGGTAGTGTTGCTTCCAACAGCACTCCCACGCGTCCGGCATCCGTAAGTCTCGATCCAGATTGTACATGTAGTTAACCTGCTGACATTCAAAAAGTCTAGGAGAGACTCTGCTACCTCCCGTGGGTCTAACAATGGCTCCTCTACAGCGTCTAACACCCGACCCCACACAGCGAATCCTTCGTCGCGCGGTCCGACCGAGACAAAACGTGTCGCTACTCCATCTCCACTTTCTAAACCAATTTCTGCTGCCGACAGTGACGTCCCCAGTCCATCGAAAGCTACTGCATCAAGCTCTACACCAAGTGCAGCTGTTCAACAGTTGACCGCCTTGAATGATAAGGAGACAAACAAAGGCATGAAATCCCGGCTACGGCGAGCTTTCTCGTTTGGAAGCGCTGCAGAGCTCCGGAAGGCGTCTGCCGAGAACAACTTGTCGGCGGAGCGTGCAAGACTGCGAAAGGAGAGATACCAGGATGACATGGAGGCAGAGCATGATGCTATCGCCGCCAAGCAAGAAGCAGCCGGTATTGGTGCAGGAATCTACTCTGGACAGGGCGGGTTTTCTGGTTCCACCGATAACTTGTCGATCTCGTCGACCGCCTCTTCTGCCTCTATAATGCTCCGGAAGATGGGCAGCAACATGAAACGGGGAAGTCGCTCGATCAAGGGTCTATTCCGTCCCAAGTCGGTTATTGGAGTGCCAGCAGCGGACCACGCTGTCACGCAGCCAAGCGTTGGACAAGTCTCGATGGTGACAGTCGAAGCTGAGAGGGAGAAGGTCAATGTTAACGTCAATCCTCATGACCAAGCTGGTGGAGGCACTGGTTATCCGAAGTTGGAAAGAAACTCATTGGATGCTGCTCGTGCAGCGATTCCTGACGCTCCGGGTTCGTCTAGCGGAAACGGCGCTAGTACCGATGCCTGGTCTAGGAAGAGCATTCTTGGTGGTGAGAGGGAACGCGCAGAAGTGCTTTCTTCCATGAAGAAGAGCAAGGGCATCCTTAAGCGTAGGTCCTTTGCTTTCTTTTTTTTGAAGACACAACACTAATTGATTTTAGGGAAAGGAACTGGCTCACCAACTCAGTCACCCGTTGTTCGACCAGTGGACGTTGCTC
This sequence comes from Mytilinidion resinicola, assembly GCF_010093595.1. Classification (NCBI taxonomy): domain Eukaryota; kingdom Fungi; phylum Ascomycota; class Dothideomycetes; order Mytilinidiales; family Mytilinidiaceae; genus Mytilinidion; species Mytilinidion resinicola. Next base: position 2,626,278 of record NW_022985438.1, read on the forward strand.
TACCAACAGATACACCAAAGTCGAGTGCACCTAGTACACCGAACGACGACCCGGCTCGCTCAGTTCATGTACACATCAATGGCGAGGATTACTTCGCCGGCGGACCTCGTCTGCCCAACCCAAGCACAAGAAGCCTACCCAACACGCCACACGGCAACCGAAATATTTCCTTTAATACTCGTGTACAATTTCACGACGCGTGGTCTAGTTCAGAATACGACCGACGAGGAGACATCGCCACTTGCAATCGTCTGACTCCTATTCTCGCACAACAAATCAAGGAGGAGCTCAACACTTTCAAAATGGTACGTCATCCTCCTTTCCCGACAGAAGTCAAACATGCTAACGGCATCGCAGGAGATGGAAGTTCACGAACAATCCAAACCTCACACGCATTTCTTTTAACGATCACGCATTCCACCTTGAACTTCTGGCGTCTTGGCGAAAGAACTCTCTACCTCTCTCTTCACTTTGGGTTGAAGCAAGCAGCATTTACGAGTTCAACCTTACCTTTGTTCCATTTCTGGTTACGATGGGTTGCTTTCTCACTTTTAGGATCTGCGAGCGGAAAGGAAGTTTCTTTTCTATCTTCCATAGCGAGTGTAACAGCGTAACACAGTCGGGAACGGACATGTTTGCATCAGAAGCGGGCAGCGTAGCAACGCGGGAGGGGGTTGAAGCGGCGGGGAGGAAGAAGAAGAAGCGGGCCACATTGAAACGGATTCTCTATCTCCGGGTCATCACATCACTGTTGTCTGTGTATTCTGTTGGGCACATTCTGTCAGGAGGGTTTTTTCTTGCTCATTTTCTCTCTCTTTTTTCAAACTATTGTGTGCACACATGGTACTATTGGTCGGTCGGCCCTCTCCCTTTTACTCCTTTCTTCTTTTGCTGCGCTTAGAGAAAACTGCGAAAGGGCAGGGCCTGAAAGTATCAAAGTGTTCTGTACCCAGGGGGATGTTTTTTTTGCAAGAAAAAGCTCCCCCCAATCCTCTCTAATTAAATCAACCGAATCTTGGAAACAAGGAACATCACCCTTCTTTTTGAAAGCTAAAGCCGTTGTGGTGACTTCTTTTCTCGTCGTGGGTTTTTGATGGATCGTGATCGGCAAAGCGGTGACGGGGTTTTTGGCGGGGGTTTCTCTATCGTTTTTCTTACAATCCTGGTTCCTGGTAGATTTCCAATCCAATTGAGGGTCAGGGGTATACAAGCAGGCCTTTTTTCCAAGTTTTCGGTTCATTTTGTCAAAGCAGGGCAGGTCATCCGGCCCCCGTTCCTAACTTTTGGAACATCCGTACACCCTGGATCCTTGGGGTTCTGCCACGTCGCTGCGGCCCCGCCACACCGCCGTTGAATATACTCGTGTAGCCTGTTGTTTATCAGAGACCCCCCGGGTTATATGATCGCAACCGCGCTATTGATGACGTAGGCTAAATATGAATAATACGACAATGTTTTGGGGTCATGGATGAAACCTGCCTTATGCAGCAGGCGGGTGCCCGTGCTGGCGTTCATATGAATGTGGTGGTAGTGGACCGGACGCCGTGACTGGTCTGGATTTAGCGCCGGGGGTTGGACCCTGAGATGGGAGGGGGTGGGCGATCGTGATGGGGCCTGGTTTTTGAACTGGTGGGCTTTGGATGCGAGTCTTTTTATGGTAAGATGGTGAGGTTAATAGGTGGTGGGAAGGAGGGAGGACGGGTCGAGGGAGGCGTGACAAAGGGAGGTCTTAATCAGAGTCGTTCATCCAGCCCCGATGAACCTAAATATATCCCAAAAGGTGTCTTCAAGTATACATACCGTGGGGGGCATACTATTACCACCCGAACACGTAAGAAGCCAGAATGCTAAAGGGCTTCTTGAAGAATCCGATCATTATCATTTCAATCCACCCAATCTATCTCAGGCTACAATCTACAAAGCCGTTCCTAAGGGTAACAATCGGAGCATGCTGTGCCGAGTTTTCCTATCCTCCCCTTGCCTGTTCGAGGCAACACCGAGGTCATTTTCCACTCCCTGACCACGACGGATTTCACGTCCGATTCTTGACTCCGGACTTCGACGTCGATTCCAAGCTTAGTTTGCAAATCTCTGAGCCCTACTAACATCTTCTGAATTCAACACGGTTGGATGCTAAGACTTGCTGTTTTCAAGTACTAGGTAGGTAAATACTAAAGGCCCCTTTATGTGACATATTAACGTATAGTAGATGCCTGGAAATACTTTTATCTTGATCGCTGTTGTTCAAGCATCTGTAATAATTTTCTATGGGTATTAACCAAACTTCAATCCTCGCTTGAATACAATATCCTCTTCTCTCTACAGAAATTGAAGCAGGAAATCCATACCACGCGTGACGATCTCAGTCATGTCATGATTCCGGAAGTCCTACTCCTTCCAACGCTCTCACACACTCCTATAATAAATCTCTTTCCCAGTGCGCATTCCCATATCTCTTAACCACTTCCTAAGATCTACCGCATAACCGGCGGCCTAGCCTCCTTATTCCACCTCACCCGACTACACAACCACTCCACGGCCTCCTGCACGCCCGTCCCCGTGAGCGCACTACACGGCAGCACCCTACTATCCCTCACACTGCCGCCACTCTCCCCCTCAAACACCTTCCGCACCAGCCCCTCCTTAATCCTCACCACCTCCACACAGTCCTCGCGATCCTGCTTATTCGCCAGCACAAGCAACGGCACGCCCTCCGTATCCTCATTCTGCAGCACGCTCTCCAGCACCTTGCGGCACTCCTCCAGCCGGCCCTTGTCGCCGTCCTCGGCCGCCCCCGCCGCCGCGCCCAGCGACGCTATGTCCGCGTCGCCGACATCCGTGCTGTCGATGACGAAGACGATGGCGTGGCACGAGGCGTAGTAGCTCTGCCACAGCCCGCGCAGCGCGTGCTGCCCGCCGACGTCCCACACCTTGAGGTACAGCGGCGGCTCCGTGAGCGAGATGGTCGACACGTTCTGGCCGACGGTGGGGACGGTCTTGAGGTTGGGCCCCGTGGAGGAGGCGGTCGAGGTGTAGGCGGCTTTGATCTGCTCGAGGAGGGTGGTTTTGCCGGCGTTGTCGAGGCCGAGCAGGAGGATGGAGTATTCTGTGGGGGATTGTGAGATTGGAGGTTTGATGCGGTGAGGAGGAGAGGGAGGGGCTAGGAGGGGATTGCGGTGAGTGGGAGCTTGGCGATACCTTCTTTGCTGGTGGCATAGAGATATAGGCCCTTGACGAGGTGATACATGCTTCGATGGCTTGGATGGGCTGGGACTAGCCCACGATGCAGCGTTTTGGTGTTGAGCTGGCCTGAGACCCACCCGCCGATTGTGGAGCAGGCTAGTGGCTCTTGGCAAGGCGGGACCAAAACAAGGATGTGGAGCTGATGCCCGCACACCGCGGGGTGCTTCCCGTACGTCACGTCACAACAACAACACCCCCCATTCCAGGAAAAACAACGCGACCTTTCCTTTGAAGACACTCGGCATGCGACAGCTTTCACGAGCAGTGTATCATCTTCGAACTCGCTGAGCAACCGCAGACGGCGTCAACAGCCATATCAGATTATATCTACGATCCACAAGATCGACAGCGCCCACCATGGCGCCAGTGGAGCCCGATTCTCGCACGTCCAACACCCTCCCCATCGTCATATTCAGCACGCAAGTAGCCCTCGTCGCGTCGCTGAGTCTGGTCGTTCTCCGCACTATTTGTCGCGCCGCACGCACACTTCCACCGCCGTCTTCAACACGTGCACAGCAGACTAGTCGCAAGCGCGAAGTCGCAGTTTTCGCGACGCTTGCGGGTCTTTCTTTGGCAACTATCACTTATTGTACCGTAACGTGGCGCATTGCAAGCTATCTCTCCTGGGTAGAAGAGGGCAAGTTTGAGATTCCTGGCAGCATTTGGAGCGGCTGGTATGGCACGGGAGAGGGCAGCGACGCGGCGAGGTGGTGGCTTGGGAGCTGGCTGCAGGACGTTGGGTACCTGAAAGAGGCGGAAGATTTGGGATTGACAGTGCCGTCGGGGGTATTCTGGTTGGACCAGGAGTTTCTCGGCCTTGCTGTAGCGGGCTTGTTCATGGGTGTTGAAGGTGAGTGGAATGAGTAGTCGAAGGAAAAGGGGAGACCGCTAACTTTTATGTGGCATGTAGGCCACAGACGCAACTTACCGTTATCAACAACCGTCTCTTTTGTTCTTTTGAGCCAAGTAGGCGGCCTCAGCTACGCGTTGAATCTGTTCTTCCTGGCTATGATCTATACGCCGATCCCGCTTCATCGAGCCCTCCCGCCGCGTCGAGATCCACTTTGGACGCCGAAACCGTTGGTCTACAGAGTCCCACTGCTACTGTCATTCGTTTCCTTGGCCTTTATGTATAGGAATACGAACAGCGACCTTGCTAAGATTGCCTTGCGTATCGGGTATTTTGCTCTGCCAATATATTTGGCGACGGCTATCGAGGTAAGTCGATTTCTTTCCAAGAATTCTGGAAGTGCAAGGGGATGCGTATTACTAAAGAGATTTGGTTCTCCAAAGGCGATTCATATATTCCTGGATATCCTACGAGCTTTTTTTTTGAGCGGCATCATCAGTATCTTATGAAAGCATTTTCTAACTTGCCTAGTTTATTCCTAGCAGCTGGGGTATCCAACACAACACCACCACATCTGCCCACCGTTCGCTGCTCAGCTTTTTCCGGTTCGCCTCTTTTGTGTCGCCTGTATTCTACATATTCGACACTTTTCGATCTTTCCAAGCTGAAACGCCCAGTAAGCACTATACCGGCTACAACTACGTTTGGAACATGCACACTGGGGGTATTCGATCGCCTTATGATCGTGCTACCGGTGCCATTTCGGGCTTCTTGGAGTCGCTAAGCAAGCATCCGGGTTTGAGTGCAACGAGCAGCGACGTGGCACTCGCTGCACTGAGTTTGTGCATTTGGGCTTTTGTAAGGGGGCTTGACGTGAGCGAGATGCTGAACTCCGGTTTCTTGGCCTATTTCTTCGGCAATGACAAGCATGCGAAGCATGTTGCGTTTGGAACCGAGCTGGAATCCAAACCCGTCGAAGAACCCTCTCCCAGCGAGACTCCAGGGAAGAGGACAAGAGGCAGGCCGAAGAAGAGCGAGACTGTTTCCAAGAAGAACGGAATTGTATCGGGGTCATTGAGAAGAAGCACTAGACGAAAGACTATTTCGGAGCAGGGGTCTGACTCCGAGGATTCGTTCAAACCAAGCACGCACACGAAAGATGAAATCGCGGCGACAGAACACGATACAGCTGAGGGAGATGACCTAGTAGCTGATGGCGAGGCTGCGGCTCTGGGCCTGGGCCTCTACATTGTAGGAGGGCTTGGGACTATAGCGGCAGCTGTTCTGGGTGCTGAGATTGCAGGCAATTAACGGAGGAATGCTTGATAACACGGTGTTACTAATGAGCTTATATCCACGGATAGCTGTTGAACATCGGACGTGGGTGCGTGGAGGTCCTGCAAGTGGGATGGGTGTGTGGCGAAAGGATGATGATCATCAAGAGACGTTAGGTTTTACAATTGGCCTTGGCGAATGCTTTTATCAGGATATGCATTCGCGAGAAGGAACGGGGCGTGGAGGCGTCTATCGGTGTTCTGGATTCCTGCTCTGCGGCGTGGGGAGGAGGCTCTGCCATGTTGCTCTTTTACCAGATCCGGCGTTCTTGAACATAGGTACCTGGTAAGGTTATGGATGTGGAGGTGTTTCCGATTGTTCTGGATCCTGGGGTTGTGATAGTTGTAAGATACCCTGTAGGGTGTGGCGTTTTTCGAGTGGGATGAATGGGAGCTTTTAGGGAGAGAATACTTGCGTGACAGGCCTGGGCCGTATCGACTCTAATCAAGCTGAATCTAAGATGTTGCAAACAATGGTGTAATGCGGCAGGGGATGTGGATTGGTAAACAGTCGGGCTTTTGGGCTCCGTTGTCCATAAAGTGGCAGTCCAACACCATCTAAGGTGGCCTAGAGAGCTGCCAGCCTGCTCGAACCTGTCGCATTATAGATTTTGATAAATCACCAGAGAACTTGAAGCGGCGCTAGGCGAGTGTGCACGAGCCTAGAATGAGTGCTTTTAAATTGTATCAAAATCTAGAGTTATTTCACAGATTCGCAGACTGCCACTTTTTGTTCAAGGCAGCCTGGCAGGGCGCTCGTCGCTCTCGATCGGCCGGACTACGTGTGGCGTCCGGGTGTGGCGTTTGATGGCGTTGAAGTATTTTTTTTCCCTCACGCATTTACGAGGATGATTTTTTCACTTAACCTCGGAGTCCGGACCGGGGATGAGGAGAAAAGCAACCGACCGTCATGACGTGACCCCCCTTGGTTTCTTCGCGAGGTTGCTTATCAACAGGTGATGCGGCGGCCAGCCTGTGTGCATGAGGAGCAGGCGATGAGAGGTGAGAGGAAGTGATCGGTGAGAATTTGAGAATGCTGTCATCGGGTACTTGTCAGTGGTACAGGGCTGCAGCAGGCATATGCCGGCCCTGGGTCCTTGGTATAGTGTTGCTGGCACGGTGATAACACTCCCTTTGTGATATACGTTGGATACGACGGGTAGGACCTGTCACAGGCGTCCAGGACCGTCGTGGAGTCGATTGAGGCGTGCAAGGGGTCGTCCTGATTGCGCAAGAGTGAAATGCAGAGTGCCGAAGAGCATCCCGCAGAGCAATTGCTGCCCACCACGGCAGCCGTTCTCCATGTGGGCGCGTGTGTGTGGCTCCGGACTGCAGCCCGCTGATATCATGATGGGCGATTTTGGCTGGGGCCTGGCATGGAAACTGGCTGCAGCAGCATGCAGCGTCCCGCGTCTGGACGGCGGAAGCTGGACCCGCGCAGCTGGAACGATGATAGTTTGGCGCGTGCTCTCCATGCGGTGAAGGGGAACGACATGCGCCTCTGTGAGGTTGGGCGTTGAGGCTGGCGGGGAGAGAAAAAGAACCGGTGCGTGAGGGACAGCCCTCGCACAAGAAGAAGCCCTTGCCTGCAGTCGAGTCATGGCCCTGCGGTGCCACGAGAGACACCACCGCAGGGCTGGCGAGCGCCGGATCGAGGCTGCACGCGGGCGTCGTCTTTGATGTCCCTTTAGGCGATTTGAGCGATGATGGGCGTCTGCGCGGCTATGCCTCTTAGCGATGCCGGCCTCCATCACAATCCAGCATCGCCAGCATCGCTCCCGCGGACCTGGGCATGAACAACGCCTCCAGACGCAACCCTGCCGCCAGCTGCCCCGAGAGCCCTCTGCTCGTGTGCTCAGGCTTTGTCCCGCTGCGACTCGCCTGTCTCGTTGCTGCCCTGCGGCCGTGCCCCCGCCGCAACCAGACCTCGTTGCCGACCTCCTCAACACCTCTCCTGGGCTTCTTTCCGTGAGCTCCCGACCTCCAGGGCACGGTAAGCTGCCAGACCAGCAGCGACACGGCTTGTGCCTGCTCTAGGCCAGCTTGTCGCAAGGGGCTGCGTTGAAGCGCGCTTGGGCAGCCATCCGGGTACATAACTGCCCACCCGGCGCTATAAAAATGGAGGTGAGACTCGACCTTTTCTTTTCCCACCGTCCACCACCACGCTGCTCAGCCCTACTGCCGCTGGGATCGCCCGCCAATGCCCTGACGATCTGAGTGCCACGCCGTGGGAGACGAATGCTGCATGCCCAAGGGCCCGGGATCGCCGTTGGCCTACGCCCGTGACGCCTCCAGTGCTATCTGGGCCACGCAGACGCCCTCCTCCAGGCCGTCTGCACGCTCTCCAGTGCCAGCTTGCTCGTTGCGTCCCGCGCCGTCGTGTCCACGCCGAGTGACATGCTACCCAATCGCGCCCCTGTCCGCCACCTAGGAAGCCCGGCCTGGCGGAGCGTATCACTCTTGTAAAACCTCACTTCTCACTGCGCGTCCTCTGCTGCCTTTCTTGCCGCGCGAATCCTCTGGTCCCCTTCCAACTCCTCCAGTCTCTGCGCCGTGGTCGAGGTGTGCCGTCGTGCGAGTTGCCTGTTTCGTCACCCCGGTCATAGTCGGCCATCGGTGCCTGTTTGCGCCCTCAGTCCTTTATCATCCTCTCTGTCGTCGTCGAGATGAGGCGCTCGGCGCTGTCCTGACACCTTCACTTTCCGTTTTCCCGCTCCTATCTCCCGAGTTGCTTTCCAATCACGTCTGACTTTGTGTCACCTCACATCATCATGGCCGGGCAATCGCATTCACCGATACGCTCTCCTCCCGATGGCGACCCAGAGGCGGCGGATGACCAGCCAGCGGATTCTTCTATGTTGAAACCAGCAGCGCAATTGACTCTGATGCGCTATCTTCAGGACCTCCCAGACGCCGATATACCACCGAGCCCCGTGCAGCCGCGCTACCACACCGGACGCTTCCCGAACAACAAAGCCGGTGATGGGAAGCCACGACTGCTCTTAATGGGGCAGAGGAGGTGAGAATCCACCCACCGCGTGGCTCCCACGCCGAGACCCGACATTCATTGTGGATGTGGCTGACTACGGAACGTGGCAAGGAGCGGGAAGTCGTCTATATCGAGCGTAGTCTTCCACAAGTTGCCGCCAAGCGAGACGCTGTACCTCGAAACCACGACCCGGATCAAAAAAGAGTCGATGCAGTGAGTGCCACCTTTCACCGCCTGACCGCCTGCGACTCTTCACCGCCTCCGCGCTAAGTCGGATGCTGACTCGAGAGCCACAGCTCCTTCATGGACTTTCAGGTCTGGGATTTCCCTGGTCATCTTGACTATTTCGACCCTGCCTTTGACGTGGACAACATCTTCGACGAAATTGGAGCCTTAATCTGGGTGATTGACGCGCAAGACGAATACCTAGACGCGATTGTGCGCTTGAATGCGACGATACTGAATCTACAACAAACCTACCCGAACATCAATGTAGAGGTCTTCGTACACAAAGTCGATGGCCTTTCGGACGATTTCAGGAATGAGGTTATACAAGACATCACCCAGCGGGTGATGGACGAACTCTCGGATAACGGCTACGAGAATGCGCCAGTATCATTCTACTCGACGAGCATCTACGATCATTCCATCTTCGACGCCTTCTCGAAGGTGATCCAGAAGTTGATCCCACAGCTGCCTACCCTTGAAGCATTGCTCGATAGTTTGTGCAGAAATTGCCATATTGAGAAAGCCTACCTCTTCGACGTGCTTAGCAAGATATATATTGCGACAGACACGAGTCCGACAGATATCGGAAGCTATGAGATATGCTCGGATTACATCGACGTGGTGGTTGACGTGAGCGAGATATATGGATGGGATAGGGGCGATGAGGAGGCACAAGCACGGAATAACGAAAACGCCATCAATGATGCCGAAAGTCTTATCACTCTGGAGAAGAAGAGCAACAATTATCTCTATCTGCGGGAAATTAACAAGTAAGTGGCAAGGCAACTACCGTCTCCGCGTGAGCGCACAGCTGACGTTTTGCAGGTATCTAGCTTTGATCTGCTTAATGGGCGATGACAGCCCTGCGGACAAGAAACCTCTGATCGATTACAATGTCGGCGTTTTCCAGGAAGCGTTGGCGCAGGTCTTTCCCCGAGGAGAGAAATGAATTTTTATAGGTTATCTCGCGACCTTATACTGGTCACTTCTTCTTCATGGGGATGGAACTCTATTGTGAGCATTTTCTGCGGGATGGGAAAGATTTGAAGGTTCATTTTCGGGGCATAGACTTTTCATGACTCTGAACGGCTCGGCATGGACATGTACCATAGATCAGACAATGCAGCCAGGGTGCTTCTGGAAGGCGATATTTGATAATATGACCTAAGGAAACGTGGCCCAACAGCAGTGACGTCTCTTGCCCCCACGCTCTAGAAACCCCCAACTCAGGGATCAAGCAAGCTCCCTTGAACAAAAGAAGCGGCAGTCCACGAATCCGGGATTCGATTGTAAAGCGTCCTTTAGTTTAGATATGCACTCATTCTGCGCTTATGTACATTTGCCTAACACTGCTTGAGGTTCTCTGATACGTTATTGGGAGTAAAACGGCTGTTTTGACCAGCCCGATAGCTCGCGGGGCCACCTCAGACGGAGTTGAGATAGAAGCTTGCCGAGGACCACGCACCACGCCTCCAGCTGTTGCCCCTGACCCAGAAAGATCGCTAGCCACATCCCGACGCCGAACAAGCTCATCCGCCGTCCGGGAAATCCCGCCGCCAACCGGGGGGCGGAATCGTGGCTGACGAGGTGTTTTCTTGATGACCCGGGGTGCTGGAACCTTGGAAACAACCTCATACCATTTCTACATTTATCCGCCGCTACGGCCATCTTGAAATTGTCCGCCTTCGTCTAACCCGGCCTGCGGACCGACGAAGACGCATTCCAGCGTGTCTGGGCACAGAGGACACGGTTTCTTGGCGGAAAGCTGGGGTAGTGTTGATGAGATCTAATTGACGACCGCGGAAGCGTCTATGCATTGAGGCCTGACATCTCCTCCGGCACTGCTTCGACGTTAAGGATCTTCTGGTGTGGTCAACATTGTACATATACCACGTCACCGGGCTTTTCATCGAAGATTGGTGGAATACGGGAAAGACTCGAGACCGATCTCACCACCGAGTGGGATGCTGACGCGCGCTTCCTTGCCGCCACCTGCATACGATCCCCACATCTCTTCCCTCACCTTCGGATTTACAATCAGAGAAAATGGCGACCCAAAGACGTCCACCTGTGTCGGCGACCGATCCTTCCGTGCCCAATGCCGTAACTCAAAGCAATAACAAGTCTACCGCCAATAAGAGCTCGGGTGATATTGGTGGTCTCGGTGTACTTGATGTGGTGCGGGTGCTAGGAGGGTTGCTATTGCTGAGTAGCTGCTTGAGCTGGCTGTCAACGGACAAAAGCAGTCTGACTTGGGGATGGAATCCGTGGTTCTTGAGGGTTGGGGAGTGGAAGACTTTGACGGTAGGTGATCCATGTGAAATCCTACATATTCAGCAATCATCAGAGCCACGTTACGTACACGCATGCCGTCTTCATATTTCTATTCCGTTTTTCCACAAATTCAGTCCATAACGCACTAGCTAATAGCTTCATCACAGCAAGGTCCAGTCCGCCTAACAGACAAGCAACTCGAAGCCTACGACGGCACAGACCCCAATAAACCCGTCTATATCGCTCTCAATGGCACTATCTACGACGTCTCAGCAGGTCGAAAGACGTAAGTCACCAATACGTCTACCATCAAATTCACACACGTTCCGATTAATTACTCGCACTAACACCATACAGCTACGGTCCAGGCGGCTCCTACCACTTTTTCGCCGGCCGCGACGCCGCGCGCGCCTTCATCACCGGCTGCTTTCAAGAAGACCTAACCCCCGATCTCCGCGGTGTCGAGGAAATGTTCGTGCCGCGTGACGCTCCCGAGTCAGCTGCATCTGGTTCCGACGCCACTGTCTCTGAGGTCCCGTACCCAACCTACGACCCCACAGCACCTGAGGGTGAGCACGTGCCAGACTCACAGCCCAAAGCCGTCAAGGTAGAGAAAAGTCCGAAACGTGAGTTGAGCAAGGCTCAATTGAAGATTCGGCGCGAGCAGGAGTATAGGCAGGCGAGGAAGAACGTGGCTAAGACGCTGGAGGGGTGGCACGTGCTGTTTCGAGGGGACAAGGACAAGAAGTATTTCAAGGTTGGGGAGGTGGTGAGGCCGAGTGGGTGGTTGGATAAATTGCCCAAGAGGGGGTTGTGCGAGGCGGCGAAGAAGGCGAGGCCGATTAGGAAAGAAGAGTAGGGGTTGAGTTATGAAGGCTTTGAGTATTCTCTCAAATTGGCGCTTTGGGACGGTTTCAATAAGGAAATTCGGGATAGGCGGGCGGCAAATACACCTCTCATCCTATTTCTTCTAGTAATTCATTCATGAACAAGTTATTAGAGGAGCATAGTTCGTGGTAGCGTGATGCTAATCCATTGCCATTGCTAATGCATTTCCCTATCAACCCAAATCACACCCTTGAGAGCAAGATGCACCATCACAGTGTCATATTCCAGCTGAATGTATTTGATCGTATACGCCGATAGTCGAGAGGAAGTCATAAGAAATCCGGCCCATGCACCGCCTGTCAACGAGCCCCATATCTCATCCACCGTTTTCCGTTGTCATGTTCGTTTACTCCGCGGGGCCAACGGCTCGTGCTGAGAACAAAGGTGTTAGCAGATGATTGATGTTTCGCGACCAACTGGCATTTCCAAGGGCTCCTCACTGTATATGCTCAACTTGCTGTGCCCAACGACCTTCTTGATCAATCCCTTCTCCTCGAGATCTACGAGCGCCCTTCGGGCCAGCGATCCGTTGATCTTGAGTCTGTCGACGAGGGTGGCTACGGTGATGAGGCGGTAGGACTGGACATCCTTCTGGAGCTTGTCTGAGATGGACTTATCGAGGACGACAGCGTGGTTGGCCTTGTCCTTGACTGTAATCGCATATCAGTTGGCGGGGTTGTTTCTTCAAGTAGTTGGGGGCGTGAGGAAGTTTCGAGACAGCGAGAGATGTCCAATCAATCTCTAACCGCCAGGAAATCGGCACGAAGAGCGGTTTCAAGGTAGGTAGTGATTGGGCTGGATGTTCGCCGCCTGCTAACAAAGGGTTTCACGTACCCTTTCCCTTCGACCACTTCTTCTTCTGCTTCTTGCCTCCGGTAGCTGAGGGTGCCTGTTGAGCGTCTGGTCAGTAATGCGCTTTCTGGACCTGCGATTTGGAGTCCTGGAACGTACCATTTTGATGGATGTGTGATTGAAGTTGGCGATGGACTGGCTTGCAAAATCGTGATGTGGAGTGGTTTCGCTTAACTCAAAAGACTTGGCATAGGTGATCACGTGTTGCTTGACGTTCTTCCTTGAAGAGATCTTTCGTCTTTCATCGCCAAAACACTTTTCAACAGGATCATTAAGTCAAGTTTTTGAAATATCCCTACGATCTGCCATACACACTGTACCGTTCTAACGTTTGGGATTGTTTAAAATCCAGCGAAGGACTTCTAATACTAACTGACCATGTGTAACCTAGAAAACCCGACTCTGACATTCCAAAGAATACAGTGCCTTGCTATAGATATCCGTACACTTTCCTGCAAGCATCTGGGGGCCTCTAACGTACTAATAGAAATCGGGGGCAGCGCCAAACTTCTTTCTTACTGGGAATGCTCAAAACAATATGAAGCTCCTCTTGTAGCGGTAAACGAGTGTACGGGTTCCTTTTACAAGGAAATGTACTTATACAAAGTCTAAAGAAGACCCCAAAATCCTCCATTTCTTGTATATCCATGAAGTCACGTCCAATCTCAGACCAGCTTCTTTTAGAACCATGTTTCTACTCTCTGGGGCCTTCTTCCAGCGCAACCTCCTTCACTTCGCTTTCTTCCATGGCAGCTACCGGACATCCTTCCTTCAGCCCTTCGGCTTCCACGGCAGCTTTTTGTAGGCGCCATAGTCCATGCTTTTCCTATCTCTGACAATGCTTTGATTCTCAAATCGTCCCCGTCGTTACGCTGCTGGTGCGGTTCTATCCAAGCCACCCGACCAGAGATCAAATTTTCCACCTGATCCTGAATCTCTTCCTGTTTGGCTATCTCGGCTTCCATCACTAGTATGTTCCGCTCAGTTTTAGGCGTATCCGTCATCGGGTCAGTCTCAGCGGTCCCGGAATCCCTCTTGACGTGTCTCCCCTTTCCTGTTACCGTATACTCTTTCGCAGCAGGTGGTTTGGTTGCCGACTGTGATTCTTTCTCTAACCGGACCGTTATCTCCTCTGTCCGACTTCTTTTCTCGTCATCAAGCTTGGAGTAAGCCGACTTCCAACGCACGCGAGGCGAATCTGGGTCCTTCTTATTCGACTTCTTAGCCTTAGAGGTCTGTACTTGTTCGTGTGGTTCAATGTCTTTGGCAGCCTTCCATAATGGCTCTGATTCTAGCGCCTGACCTGCCATCGCCTTGTTCTGAGCCTTCCCATCCGCAAACTTATCGACAAGATCTATCTCTGTCTGCGTTTGTTCATCTTCCAAATCATGAAGCAGCTCTTTCTCGAACTGCTGGCTCTCCTTTCGACGTGCCTCCTTCTTCTCTTTCTGTTTTTCACGGATGCGCGTGGCTCCGACTACCACAACGGTGGCGAGGAGTGAAGCTATGCTTTGTGTGGGAGATGTCGGTATATGTCGACACATTATGTGAGAGACACAAGGTCAAGTACGGAAGGTGATTATGATTCATTGATTGCATGGAGCGGACTTGGTGGCGTCAGAGCGCGATGAGACCCTTATAAGAACCTCTTTAAAACCGAGGCTATTTCTCTAGTGACTCGACGGATCCGGATACTCGGGACTCTGGGGTCTAAGTCTCTCATGCTCGATAACAGGATAATGAACGTAGTGCTGAATCGGCAACCGACGGGATGGTTCAGGGAACGACATAGGAGCTCTAGAACAGCCGAAAAATTATGTTTCGGATGTAATGTAGATAAGGGAATAAAACATGAGAGTTCAGACCTTCAAGCATCGGACATCGGTGATCGGATGATAGATTTATGACTAGGTAGCTCGATTGTAGAAGTCCGTGGAGCAAGCTGATCAGCGCTCGGTAATGCTTGTCCCTCCAACATGGACGGAATTTCAATCTAGAACACCGCAGGATCTTCCATACCATGGTACTAGGATGTAATAAACTTGCCCTGCATCTTCCTCTGAGTCTCAATTGGCAAGATCGCGGTAACTAGCTGCAGGCTAGTTTTATTCGTTGAGCGATCTAAAAATGGTCCGTGCAGATTATTTTGTAGCTTCGACCCCAAGCTCTCACACCTTGCGAAAATGTCACTCTACTACGAGGCCGCGTCGATCTTGACCAACGCAGACAGCACAGGAGGATCCTTGAAGTCGAGGATCTTCAACAAGAAAGATCTCAAAAGTAAGCCCGCTCAGGTATTTGCGCTGGTCACAGAGGCGTCAAAATGGTCCGGAGTTTTGAAGGATGTGGTTGAAAAGAGTGGGCTGCTGAAGGAGGAGAGAAAGGTACGCGAACAATCTGTGATTCGATTATTTGACTTTCTTATTTCTATGCGGAACAATCAATAGCTAATTGTTGTGACCAGCTTACTCCTGTCCTTGCCCTTCTCTTAACCCACGATCTTCTCCTCTCCAAAGGCGGAGTAGCAGCTCCTGCCAACCATGTCCTCAAGCTCGCGATCACTCGACACAAGGCTAGACTAAATGCGGAACTTGTAAAATTGAGGATAAAGCGCGGCTGCGGTAGCTTGGAACAATTGCGAGAACAAGTCAATTCGGGCGGAGATGAGACCACGACAGCCCCCAATGGCTCACCCGCGGAGTCAATCCAGCACCCACGATGGGTGCGGATAAACGCATTAAGGACCAGCCTCGACACCCAACTTTCAACTACCTTTGTGGGGTACAACAAAGCAGATGACCTTGCTCCCGTTCTCTCCGCGTCCGGCTCGTCGAAGCTCCTATATCTCGATCCTCACATACCGAATCTAATCGCGCTACCACCAAGAGCTGACTTCGCGAAATCACCAGCTTACCTTGCAGGTCAGATCATCTTCCAAGACAAGGCATCGTGTTTCCCGGCCTACCTCCTCGATGTCCAGCCCGAGGATGAAGACATCATAGATGCGTGCGCGGCGCCTGGCAATAAGACAACCCACCTGAGCGCCATCTTGTCCGAGCGAGTAGACTCTGGTATGCCTAAGGGACGGGCACCGAAAATCTTTGCCTATGAGAAAGACAAGAGACGCTCAATAATATTGGACAAGATGGTCAAAATAGCTGGAGCGGACAAGAACGTCCGCGTTAAGGTCGCCAAAGATTTTCTTGCTACGAAGCCAGATTCGTTAGAGATGGAACATGTCCGCGCCCTTCTCCTTGACCCAAGCTGCTCAGGCAGTGGGATCGTCGGGCGAGATGACAGTGTTAAGGTATATCTGCCAGATCCCAAATCCGCAGAAGCGACGAATACATTGAGCCGCAAGAGCAAGAAGCGCAAACGCCCGAAAGCGGGTGTCGAGACACCCGAAACGCCGGCAACACCCCTCGAAGTCGAAGAATCTGCTCCGGAGATTGCAGCGCAAGACGGTACCGAACTCAAAGACCGCCTCAAGGCGCTTTCGACTTTTCAATTACACCTTCTTACCCACGCCATGCGCTTTCCCAATGCCCGGAAAATCACTTACTCGACTTGCTCGATACATTTCGAAGAGAACGAGGGTGTCGTTTTCGGTGCCCTCACGTCACCAATTGCAAAGGAGCGTGGATGGAAGATCTTGCTTAGAGATGAACAGGTAGATGGAATGAGGAAGTGGGAGAAGAGAGGGATCTGGGAGGAAGATAAGTTTGATGGAGGCTTTTCAAAGGAGAAATGGAAAGCAGATGTGCTCGATGGTTGCATTCGGTGTGAAAAAGGAACTGAAGAAGGGACTATGGGCTTCTTTGCTGCGGCACTCGTGAGAGACTCAACATTTGAGGCTGCCGAACCCGCTTCGGAGGTGATTGAGGAGAATGGGGAGGAGGAAGAATGGTCAGGGTTCAGCGATGATGATACTGGCCCCTCTGAACTTGCTACTGTCCAAGCACCAGCTTCTACCAAGGTGAAGAAGCTAAAACATAAGAGGTAATACGCTTGACACAATTAAAGGCGCCGGTTGACAGCTATGGACTCAGTTGGTACCAACTTACTGAGCACTTATATGGAAGCACCCTGAGACAATTATCCGAATACTCGCTACCTCGAATGCTAAGTGCAAATTCTGAAGTTCCTGCTACTGGTCTTATATCAACCTATCCACGATCCGTTCTCCATCTTTTGTCGGTGGTCTTATTTCCAGCCCAAAATCCTTGTCCTTTGACATAGACCAAATCTGCACCTCCAGTCAAAGACCTGCAATAGAATCAGACGGCTGCCTATGGACGCCACTTTAACGTATTTCGAACTCAAGACCTTTTCGCTAAGACTTACTCTATAGAATACCACATGTATAGAGAACACCTGCACTGGAATAAGTCGCAGTCACGTGATGCAACACCACATCCACTTCAGGTCAACCCAACGCTCCAATCTCGCACAGCCATCACGATTAAGTCAACAGCTGATCATTCCCAAATACAGTAGCGGATCACAGAATAGGCAGCAAGAACGCAGGGATCTACAGTAGATTCCACCGCCATCCATCATGACGTAAATTTGATGTCAAAAACAGAGCAGCTCAACAAAGGTTTAAAAGACTCGCCTCACCACAGTCTCGAATTCAAAATCCCAACCCTCAATCTCCAAAGCTCCTTCTAGCCAGTTCTCAATTCGCCAAAACTCTAATCATAAAAAAAACTTCCTTTCCCTCCACAAACATCCACACGCAACGCACCAACCATGTCCGCCTCCAAAAATCCCGACTCCATCACCGCCGCAACCGGCGAATTCCACTCGCGCGTCCCCCCCGCGGAGCCCTTGCAGCAAGGAGGCGTGAGTGCCGCCACCACCGCTCCCCTCCTGCCCCACGAGATATTAACGCCCTTCACCAGCACAAGCCCGGCGTCCTCGCCTCTGACCGCGACGCTGTCCCGGAATTCCACGCGCGCACCCTCCCCGCCGGCGACGCCCCCGCAGACGCAACCTACCAGCCCGACCCGGAGCTAAACAACCAGCGCCTGTACCAGGACGCCAGCTCGACGCTCACCGGCGCCGATTCGGCGGACGTGCATCAGGGGTTGGGGCATCCCGGTAGCGGGATGACGAGCCAGGAGGCGCACCATGCGGGGACGAAGGGGGGGAGGAGTGGGTTGGCGGGGGTGGGGGCGAGTGTGGGGAATAAGGGGGAGGTGGTTAGTGGGAGGGACCCGGAGTTTGCGGAGCAGAGGGCGTTGGATGAGGATGTGCCGAGTGGGCAGAGGGGGAATGTGGGAGGGCCCGCGGCAGAGGAGAGGTTCCCGGAGGGCTCGGACACGGTGGCTGCTGAGGCGCCGAGGGGGAGGTAGGGGGGATGAGAGGGCCACCGAAGAGTAGGGATATAGGGGTGTGAGTATGCTAGAACTCACGATGAATTATGATGATAGCTACCTGATTTGATCATGTGTGTTATAGGAATTGCTCACAACACAGTGAAGCTTCATGATTTGGCAGGAAAGCGGAAGCAGACTTATGGTGAAGCACTAGACATGAGTTGTTGTTATAATATGCTGTAAATAGACAGCGTCCCTGCGGCTTGCCTTTGCGCCTTGTGAGTTGTCCCTCCGCGCGCTGGTCGCTATTGTATCTTCTGGTACAAAAGCATAATCGCTGTACTGTTGTTTTACTTTTCTAGCACCAACACCCTCTTCATCAAAGCTCGAATACTATACTTTACCCGGAAAATCAGCTAGATATTATTATCCTCAGCACCTTTCAACTCCCGGCATCTGAATCACAGCTACTCCCTCACGCCTCTTCCGCTCCAAGGGCTACTTTCCCACAGTTCGAATCCCGGAAAATGGTCGCTCATGATCTTCCTGCATCGGAGGTGCTGGAAAACCAAGTCGGCTGGGTGTGCTGCGCCTGTGGCGCTCACTTGTTCCTCCAGAGAGGCATGAGTGCATGCCCTAGCTGTGGCCATAGGTGGTGCTTGTCATGCCAAGCTTGGCAGCGGTAAGCAAGTCGTTCAGTGCAAATGATACATCGACGGGCCCCCAAAACCGGATGCCTTTAAGCTCTGTCGATTTGACGCTGGGGCTGAAGTAGAGAGATTAGTAATGTGTAGGTAGCAGTATAAATTCTCAGACTGTAGATGCTTTGCCTGCAATGTGTCCTCTTGATTGGTATACGCTGCATACTCAATCCTATTGCGGCCCAGGAGGGTAGTAGCCTATGATTGAAACTTTCGAACCGAGGAAGCTAAAGGATAGGATGGCCATGTATGGATTGCTGACCAGCGTCCCATGTCTGTAGCCGAGATGTGTCCTCGTGCGCGGTGTAGCACCGCCTCGAAAGGGTGGTATCGGAGAGTTGGCGTGGTGGTGGCGGCGCTGCTAAGATGTACCTGAGGCGGAGCAAGTCTGATACGGAATCCTTCGTTTATCCCACAGAATAGTAGACGGTAGAGAAGAATGTAGAAATGAAGCTTTGGACAGAGGAGTTCTGCGAGTATGTTTGGTACGAGGATAGAAGCTTGAGAACGCCTGACCGGATTCTCGATGTTGTATGAATGATGTGCAATGTGAATGCGAGGTTGTGAACGTAGTGGTTTCGCGATGTTTCACACCAGCTCGACCCTCTAGCCTGAGAGCGGTTAGGTAGTTTGAAGGCAGAAGCTTATCGAGGTAGTGCTGCAGTGATGTAGCTAGTCTGGACCGCTCGACTCATGGCATCCTGCATCCTGCATGCGGTCAGTGCTGGCTGTAGTGGATGCTGCGGTGTTCTGCTGAGCATCATGCTCTTCTGTTGATTGCAAGACTGGTCCCGCAAGTCTAGAGGCCTGATTACCCGTTACTGATAGAGATATGAAGCGTACGCGGCGCTGATGCGTTGGCGAACTCTACAATATGAACGAGGTAGGAGATCGACTACGTGGTGTGCGAGGCATACTTGCTAGCGTACTAGCATTCTCTAGCAAGCTACGAAGAAGGAGCCCAGACCGACAGTTACTCCGAGAAGCCTTAGCTTGAAGGAAGGATTTAGATATACGACTTCTTTTACGCCAAAACTGCTATGGTATGTATTGAAATGCGAGATGGATGTAAATGCCTAGTGGCTTGCGAAATGACTCGTAGTCTTAGGGACGCCCGCAAGCAGTGAGATGGACTCGGCAGTGTGATGGGATATGGGACAGCGATTTGAGGTCGGCGGGACGTCATGAGATAGTATCCATGGAACTGGCTCATCTGTACCGGAGATTATGAAATGCTGTACACACGTGGTGCCCCCTGAATTGGCTTCGGAAGCCGATGCTCTGGTTAACGTAGTTGGAGAAATGCTGTGTTCAACACCACAGGACATGGGCGAAGCAGCTCTGAGGAGGGGCAGGCTTGGCTGTGGGGCTTGGAGTTGCTGTTCACGGTGGGCGAGACGGCGCTGTTAGGGCAGAACCAGCCACACCAGCTGCAAGAGGCGGCGGGTATCGTGCTATTTTTGGCCCATCTCAACTGCCACCCCGCATACCTTCAGCAGAGATGGCCAGGAACAGCACTTGCACGTCGCAATGAAGGCCACGAACAGTGACAAGACAGAGACCAGAGAGAGCCCCAAAGTCGCCCCTCAGCAGCGTAATCTCACGGTCCACAGTGCACCTCGGCCAGGCATTCAGGCGGCCATTAGACCCCGAAGGCGCTCAGCCCCGGCAGCTCTGTCGCCAGCCTCGTACTCAAGCGCGGTGCCTGCAAATCCTCCCGGCTAGCCTCGTCTGCCTGCGCAAATGCGCTCTATCAATGAAACCAACACCTTCCCCGCCCAAGCCGGAACCCTTCTTCCTCCAAATATCCAGCATCCCCAAAAGCACCACTCGTTTGTCGCCGAATCGCTGCGAAAAGGGCCCTGTCGCACTGCATCAGCGCTGCACCGCACCCTGGGAGAGACACCGCAACAGACCCGCCCTCTCGGAACAGTCGTTAGGCTGACTTTGCATCTTGAGCTGAGCCTCACCGTGTCGCCGCCTATGAACCTCCTCCATCAACTCTACCGACTTCGCTCGTTACCGCTATAACCCGCTCTTGCTGCATGCACGCTCTGTGACCTCTCGGCGGGCGCGACTGATCCCAAGATCCCCCACTGCGCCAACGACTCCCCCGCAACGGTACCAATGCGCGCGAACAACCAGAACTACCGCAACTTGGACGACTTGACTCCGCCTGACCGGGAACTGGTGCCTGTGAGTGTGCCTCTGCTGGCTGCTAGAATCGCAATGCTGACCCACGCAGTGGTATTGGCGCCTTATAGCTTTCGCTGCGTCATGGATGATACTCGGAGGGTACGTACACGTCCAAAGCACTCCCGAAAGTCCCTTCGCGCCTTGCTGACATTTCCCAGATACCTCATACTTCCTGCCCTCTACGATAAAAACCCCGAGCTGCGCTTCAGCAAGACCGTCATCAGTGTTCTCGTCGTCGTTCTCCTCACCGCAGGCTACTCCTTCACCGCACTACTATGCTTCGCCTGCCGCAATGAGATGTTCCAGGCCGAGGCAATATTCCTGTAAGCGCAGTCCTGGAAGTATTGCCAGTTCTGTGCTAATCTCCACCCCAGACCCTCCCTCGCATCCTCAGCCCTCGGCCTCCTCACCATCCTATACAACTTCGTCTCCAGCACGCGCTACACATGGAACACCGCCGCCATCATAGCCACGGTGCTATCCAGCATTTCCGCCGTCATCTACGGCCTCCTCCTGATCTGGACCCACCGGCGCATATTAAAAATACGAGAGTCCAGCTCCTCCCGCTCGCAAAACATGTGGTCGGACCCCTCCTTCTACTCCAACTTCGTCCAGAACATGTACCCGTCGGCACGGGCGACGCCCGCCGACCGCCCGCCGCTCTCCGAAGACGACCTCGTCAACCAGCAAATGGCCATGCTGCTCATGAAATCCGACTCGGGCCCGTCGCCCGACGCGTCCCAGTCCACCTTCCGCATCGACCTGCCCGAGGACCGAGAAGAGCGCGAGCGCCTCGCCAACAGCTCCGAGCTGCTCGCCACGCCCACAATCTCCCACCACAGCAACCGCGGCCGCTCCCTCAGCGTCAACAACTCCCCGAACCCCGCCTACGACCGCAGCGCGTGGGAGCGCCGCATGGAGGACGGCCGCGGCCGCAGCGACATCCGGCCGACGCCCAGCCAAGTATCGGGCGGGCACTCGCGCGCCGTGAGTCGGGAAGAGCGCCGGCGGGAGATCGAGCTAGGGTCGTATCCGGGCCAGCGAAGCAACGGAAGCTGAAGCTGAAGCTGCATTGTAACGAAAGATCTCTATGTGACTTTGAGCTCGGCGCTGGCAGGATT
Source organism: Mytilinidion resinicola (assembly GCF_010093595.1). NCBI lineage: Eukaryota > Fungi > Ascomycota > Dothideomycetes > Mytilinidiales > Mytilinidiaceae > Mytilinidion > Mytilinidion resinicola. The sequence goes on from NW_022985438.1 coordinate 2,648,275, forward strand.
CTTGGGGGAGCGGGGAGGTGTTGCTGCTTTTTGGGGATTTACTAATGATGGGCGAAAACCTGGGCATTTGGCGCGTTTTGGCGTACGAAATGATGGTTTATAGAATTCTTGGAAATATGAATGATATCTAGGATGGAGAATATTGGGGGGGGGGGGGGGGCGCTGGAAAAGACTGTCTGAGGTTGCTTGCATGTAGTTGCACTATTTAGTATATATCTTTGTGATATGGCATATTGCAGCTTCGATCCTCGTGAATCTACGCAGGGGTGACAGCAGCATGACGAACGCGTAAGCTAGGCACATTGACATGAGAAACGACGTATCAAAGACTGATATAACCGTATTGACCAAAAAAAAACTATATGTAGCTGAATCTGCCTATCTCAGACCCAACTCCAGCACGCACCCATTTTAGTGAACCGCCCCTAGCCAGTCCATTTGACGCTCCAAGAAATGCAAAGAGGAGAGGGACAGTATCAACTTTGGATTTCCAGAAAATGCTTGACAAGAAGGAAAAGATATGGAATGCTACCCATCATCGCACGCGCTGCTTATCGCCTCACAGCTCCACCGCCGCCGCCAACGGGGGGCCGCCCCCCACCACCGGCCTGCATCGTCTGCATCTGCATTTTGAAGCCGTTCTTCAGGGACTTCATGTCCGGGTACTGCGACCCCTGGAGCTCGAAGCCGCGCGGGACGACCTTGACGGGCCAGGCACCCAGCGCCGCTGCTTGGCCGGCTTTGTAGCAGAGGAAGAAGTAGCCGGGGTACTTTGGGTTGATGCAGAAGGCGTACATGGAGCGCTTCGGGTTGGCTTCCGTGTAGGTGCACAGCCATTGTTCTATATTAGACATATTAGCATTAATCATTCAATCAGGGTGAGTAAAGTGTAGGTAGGCTTACCAGTCGCCGCCTTGCTACCCTTCTGGTAGCGCTCGTCCTTCATCATCTCCGTGACCTTCTTCGCCATCGCTTCCACGTGCCCGACAATCAGCTCGTCTAAATCGCTGTATGTCATGCGGCCGACCCTGAGCGTCTTGCCTAGTGAGTACTCGTTCTCCTTGTCTAGCTCGAGGACATCGAGATGTTGGTAGACGTTGTCTGCGACTTTCCACGTGACAGCTAGATGATCAAGTCCCTTGGAGGAGGGTCGAATCACAAGCTCGCCCGGCTCTTTGCCACCCAGGTATTCTTCAGCCTGCGCGGTGTTGAAAGCAAAGAAAAGGGGATGGTTGACAACACGGTGGGCACGTCCGGTGACCGTCTCCTTTTCTTTCTCGGCAGCCTTCTTGTCGTCAGCCTCTTGCCGATCATCCCATTCGCCAGGTAGCCGGTCAATCTCCTTGCGGAAAGGTCGTCGGAGGAGGTCTTCCCGGAACGTGAGCTGCGCAGTGAGAGCCTTTCGGTTGATGAACAGAATCTTGGCCGGAACCGTTTGATGGATCTGGTAATAGTGGCGAGGTTCGATGCCTGCACCACCAACGCCTTCTGGGTACTCCGACTCTGAGACGCCACCATCAATTCCACAATCAAGCTTGACTTCGATATGGTCCGGGAAGGTTCGTTTGATGGACACAGGTACTATCATACCCTCAGTAAGAGACTCGCGTGTTTCGCCAGTGAGCATCGTAAAGACTTCGTCGGTTGACATGATCGAGAACGCGCGTCGAATCTCTTCGTATGCAACCATAAGCTCAGCACGAATGGTCTCTAGCGTTGCGCGCTTGCGAATTTCCAGATTCTTTTCAATCTGCTCAGCGTACGCTTCCAGAATGAGGTCCTGGACTCGTTCATTGGCGTCTTCTCGAATCATCTTGCGAATAACACCGCTGGGACCGTATTCGTCGCATTCGCCCTTGACGTCTTCTTCGTCCATCTCCATGGCGTCAGCAGCCATCTTCCGGCCCAGATCGTAATCTTCGGGGTGAACTCTGGTATTGTCTAGGTAGTCAGATTCGGCTTCTTGGCCGTCATAACGAATATACAGAAAGCTGGCGCAGTTCTGGAAAACTTTAGCACCCATGGCTGGGCGAAGTTCTCGGTCGGTCGCATAGCCACATAGTTCACCGCGAGAGTATACCTCGCCACCCTGAATGTTGTTAACTACAGTTCAAAAGTAGTAGGCTTTGTACTTACATTCATATTAATGACCTTGAGGACATCGTCGGCCTTCCGCGGACCCAGACCACAGATGTACGGCAGAAGGTTGGCGAGGTAGGGATCGCTCACAGCTTCGTTGATCTCTACGCCGACAAGGTTTACCATATCCACCATGGCCGAGTCCAAGCGAGCAAGGAGCTTGTCTTGCGGTAAGAGATTTTGGTTGGGAACAAACGGTATCGACACGATGTCTTTTTGAAGGGCCGCATACTCTTGTAGGGGGCTCTGGAGATACCTTGCAAGAGCAATGCAATACCTTGTGAGAGGCGGGTAGGTGGGGAATTCCTTAGCAGCACGTGCGCTGTTGTAGTAGAGCCTCGCTACCTCGTCGTTAATCATGAATACTTCGAGAAGATCAGACTTTTCTTCATCCTCGTCGTTCGGGTCAGTATATTCCGGGCCTCGCAAGTCGTACGTCTCGATGATAGCCTCCAGGTCCTTGACGAGGCGTTTCGTTTCCGTTGAGAATCCACTCACGCCAATAACGTCAGGCTTCCGACGCCGTACGATCTCACAAAAGTTGGCGACGTCTTTGCCATCCGCGATATATCTCTCGGGATTGCCCATTCGAAGATCTGCAAACTTGCCCTGCTCTTGAACTCGACCGTCGGGCTCTAGATATGCCCAGCAGATAGCGTCACCCCTGGCGGCGCGGCCGTTCGACAGCGTAAGGACTCTGGGGACAGTACCGAGATCCGTACCCTTTGGCTTGTAAGGCGCCTGATCTAGCTTTTCATAATACTTGTCGCGAGCAGTTTTGCACAGCTCATTTTCGCACTCTGATCTGAGAGTTTCTTTCACACCTCGAGACATGGCCTTCTCCAATTTCGCAAGGGCACTGTCCAAGACTTCACGTCTGAGGACGTTCCAAGCATCGGCAACCTCGCTGTAATTGTCAGACTGGATGTACTGATAGAGGTTCCTCTTGAACTTGTCGTAATCCATCATTCGGACCTTGACTTCTATCAGTCCTTCCTCTTCTGCTTTGAGCATTTTCAAGTACATCTCGGGCTGTCGACTAAGGGAGTGAAAGTCCTGACGACGGAGGTATTTGAATTCGTAGTAGGGATGGTCTTCTCCGATTTTACGAAGTCCCTTTTCTGTTCGAATGCAATCAACCATACCGCTTTCGTAGAAGCTTTGGCGCAAGTACCTCCGCATGCGAGGACTTGCGACTAACTCCTCAACGTACATGGCCTTGGCTGCGCGCAGGACCTGTGCACCGGTGTTGTATTCGGGCGGGTCGATGAGCGAATCGGCCATGTCATCAGGTGTGTCGGCAGGATCCTCAGTGTAGTGGTGTCGGCGCGAGGCCATTATATTCTGCGCAAAGTCATCCGCGCTAATACCGAAGGCGCGGACCATGGCATACGCCTTGCTTGCACGAACTTTTTCAAAGATGTTACGGGAAGCTTGCGCACGCTTTTGCGTTCCGTTGCGATCCGACTCCAACAGGCTGATGTCCTTCATCTCTGCAGAGTATTGAAAATGAAGATAGTCCTGTATTTCTTGGATCTCTTCAATTGTCTGAACTTTGCCGACCATCTCTTCGAAAACGGGGTCCGTGATGTTTGATATAGATTTGAGGTTGTCGTAGGATCGCTGCAGAGCATCTCGCTTCTCTGCCAGGGCTCGATATTTCATGTCTAGCTCGAAGATTTCCCAAAGATCATTCTGAACCAACAGCCTCTCCGGTCCAGCATCCGGTGGAGGCGCATCCGCGTCGTCTTCATCCGCGTCGTAATCGCCTCCGGCATGGATAAGGTAGTCTTTCCGATGCGTAAAGATGAAAGGAACTTCGTAGTCTTCGATAGTGAGAAACTCCAGGACCTTGTGTACAGCTCGCTCGAAGGGTTCGGCGAAATACCGAGCCAACCGCTTCTTGGGCAATATCAGGGTTGTGATCCAATGCGCTTCGTCTTTCAGTCGTGCCTTCATTTCATCTGGCGTGAGCTCGAGAGGTTTGAAAGGCTTTCGTGCCAGTTGCAGTCGTTCTGGGACGTCAATCCCCCGAATAACCATGTCATCGTCTGTGATCAACCTCTCCACCAACTGGGCAGGTTCGAAGACGTCTTTGAGCTCAAGCTCCCGACCTTCTCCTTGTTCTTTATCATCGGCTTCCATCTGAAGATCAAGCGCCCAGTCGTATTCGGTTCCATCCCCAAAGGCAGCCCGGAAGTCTTCCTCTGCGGCCTCATCCAGCCCGGCTGCTTGCAATCCGGAGAGTCCAGTAAGCCCAGACATCCCGGGTCTAGCCACCTCTCGGTCCTCCTCAAGTTCGCGTTGTATATCATCTTCGAATTCGTCTTCATCGATGAAGTCAGCAAACTCATCGACAAGACCTCCTCGCGGCTCTCGGTGTCGGTCAATAGCATCATCCCCCTGGCCTTCCTCGTCGTCGGAAAATATTTCGTCAATACCGCGGGCTTCCTGGGTCGGTCGGTCGTCCTTGTGTCCGCGCTTCAGACGCTTGTACTTTGACTGGAAAGGAATCAGCGGCCATGCCAGCGCAGTAATACACATCCTGTCCTCACCTTTGACGGTTGTCGGGCCTCGTATTGTGGGTTCGCTTCGCCGATGAGGTCCAAATCTTCATCATCCAAGATATCAACCTCCTCCCGTTCTCGTCGGCGCTTCTTCTTCAGGCGACGGCGCTCCGTCTGCTCGTCCTCGTCCTCGTCTTCATCAACAATGAAGCCTTCGCGGATCTACGTAAAGCATCAGAAGTTAGCAAGTGCGCCATTTCTAGGCAGGATCAGCCTGTCTGGAATGGAACTTACACGTCTGGCGGCCTCCTCATCATCGTCGTCTTCCTCTTCTTCGCTAGAATCATCTACGGCGCCGTTTGCGCCATTCGACTTCTTCCGCGCATCTCCAGCCTCCTCATCAAAATCCTCATCATCTTCGCTGCCTAGCTCGGCAATCTGGTCAAGAAATTCGGCCATGGCGGAGAACTAGTGATGGAGACAAAGAAAAGTTCAAGGAGGTTCTCGAGTCGAGGACGGCGACGGGTCGGTTGGGAAGAGCCGAGGGGGGAGGAGGATGAAGGGCGCACTGTGAACTGTATGGCGAGGGTGTAGCAGGCGGCGAGGCGAATGAATTCGAGGAGAGGATGGTCACGTCTAGTCGCGTCGACGGCAGTTCAAAGCGCTGGAGGTGTCGATGGATGCCAAGCGATTCGGGCCGATCAATCATCCGATACCAGTGAGTCAAAGCTGTCTACCGAGGAATCCGGAAGCAAAACCTGTGTAATCTTTATGTCTTCACCTTGCGATTCACCACCGCGCTTAGCTTCATGGCATGGGTTCTGGACTCGTTGTACAGTGCCTGCGTGGCTCTCAGCCGCGTCACGATGCTCGGTCGCTGCACAACGGCCTCTGGATCGCGGCCGGCGTGCGGGAGCTTTTTATAGCCCCAGCGCTATGCTAGAACAAGCGTGAAGCAGCAGGGCAGAGTCTCTGGAATACCCAGTCATGCGAAGTGAAACACAGGTCCTGACGGCTGCAGCGGCAGGTACAATACGAAGCACGCGTATTCAGGGCACAATACAATAGCACACAATAGCTTCAACCACAATACAAACTTCGTGCTCAATAGCTATTGTGCTGCTCGCGCCTCTTAGCACCCTTTACTCCTTTCCTCCCCGCCAACACCCCGCCAACTCTCTTGTCTCCCGACTCCGTGCATCACGCCTCTACACAGCTCTTCGAGCACAGCAGCACTCCACGACTATTGACCACCACCTCATCGGGCAGCAACCCTGCCACCGTGCTGCAGAGCCAACATCAAGGCTGTCCCGAAAGCGTTAAACTCAATATTCGCGGCGACCCTGTCTTTGAGATCGCCATCCTGATTGGCGAAGCACTTCATCCTATCCTGGGCGGCAAAGACGAAACACACGACGCCGCTGTCTGATCCCCTTCTCTTTGACCATCGCGCAGGTTTCACGTCGACGCTCGAACCATTTGAGAGACTGCGTGTACCTCCACTACCTCCTCTCGACCTTCTACTGCCATCATACCAGTGCGGCAATCTGCGACCGACAGAATGGCCGAATCATCATTCAAGACGAAGACAATGAAGAGGAAGAATGTCAAGGGACTTGCCCTCAGTGCGCCTCAGCCAAAGGCCCAGGCTCCCTCGGCTGGCGACTCACAGATTCCCGGTGCGCTTGGAAACGACGATGATCGAACGGATACACTAGAGATTGGAGTCGAGTTTCGGTTGGACCTGAAGGCAGAGGACCTCATAGTTCTGAAAGAGCTAGGGTCAGGAAACGGGGGAACGGTCAGCAAAGTCCAGCATGCTGCCACCAAGGTGATCATGGCAAAGAAGGTGAGTGCCACTTGGCTTGGGGTTGTCCAACAGAGGGACCGACGCTGACTGGGAATAGATCATCCACGTCGAAGCAAAGAACGAGGTGCGGAAGCGGATAGTAAGAGAGCTGAGAATCATGCACGACTGCAACTCGGATTACATCGTCGCCTTCTACGGCGCGTTCCAGAACGACACAGGCGACGTCATCATGTGTATGGAGTATATGGATGTTGGGTACGTTCCCCTGGCCTTGGACAACTTCCACAGAACTTGGTCTGACCGTGTCGCAGCTCCCTAGATTGGGTTTCCAAGACATTCGGGCCAGTGCGAGTCGACGTTTTAGGAAAGATTGCTGAAGCCGTACTCGGGGGCCTCTCCTACCTATACGCTGCACACCGCATCATGCACCGCGATCTGAAGCCGTCCAACATCCTCGTCAACTCTCGCGGTAGCATCAAGCTTTGCGATTTCGGTGTATCGAGCGAGTTGGAAGGCTCGATTGCAGAGACCTTTGTTGGGACTGGCACATACATGGCCCCTGAGCGGATACAAGGATCACGATACACGGTCAAGTCAGACGTCTGGAGTGTTGGATTGTCGTTGATGGAGCTAGCCATTGGCAAGTTTCCCTTTGGCAACAGCGACAATGACGACGAGCCTGGTGGTCCTCAAGGTATCTTGGACTTGCTGCAGCAGATTGTCCTCGAACCTGCACCTAAGCTCCCCAAGAGCGATGCATTCCCATCAATCTTGGAGGACATGATTGCGAAGTGTATGTTGAAGGAACCCGAACAGCGCCCAACGCCCAAGGAGCTCTATGTAAGTTAAGTCCTCCGTCGTGTCTTGCGACGATGCTAAACAGTACAGGAATCTGATCCGTTTCTGCTTGCCGCGAAACGTACGCCAGTGGACCTAGAGGCTTGGGCAGTCAGCATGATGACCCACCAGAATCGCAAATCCCACCTTCCTCCGGCATTGTCTCCTGCGACCAAGGAACTTCTACGGGATAGGTCGCCTCCGTCGTCTGCGAATTCTACCGCAAGGACACCCACCTCAAGCGAGTCGGTTCCATCCGACACCAACGGCGTAGGACCAGCTCCAACTCGGCCCTCGTACCCAGTCAGGACCTCCAGTGCAACTAGCCAGAACACAATGGCTCTTCCACTCCGCCCAGCACCACCTCCAGGAGGACCGCTACCGCAAGCTCCTCGCAGGTGGGACCGGGAGGTCTGAGAGTCATCATAAAATCAGGGAGGAAGTTTCGCTCGGCGAACAAGCAGCACTGTGAATACCAGAGGACGTTTCTAGCCAGACGAACCGATGCCACTTTTCACGAAATTACCCGACATTTTATCCGTGTTGGTGGCTTAGCTTGCTTTTGTTGTAAATGCAATCGGAGTTGAGTTCGAGAGCGACGGAGCACACAATTTTTTTTCCCTAGCGGTTCTCGAGAGGTTTCTTGGCCAGCACCCGGTTGGCGTGTGTTGCTTGATTTGCTTCCTTGCTGTCGAGGCCTGGCGCCTGGATGCATATATCATGACACACTTGCATTTCACATGGGACAGAGGGCGATAGCTGTAGTAGGATTGGCGAGCGATTGGAAGATTGGAATATTGCGGTATTTATTCGGGAGGATATAGACCTGGTCTAGGTCTCATGGCATCACAATTGATTGGAGTTTTCCCAGACCTTAGCACTCGTGTCGGAGGTCATATTGAAGAGTTCACGTGCTAGCTCATGCTCGATTTCGAAGAAAGATCGAACTATACTGTCCGCTAGCACAATCCTTTGGTAGTTTCGGCATAGCACACATCTGGGCAGTCCAGAATACCAGTGTTCACATCATTTTAACACTTTAATATAAAAACTAGCTCTCATGTACCCCGCAAACTTGGCCATAGAGCCCTCATGGTCCGGCACTTCCTTATGCAAGACTGCTCGAAGCCGAGCACTGCTCTCTCCCCAATTTCTCCGAACGCACCCCGCGCTCACAACCCGGACGCATCCAACATCGTCGCCGTCGATCCCATGCGCGAAAGGTTCTTCGTCATGCAAGAAACCATGATTCAAACAAGGCACGTGGACAACCCAGAGTTTATTCGATTTCCACGAAGACTCTCGCTGCCGGCACCCCCTGACTACTCTCATGCTTCTCTGGACCTCATGTCGTGAACACTGTCGGTCCCCGCTCGAACAAGGGCAACGATGCCAGCTGAGGAGAAGCGTGCCATGGAGATATGGTTCAAGGCCTGAGACGCTACCCACCTTCCAAGCGTGGATCCTCTCCGTCGTCTCGTGGCTCTGAGACAGCCGGTACGTGTCGTTGATCCCTTCTGCATCTCGCAGGCAGCCCTGCCCATGACGGCCCGAAATTTGATAGGACCCTTCAGCCATCTCAATGGCCTGCAAAAAACAGCGGGGTTGACCTTCGATAGATGAATGCCGTGGTGGTGCGTGTGATAGGTCGGCGCTAACGCCCTAAACTTATAAGAGAAATTGAGGGAGACGACGGTCGGACAGCAGGTGTATGAGAGGCAAATTGTTTCAAAGGGGTTCTGGTACAAACATCTGGCCTCTCGGCCAAGTTTTCATTCACGTCATCGTCTTCTTGTTTCTGCCTTTTTCCAACTCAAATATGAAACAAAAGATCCTTGCTGCAGCGGCAGTGGCCGTGGCTCTCGCGAGTGTTGCAGTAGATGCGGCCACTCCCGCGCAGTGGCGCTCCAAGGCTATTTACCAGGTTCTTACAGATCGGTAAGAAAAATATCCGATCAAGAACTCTACGTATCATCCTGACTGTTCCAGATTTGCTCGGACGGATGGTAGCACTACAGCTACGTGTAACACCCCGGATCGTGTGTATTGTGGTGGTAGCTATCAGGGCATCATCAACCATTTGGATTATATCCAGAACATGGGATTCAGTGCTGTTCGTACTACTATGATTAGTCGACTATCCGCTTCCTAACCAAACACAAAGATCTGGATCTCACCCATCACCTATAATATCCCTGATACGACTGCATATGGGGATGCTTTCCATGGATACTGGCAACAGAACTTGTACGAGCTGAATTCAAACTTTGGCTCAGGTTCCGATCTAAAGAACGTCGCTACGGCCTTACATGATCGCGGAATGGTATGTATAGCCTTTTTCGGATATAGATCTTCTTTTATAAGATTTCATACGTTTCTCTCCTTACGCTTCAGTCATCTAATGATTATTTATACAGTACTTAATGGTCGACATTGTCGTCAATCACAACGGCTGGAAAGGAAATGAGAGCTCCGTCAACTACTCTAGCTTCTACCCGTTCAATCAAGAGTCATACTATCACTCATACTGTGCTATCACCGATTACAACAACCAAGACAACGTCGAAGATTGCTGGCTGGGTGACTCGAACGTTGAGCTAGTGGATTTGAAGACTGAGAACTCTACTGTGGCGAGCATGTATAACACGTGGATTACCCAATTAGTTTCGAACTACAGTAGTAAGTCAAACTTATTCATATTCAGAGGAGGACGTATAGCTAAACGAGCGTGCAGTCGATGGGCTACGTGTTGATACTGCTAAGCACGTGGACAAGAACTTCTTCCCCGAATTCAGCTCCGCAGCTGGAGTATTCATCACTGGAGAAGTATACGACGGTGATCCTTCTTACACCTGCCCTTACCAAAACTACATGGACAGCATACTCAACTATCCAACGTCAGTGATCCACTATCTTACTTAGTCTGCCATTATCTAAGCTAACATCGAGTAGCTACTATCCCCTTCTCTCCGCCTTCCAATCCACCTCAGGCAGCATCAGCGATCTCGTCAATCAACTCAATACCATGAAGTCCACCTGCAAAGACACCACCCTGCTCGGCAGCTTCTCTGAAAATCACGACCTCCCCCGCTTCGCCTCATACACGCAAGATATCTCCCTTGCTCAAAACATCATCGCCTACACCATCCTCTCCGACGGAATCCCAATCATCTACGCCGGCCAAGAACAGCACTACGACGGCGGCAATGACCCTAACAATCGCGAAGCAACCTGGCTGAGCGGCTACAACACCGACTCCACACTGTACAAGCACGTTGCGAACCTCAACCAGATTCGGAACCAAGCTATCTACAAGGATAGCACGTACCTGACGTATCAGAACTGGGTTATCTACTCTGATACTACTACTATCGCGATGCGGAAGGGGTATGATGACAAGCAGATCATCACTGTTTTGAGCAACAAGGGCGCGAGTGGAGCCAGCTACACCCAAGCTATAGGCAACACGGGGTGGAGTGCTGGGACTAGTGTGGTGGAGGTGCTGTCGTGTACGACGACGAGTGTGGATAGTAGTGGGAACTTGCAGGTTCCGATGGCAAGTGGGTTGCCGAGGGTTTATTATCCCACGGCGGAGCTTTCGGGGAGTGGTATCTGTGGGCAATGAGTTCTGGGGTTGTGGGAGGTAAGATGGCGCGTGTGATGGGTGCGAGGAGTTTATAAGGATGCTTGGGTTTGGATAATTTGATATCTCACGTTGAAAGCAGAATTCGATTCCAATTTCTAAAAATGATGGGCAATATTGGACACGAGCACAGTACTGGGTCATAAGTGTGGCCATACGGAACACTCACTGCTTGGGCGCCAGCTCTTGCTCGCTCGACACCACTGTATGGAGTGCCTTAGCTAGCATGTCTTCGGTCAGTCAATTAGTATCTTGCCAAGAAAAAAAAGTGAATAACAGGATGACTGAGACTTCGCTTTTGGAAGGCTCGGAAAGACAGAACAGGCAAACCACTAGACACGTATATTCATCTTCTACTTGACCACCGCCTTCCCCTCCATCCTCCTCGAAGCAGCCCATCCGCCATGGCATCTACAGGTTACGGGTATCTAGGACTCCCCCAGATATCAGAAGTCACACTCAGCCACGCCGGCTTAAAATACACCTACTCCCCCGGCAACGGCTTCCGCCGCTTCGGCCACACCTTCGACAGCGAGGCCGTGACCCACTACCAGCGATACCACTCTGTCCTGGTCTACAAGAACGCAACGAGGCGGCCTCGCAACTGGTGGCGCGCTCAGTGCGCCTTCCGCGGCGTGGCAGAAGATGGTGATGACGAGACGCTTTGGAAGTTGAAGGGGGCGGCGCCGAATGTCATGGCTCCAGAACTCGTGCGGCTGCAGGCGGAGGCGAAAGTGATGTGGGATGCTGAGCGAGAGGCGGAGGCTAGACGGCGGAAGGAATGGGAGCAAAAGGAGAAGGATAGAAAGGTCAAGGAGAAGGATAGAAAGGTCGCGGAGAAGGTAGCGGTTTTGAAGGCGGATCTTGATAGCATAGGGGCTTCCCCGGAAGCGGTGGTTTATAAGAAGGGCTGGGGTGGCAAGGATGGCGGTATGTTGGAAGCTGCGGAGTCAATGGGACTGTTTCACAAGGTCATCGAGTGGATCAACTGGGAGGGGGACCGAGAATGGATTATCGTGGGGACGGGTGTCATTGCCATGGAGGACAAGTTGGAGGCTCTCGAGAAGGAAAAGCAAGATCGCCGCGATGCCGAAGAGAAGGCCAGGGACGAAGAAGAGCAGGCTGAAGAGATGGAGAGGAAAGAAGAGCACGAGAGAGACATGAAGAGACATGCTGCCACCGCCAAAGCGTCTGCAAAGAATGGCAAATGGGATGTTACTAGCACCTGGCGAATCTTCCAAGATGAAAACCAGGACAAGAGGGGTGGGAGCTCTCTCTTCCGACTGTCTCGCATCCCTGAGACTATGTCCCTCATCATATACCGCGCCGCCGACAAGGGAAGCACTCAGCTATATGGGGAATTCGATTTCGGCGACATAGCAGGATGGATGCGATTCGAAGCCCAGGACAAAGCTACGTATATAGCACAGACCGGTCAGAAGCGGAAGCATCTAGGTGAAGACGATGATGGCCGACTTGCATACGGTGCTCGCGGCAACTACAACAAGCCTAGTCAAGGCGACTTCAGCCTCTCGGCCACAGACCTCCCATCGCCCAAGAACCCTTCGATGCGGTATCGCTGGCGTGGACGGGAAGTCGGAGAAGAGGGCGTGATCCAATCCACTGCCGATCAGCAACAATTCTGGGTATCGTTCAGCGGACAAGGCGGTGCTAAGATATCGGGCACTTTTGCGTCTAGTTACTTCACCGGCAGTTTCAATGGCTTCAAAGTCGCCATGGGGGGACTCTCATCTCCCGGCGACATCGAGACCCATTGGCGCGATCTGGATGAAGCGGCGTATGAACGAGAGTGGACTGGCAGATGGGGCTAGACAGTCGGATGATATTTCTTCAAGAGTATGGAGCGAAGTACAGAGACAGTCCTCTGATGTTTTTCAAGTTGAAGGGTAGCGGCGGTGAGACTGATGACAGCTATTGGACTGAGTTAACGAGAATTGGTAGGGTTTGAGAGAATGAAGGTGTACCCATCAGGGCGTGGAGAAAATGTGACAGGCCCTTGCTGGGCACAGGATATCGTGGATGATGATGCGTTGCTCGGGTGGATATGTTGAAGATGGCGAATGACAAGTAAACAAGAAAACAAGGAAACAAAGACAAAGTTCTAGAAATAGCCCTTTGAGCACGATTGAAAGAGTAACATCATTTTCTGTACTCTATTCAAAAAGTAGAAAATACTGTGACCATGTTGACGACATCTTACATACGAAGCTATGATTGAGTCGCGGCAAAAGTGAGTACTACATTTCGATGGATCATGCGCTGCCTTTGAACACCTCCCCATCCACGTGCTCAACTCTCAAGCATCAAATCATGACAGGACTTGAAGGCCTCGAGGAGGTACCATGGTTCGAAAACAGCAATGTCAAAGGCTATATACTCTAATCTAGACGCAGGAAACTAGGGCGGGGTGGAAGGAGAAGAAATGCACCATGTCTGAGATCAGATACTTCATACGTTCGGTTTGACAGTGTTTATATGACCGGAAGGGCCCTATGGAGGTACTGGAGTGCTGAAAGCTGAAATGTTGAATGCTACACGCTCCGATTTAGCCGTATGGATACGAGATGAGCTGGGACAGGTGTATTTGCAACGGATCGAAGATCAGATGGTTCAGACGTTCGATTTGACAACAGTGATACTGTCTTGGAGGGCAGAGGGTCGACAGAGCCACAATGTCAAATGCTACAAGGACTGAATTGGACCTAGGGAATTATGATAGGCTAGAATAGGAAGCTTTGCAAATAGTTAGAGATCTCATTCACTGTATCCTCGAAAAGAACACGATGACATCGTAGTGGAACACCTCAGGAGGGTGGAGAGTTTCAGAACTGCAATGTAAAAGGCTACACGTGCTTGATTGGACACGGAAGTGAATCAAGCTGGAGAGACAGGGGTTGCAGGGATCCAAGATTGTATCGACCATACAGTCCAATTCACTCCGTTGTTGTCGTGTTGGAGCCTTCAGAAAGGTGGAGAAAATATCCGAGGTCATGTGCCGACGCGATATGTCCCAGGCCTCCATCTCTGCGGCAAACAATAACGATAACATGGACCCCTCGGCCGGCACGAATGACTCGGAGGCGCTGACGATCCTACGAGATGACCTCTATTTGGTGAGTTTTCCAGTTGCTTTTGTCAGCTGTTTCATAATTCTCGTCCCCAGGCAGCATTTGTGCGGATTAATCAACGACGCCACATCTCCAGGATCCCTCCCAACTCTCCATCGCGCTCATGCAGCGAGCCGACGACAGTCACACCGTCGTTCCCTCCGGTCGCCGCACCCGCCCGTCAGACGCGTCTGGAGACTCGCAGAACGCGTTCAACAAGCCGTCGCCCTCCTCTGCCGGACGACCTGCTACGCGAGGCGTCATACCGCGTTTAAATGCCTCCAAAACCGCACCGCCTACGAACCTGCCCATGCTCAAACACTCGTTAGACGTCAGGATGAACCACTCCTTTGCCGCTTTCACCACCGACGTGCCCGGTGACACGCAGCCCGACTCCCAGATCTACAAGAACTACATCAGCGCACGGCGAAGCGCTACAGAGCAAGTCTCACACAATGTTGCATTTGATGAAGCGGAGCGTGAGACATCTCCAGATCCCATTGAGCCTACCGGCCACTGGAACGATGAGAGTCTTGACGACGACCCAACGTCCCCCACAAGCTACAACGACGACGATGCCCACGAGCTCAGTCCGGAGACCCAGCTCAGGGTGCAGCACACCTCCGCCGCATTTGCCTTTCCAGAGACGCCGGCTATGGCAGGGCGGAAGCGTAATAATCGCGGCGAGACTCTCAGCTCAGTGAACAGGACGCCTGGGACTACTATGACAGCTGCTTTCTTCGCCAATGGCCTTGCAAATGGGGGAGGCATGTCCTTAACGCAAGTCTTCAACGCCACTCAGGTGGCTACGTCCCCGTTGCCAGATGCTGCCCGCTCCGATCCTGTCTTCCAGCGCCCGTCGCCCAATTTTAACGCCGGGAGGTCAAGCCCGCCAGTCGCTATATCCTCCCCCACAAAGCTATATAGGAGTGACCCTTCGAGATCTACGACGGAACCGCGGGACACATACTTGTCAATGAAGGAGTCACAGGAGTTGAGAGAGCGCCAGCGACTGGCAGAGCTAGAGCTACAACAAATGAAGGCCAAGGAGCAGGAAGAGGAGGACTGGATGGATAGCCCAGTAG
Source organism: Mytilinidion resinicola (assembly GCF_010093595.1). NCBI lineage: Eukaryota > Fungi > Ascomycota > Dothideomycetes > Mytilinidiales > Mytilinidiaceae > Mytilinidion > Mytilinidion resinicola. Next base: position 2,663,424 of record NW_022985438.1, read on the forward strand.
GACGCAGTCAAGTACGGCAGTCATACGTGGCTCGTTCAATCTCGAGGAAGGAAGCCTGGACTGGTGCGAAGGGAAAGCCATTGGTCATTTCCAGCGATGCTGCGTATATGACTCCAATTCAGTCATATAAAAGGGGTGGAAAAGTTGTTAAAGTTACGGAGCAAATTTCAGAGGAGGACGAATCCGATACCGGCTCGAACGACGAGCTCTCCAAGTCTCAACCACCCCCACATACATCCGGCAAGCTGGCTGACAGAAGGGAAGCGGTTGTGTTGCAGGTTCCTATGACATCTTCACGCCCTGACAAGGCATCTTCTGGCAATCGTACTAGGAGTAGTCCTCCCGATAGCCCGATCCCGCTAGGTCGAAGCAAGCTGAGCCAGGCAGTATCCGCATCGCAGTCTCAACGCAATTCGAACTCTCAACAAAGGGTTCCAGGCGGTACGCAGACGGTGGCAATTGCGGATTCGCAGCCAGATATCGCACAGCCAGAGAGCTACCTGCGGCCACCTCTTCTGGCCGACCCTTCATCTCTTGGGTCGAATCTCAGGATTTCTCAATCCCAATTCACCAATAAGTCGAGGCGTGCGACTCAATTGACCGGACTAGACATGTCTTCGATTCCTAGACTGCCTCGCGATTCCTCCCCGCTCGTGCACGAAGACGACGAACAGGTGCCCAGCAGCCCTCCGATTGTATATGAAGAAGGAGAACATGACGGAGGAGAACACCCGAGCATTGAAGACGATGAGCATGACAATCTGGTCACAAGTGATGATGACCTACAACTTGTCGGTGATAGGGAGGCCGAGATGGAAGACGAGATTGATGACACTGAAGAACGTGGCGATCCAGCTTTTCACCAGGTCCCTTCAGTAAAAGGCGCCGCGAGTCAAGACGAAATCGCTGTAGAACCATCACGCGAACGACTTCAGTCTACAATACCTGATTCGGACGCAGCAGGAGCTTCCGACTCTGTGTTTGAGCGTACCGAACCTGTCATTGAGGAAGAGCCGCTGAATCCGCCAGACCACGTCACAATCAAAGACGTGCACACTGAACACGAAATCGACAGCACTGGGGCATACCAAACAGCGCACTCACGGAATACAGCCTCACCCCAAAAGAAGATTTCGACACAAGATTCCAAGATTAGCAGCCCTAGTCCCCAAAAGACAAGATTTCGTACCCTAACGGAAATTGCGGCTCTTCCAGAGTCGCAGAAGTCGTCGATCGATATAGACTTTGACCTTGGTCTCGATGGTCTCGACGAATTTGCAAGTTTACTCAAACCGGTTGAGCCTGTGCAATCGCGGACGAAGAAGAGAAGGATCACATATGGCAATAAACGTCTAAGGTCTCCAGCTAAGAAGAGTGCGAAGTTTCTAGACGAAGCAACTCCTCCTGACGCGAACGAGCGAGAGAATGAGGAAGGGAGTGCTCCTCTAGATGCACCGCAAATGGAGACATCACCGACGAAGAAGCTCGCCAGATTCTCTGCGGAGCAAAATCCTGAGATGACATATCCAGAAGATGAGGCTCATGAATCTCCAGGCGAACCGCAACCGAAAGGAACTCCCAAATCAACGCCACAGCAAGTACAGGACGGCGCAGTCGAGACACCACCCTCAATCCGAAGGCGAGAAACCGCTGGTGCCCTAGCCGCGGCTGCCGCTAGGGAGGCTGTTCGTTTTGGGAAGCCAGCCATTCCTAAGAAAGGCAAGCTCACAAGGCCATCCAAAAAGATCGGTACACCCACCTCCGGTGTTCAACGTCTGGCATCGAATATGTCCAAGGCGAATGTTGCTTCTAGACGTTCCGAGATTCCTGAGACTCCTGGTGTGAGCTCCGTGGAAAAACGAGCTGTCAAGCCGCTCTCTGAGAGTCAGGTCTGGGAGGTACAAGATTCGATCGAACAGATGGATGTCGGCGTTCTACACGAGGACTCCGATGATACAGAAGGCCCTACACTTGCTGAACCAGAAGCTGAAGACATGGAGGAAGCTAACAACATCTTGCTCGCCCCGAATCGCGTGTTTGCTCTTTTCCGCGGCAATGATACCAAATACTATCCAGCCACCTGCCTTGGTCCTGCTGATGGAACTCACTGGAGAGTACGATTTGACGATGGATCTGTCGACACGATGTTGGCGACGGAAAACTTCAGGAACCTTGACCTGCGAATCGGCGATCAATTGAAGGTTGATCTACCTGACATGCGGAAGCATATCTATGTTGTGGTTGGCTTCAAGGACAAGACTCACGCCAATGAAGAGGATTGGCCCTTGACGGACAGGTTTGGACACCGAACAGTTGCTCTGAAAACCAAGCCGCGAGAAGGTGAGCCCAAGGTCAAGCCAAAAATGTCGAAGACGGTCGATGTTCCCGTCACGAGCATCTACATCACTCAGACCATGTGGAAGAACTTTAAGGACCGCCATTATAAACATGCGTCCGGTCTTTCCGCCACCTTTGACCGTCGCTTTCAAACGCCTTCCAACACATCGATTCCTGGGACGCCCTTATCCAGGTCTCGCCGGGACCCCGTGAATGCTCTCACTACGTCTATCCACCGAGCGTCTCCCGTGGCCTCCCACTGTGCGACCGGCGTCTTCACAAATATGGCCTTCGCTCTCTCCTTCTCTCACGACGACAGCGAACGCGATGCCATCTCAGCACTCATCATTAATAACGGCGGCCGCGTTTTCGAAGACGGTTTCGAGACTCTCTTTCAACCTTCAGACGGTGCACTTGCGTTGACCACGGAAGCCACTTCACTAGGCTTCGTCGCCCTCGTTTCCGAGACCCACTCCAGACGCACCAAATACTTCCAAGCGCTCGCACTAAACCTCCCTTGTCTCGCCGCCCGTTGGGTCCGCGATTGCGTTGCAACGTCCTCCGTTGTAGCATTCGGTCGCTACTTGCTACCAGCCGGCGTGTCTGCTTTCCTAGGCGGCGCAGTGCGTTCAAGGACCATGACCCTTTTCGATCCTGCGGGACCGGAGGGACGGTTCGACGAAGTGATCAAGAGGAGAGAGCGACCGTTCCGGGGCGCAATGGTGGTGTTTGTCTCTGGCCGTGCGAAGAAAGGAGAAAAGAGGGGCAAGACATACGCATTCCTCTGCAGGGCATTGGGAGCCGAGAAAACCGTCGTGGTGAGAGACATCGACGCTGCGAGAGCTTTTTTGGCACGTGAGACCGAGGAGGATGCGGATGAGGGTATCTACGACTGGGTCATTGTGGATGGAGAGAAGCGGAGCAAGCTGGAGAGTCTCCTGTTCTCCCGAGCCGAGAAGAGGAAGAGAGACCGAGACGCGTCGGAGGACCAGAGCATGGTGGGCACTGGCCTCGTCGCTGGCAGGGGCGTCAAGGTTGCTGGCGATGAGTTTGTGGTGCAGAGTCTCATATTGGGGGCGTTATGTGAGGGATGAGCTGCTCTAGCTCTGAATGTGCGATGCCTCGGCGCAGGTATTGTACGAGAAAGCATGATAGGCATGACATATGTATGCGCTACGATGGCTGCCCTTGACTGTGGCGGCGAATTACGGAGTAAGTGTAGGATAGATCCAATTCGGCCCGTAGAGCCCTTGACATTGTGGTTTTCAAAATATCATACCTCTAGGAGGCCACGCAAGCGATATCAGCGTTGTCAGAACGGCTGGACGCTGAGTTTAATGTCTACAGCGCTGTAAATTCCCTCCCTTAAGCTCACCCTAAGTCCGCAGGTCTAATTCATCACGTGCAGCTCTTAACATTGCAGTTTTCAAAGCTTTATACCTCTAGAAGGCTCTACATGCCATATCAGCGCTATCAAATCGAACTAGACAATGACTTTAATGTATGATGCGCTGTAGATTCTATCCCTTAAGCTCACCCTAAGTCCGCAGATCTAATTTCATCACGTATAGCTTCTTGACATTGCAGTTTTCAGGATATCATACCTCTAGAAGGCCATGCACACTATATCAGCGCTATCAAAGCAACTATACAACAACTTCGATGTATGAAGCTGTGTAGAATCTATCCATCCAGCTCATCCTCGGTCCGTTAGCCTACTTCATCACGTGCAGCTTTTGACATTGTCCTTTTGAGGTAGTTGATACATCCAGCAGGCCATTCAAGCCACATCACCATCATCAAAACAAACACCAAGAAAGTTGCAAACATGATTTGATTGACTTTTTGAGCGGCTGATTCACGCTATCCTATAAAAGAGCAGCCAATTGAGGCCGCCTTCTTCGGTCTCCAGGACCGGACAGTTCAAATATCAGCCAGCTACCGCTTTCCCCAATGCCGCTGGCCCAAAAACACCTCGAAACCACCATGACCAGCCAACCCCGCCGCCAAACTAGGAGTTCTTGAGCTGCTTGATCCTGCCGCCCGGGAGGGGGCTTGCGGCCCTGCTTCCGCCATTTGCGCCAACACGAGGGCTCTTGGGAACACTTGTCTGCCTAGTACCCATGCCCACGCCACGCGAGCTCTCCACAAGCGTCTTCTGTTTGTCTGCAAGCGCCTTGTACTGGCCAGTCAAGGTACCATTCTTCTTCTTCAGCGACTCGTTCTCCCTCTTCAGGGCCTCTGTGGCCTTGTTCTGGGAAGCGGCCTGCATCTGGAGGCGAACCTCGGCAGACTTGCGCTCCAGGATGGACTTCTCGCCCTCCAATCGGTCGATCTGTTTGGACTGCTCCATGGCGGTCGAGGCGCCGCTCTGGTACTGGTTCTTCAAATACTCGAATTCTTGGGCCTTGCTGTCGTAGTTCTTCTGGAGTCTGACGTTTGCAGCCTTGGTGGTCTCAAGTTCGGCGCGCACGGTTGTATATTCGGAAAGAAGGGAATCATGGGACGCGAGGTTGCTGCGACGCTCCGATTCGTAGTTGGCAGTCATGGTGGCGAGCTCTTCGTCCTTCTTCTCCAGACGTTGGATGAGCTTCATCTTCTCCGCAGTGAGTGCATTGATGGTCGAGGTGGCCTGTGTGAGTTGTTCTCTAAGGTCTCTGATGTCGGATCTGTCCTTCTCACAGCGGTTGGTGAGATCTTGAAGAGACTGCATGACCTCACTCTTCCGCTGCTCGCTGGTCTTCAAGCGGGTATCTCTGAGCATGAGTTCGGACTTGAGAGTGTTGAGTTCGTCCTGTGCAGCTTCGAAAGCAGTCTGGAGGTTGAAGTGAGTCATGGTGCCGGATTGAGTGGAGCCGCCGATGGAGTCGCTGATGCGTGTGGTGTCACCGGCGTTGGAAGAGTCGTGAGGTTGCGGGGTGAGGCGGATCTTCTTCGACGCTTCGGAAGCTTCGACGTCCAAGGAACGCTTGAGACTGGCGGAGGCTTGACGTGGGCTTGTGGACATTGACGATGATGAAGAAGGCGAGGAGTCATCGAGGTGGATGTAGTCCTTGATCGGAGGGAGTGATGGGAGTGCCCAACCCACGAAGGTGATTCCGTTGCCCGGAGCAGACTTCACCGCAAATCGGGCCAATTCCTTGGCAGCAGCCTCGTTCCAAGGGTCCTTCACTTTGGGGAATGCTTCCGGCAACTTTCCGATCTTGTCTTGCAGTTGAACAGTGCAGTCGACTAGAATCTTGGTTTTCTCTGAAGCTGAGACTGAACTGCTAATGCAATATCGGACGTGTTCGGAGCTGTTCACGATGACTGGGTGAATGATGGGGGTGATGTGATTAGGATCCGTCAGGTGATTGCCGCACAACTTCTTCACCTGGTCCTTGTTGTAGGTGTGATCAAGACAGATGATCATGTCCGTGTAACGAATGACAGGATTGTCCATCTCGGTCGACAGAATCGTGACCAACAGCTTCCCTTCGGACTTCTCTGGAGATGACTTTCGTAGCTCGCTAGGATAATCGTAGTGAGCTTTCTTTCCCTTCAAGAAGCGTTCGAGCAGGCTGAGGGCTCGATCGTACGCGACAAGAACGATGTGCAGATCCTTGTCCTTGAGTGCTTTGAGCACGAAATCGAGGAACTTGAACTTTGCGCTGATGTTGCTGGCATACTTCGGGAAATCCTCGACGTTCAAGTTCTCTGGAGTCCAAACATCGGCAGGAGAAGCAAGTTCAATAATCAGCTCGGCGGCATGAAGATCAGTGAGGAACGTGTTGATGCTCTGTGGCGTTGCCGAGTCCGCGGTCTCAGAGAACTTCCGAACGACATCTTGATAGTGGGATTTCTGCAAGCCTGGAAGACCCAGCGGTACAATGTATTCGCCCTTGTCCAGTTGCGGCTCGGTGAGCGAGCGAGCGTTGACGTTGCTGTCGGAAGTGGCTGGTACGAATACAGCTGGGGTAGCTGCCATTGGCCGAGCAGGAGGAGACATCTCCATGGCCGAGTTCGTCAATGCAGTCGTCCTCAGCGAAGTCTGAGATGTTTGAACAGGAGCACGATCCGGAATGGTTGAAGGGGATCGGGTGCCCGGAACACCTGAAAAAGTGGGCGAGTTCGGCTGTCGGATGGAATTCTGTTCGGCTTGAGCTCGTTTCGCAGCGGCGGCTTTCTCCATCCTATTCTTTGCAATGTTCTTCGAGATTCTAGCTGCAATGTCCCTGTCCTGATCAGAGCGCCTACGAAGCACTGTGTCAGGGTTGACTCGCCTTAGCGGTGGAGATATGATAAGTGGTGTAGCTTGATGTCCACGACGGTTCAGCAGCGGGTTTTGAATATATGACAAGGAATTTGAGTGCGGGGAAGGCTGCGATGACTTCGCGAGGGAATTGGGCGATACGTCGTTGTCGCTGGGATTGCTCTGAAGAGGGGTACTCTGAACAACTTCGGTGGTAGGCAAGATAGTATCAGTAGAATCGTCTTGAGCAGTCGAAGTAGAAGAGGACGCAGGTACAATTTGAGCGGGCTGGAAACTGCTGTCGCTTGCTTGAGCCGGTGAGTCGGTTCGGCGAGAGGGTGTTCCAACCGAGGCGACGGTTTCTGCTTGTGAGATTCCAGCGAAGTCGCGTCGTGTAATTCCGTCGTTCTCTTGAGCACCCACAGCGTTCTCCAAGGCGTCTCCGGTGGTTGACTGTACAGGCTGGCTCAAGATTGGCTGTTCAGGCTCTGAAGCAGTTTGTGTGGAGACAATGTAGGAATCCGACAGGCCCTCGGAGTCAGGGATAACACGATCTTTCTCTACTCTCGTAGGCGTTGAGAGGGCTGCGGATTGCGGGGTGGTGGGATCGCCAACGCTGCTGTTCTCGATGCTGCTACCCGCGATCTGGCTGGTCCCTGTGGGAGACGAGCTGTTGTTCAAGACAGTTTGCTGTGTGGAGAACCGATCGTACTCGGCAGGATCGAAGCCGGGTGATCGGGTGATCTCGATAGCCTGTACGGTCCGACGCTCTTCCTGTTGCTCTGCTACAGATTGTGTGGCCTCGTCCTCGAGAGCAGTGTCTTCGGCGGGTTCAGCACTTGCGGAGTGGGTGTGTGCAGAGTCTTCGATGACCTGAGACGTCGAAAAGGGCGCAGGAGTTGGAGAGCTGTCGGGAACGCGTCGAGCGCGCGCCTTCGCCTTGCCCTTTGCGGGACCTTTCCTCGAAGCTTGCTTCGCAGCCTTTACTTGCTTCCACTCTGCGACGAGCTCTTCATTGGCGTTTGATTTTGGCTCCCAAGTGGGTTCGTACTCTTCCCCAGTGATCGGGTGGGGGGCCCAAGCAATCAGGTACTTCCTCTTGTTCTCTTTGAGGATGGCACGCGCGGGGCAGAGGCCTTCCTGAGAATCGGCAGAGGCGCTGGATTGCGAGTCGGCGGCAGCTGCTGGGATCTCGGTCGGAGCAGCCTTATCGACGTCGGAACGGGGTTTTTTGGAGGTAGTCTTGGTATTGGAAGTTGAAGATGCACGCTTCCGCTTGTTGGTATTTGAGGATGGGTTGGTAGGCGACATTATGCGCGATTGGCGCGGGAGCGGCCTAAGCTGGTAGAGACACCCATGGTCAGAAAGAGTTTGATCGGGTTGGGGGAGAATGGAGGGAAAGCATGATAGGAATCTGGGACAGAGAGCATATCCAGCGGCAGCGAGGTGATACACGCAGGCATGATACTGCAGCTAGCAGCCGCGCACGTGCCACCGCTGGAGGCGTCGGGGGATACGGGATAGCCGTCTGCATTGCATCAAGCTCCTCGCATCCAACCCTGCCAGAACAGAAATAGGTATGGGCACTAACCTTGATGATGGGAAAGGACGGTGGAACTGCTCGAGAGCGCGCAAATTGCGTCCGGGACGGCGATGTCGATAGCGATGTCGATGTCGCAGTCGGGTCAAACGATCCAGTCGTTCAGCAGTCGAGCGTGTTTGCGAGAGAATGATGAGTAGGAAGAGCGCAGAAGAAGATGAAGTATAAAAGGGACTGAGAAGGCTCGATAGATGTGACAGGAGAACAATAGGCCGCGACAATAGCAGGCCGTCGACAATAGCAAGCTCGTTTTATTGAGGAGGCTGGTGAACATGGCCCGTGTGACTTTCCACGGCGCGCAGCAAGTCCTTCCCAGGAAAGATACCTATCATTGCCTGTATTCAATGGCTACATGCTTGTAGTGAGTATGGGCAGCTGGGCGACGAGTGCGACCCGTCACAGTATGATGAAAACTGACCAGTTCTTCACTGGCTGACACATCCTTCGTAACATGTCAGACCAGAACTTGACTCCACGATATCTATTCTTGTGCATAATTTCTAGACTACCCCGAGATCATGATGTGTCCTGATGAACATCCTATAGTTGGTAGCAAATAGAAGGTCATCTCGAGACTATCATGTTGGTGGTTCAGATCTGAGTATATTTCAAAACGCACGATGAAAGTGTAAGTTGATCATTTCTGCCGGTGCGTAATCACCTAGAAGACCCTAGAATCTCCTTTATAGAATACTCTTCAGTAGAGACATGTACCTCCAGCGCTCTGAATTCATCTAGAATCACCTCCTAAACGTTGGCAAGCAAGTGTAAGAAAGCAAACGCTCTCGCATTGAATCGATTGAATCAAGACCTGTGATTATCACATAGATTACATGTATTGTCCTCTTGCTTCAATTGCTTTTTAACGAAGCTGTAGATCTCCTTGGTTCTTGGGGTCATTTGAGCTTCTCCATCTCCGACCTCTGCCAAACCCTCTCCATCTCTCACGCTCTACTTGTTCTCCCCCTTCTTAAACCGTTCCTCGCGCTCTTCCTCTCTCCTCCGTTCAAGTTCCTTGACCTTCTCAGGAGGACTATCCTCGATCAAATCGCTCTCATTGTTGATTCCAGTCCACTTCGGTAGGCCGTCAGGAATATCCATAACGCGCTGACCGTAGAACATGTGACATCTGCGACAAACTCTTAGTAATCAAGGCCCAAAGCTGAGGGACAAACGGTTCCCCGTGGTCTAATCTTGCTCACCTTGGCTTGAACAGCTCCCTATCCTCCTTGCTCTTGAAATTGACTAAAGACGGAAAGAGCAGAATCATATTCCGACCCTCGTCCATGATCGGGGAGTGGCAGAAAGAGCAGCGCACTTTGCAGGGCAATTTGTGCTCTATTGATTTCGCGGTCGGGTCGTACCATTCTAGGTCGTGGTGACCTTGCAGGAAGTTGATGTCCTGGGGTAATAGGTGTGAGACTCAATTGGAATGCAAAGAATGGGCCTAAGAACGTACTTCTTTATGGAAGATTGCAGCCCATTGGAACGGTGCGGCATGCTGGCGCTGGCACTGTAACATATATCAAGATTAGAACGCTTTTTCAACGGAAGAGTGCCCCGTGTCAAGTCTGTGTACACTTCTCCAAAGCAGCTTGGAGTACTTCAACGTGTTCTAAGAAAGGAGTGATAGTTACTTCCAGGTAATACATCGAGCCGTATAGGGTAATCCAGCGAACCTTCAGGCCATCTTGAATGAACGACTTCCGTTGTTCATGAATCTTAAAAAAGCATCAAAGCACGTGACGATTTAGAAAGAAGTATACACACATGACCAATGAATGAACGTGTCTCCAACTTACAGTACTGCAATGACAAAGCTTCGAATCCAATGGCTCCTGGCGCGAGAGCTCATACTTGACCTTCCCACAATGGCAATTGGCATCATACAGGGCTTTGAAGTCCTCGCCCTTGTCGTGGATCTTATACGGCGCCCTCTTCTTCCATTCATTGATCCCGGAGACGGACTCGCCATCTGCCTGCTGGGGGTCCATCGTTGGCTTGGACGTAGAAAGCGGTCTTCTGAACAAAGCCGCAGTAGTGGCGCTCGCTTCGAAATGTCTTGATAAAGTCGTCAATCTAGGCAGCGCAATCCTCGCGGCCATACGGCGTATTCGTTTCTTTAGGGCAAGATGGCCGGAAACAGTTTGAAGAGCAGGAGAGATTGTTGGAGTTGCTCGGTAGATATTGCCAGACGTTCTACCTAGACCCTTCTAGGATCAATGCATCACTTCATCACTACTCCATCTCAATTACGTCATCATGACTTTGATGAACTCGGACAAGCTGTCATTCAATGACTAGCTTCCACAATCGCGAGCAAAATTCATGCAAGGCCGGTTCTTAGTCAAAACTCCTGCAATGCCGTGTGCCCAGCCAAAAGAGCCTTTCCCCGCAAAAGTCAATCCCGCGTGCCTAATTCGCTACTTCTTCAACAGCTTCTGCGCCTCTTTAAGGGACAGGCCGAACACGTTAGTGAGGTAATCGAGCCTAAATATCCCCGCGCATTAGTGTCCGCAGCTTGATTGGAGTCCCTAGTGCGCTCTATTGGGACGATGGAGGTCTTGGCACTTACTTGATATCGTTTGCGATACGACGTTTGACATCCTCAAATTCGTCCTCGCAACGATCGCGTGTTGCTATTCGCATTTTCGGCGATATAGTCTTGACACGCACCTTGAATCTGCCACTGACAGGTCGGTGGTCAGACACTCGTACTTCGTGCCGCTGGTAGTCTACCTGCTTTATGCGGCCAAGTCCACGGTAGAGCAGTCTGTCGCACCACGCAGGCGAGCGCTTCTTCTCGCTCGAGTCGTAGTTGTTCGTGCCAACGTCATACTTATATGTTGGTGCGAATGTGATGGGTGCTTCGTTGAATGCGCGTAGCCTGAAGCCAGGGTTCCTCCTTCTTGACAGTAGTAATTGGTCTCGCTCAAGGAGCTTGGCCAAATTGTTGGCTTCGACTGCCGCAATGACCGTGTTACGGGGCATTGTATCAATCCGATAATTCAAATCCCCGTTCAAAATGCAAACCTCATGATCGAGAATCATGGACCCGTCGCCTCCACCCACAAACAAGTCTGTCCTCCCGGCTGGGTCAAGTCGAGCAGGCAGAGCCTCTGCCTCCATTATGGCGGCAATGTCGTTGTTACGATGCATAGTCTGCGTTTGTCCAGCGGCCAGATGGCAGTTGATGAAGCAGATTGAGCTATCATCTATCACGAATCGCACAATGAGAGCGCCCTAGCTATGAGTTAGATTGGAAAGGACACTTCGTAGAAGAAGCAGCGACCATACCTTGTTCCCGTGCAAACCACCCATGCCTAACTTCACTTGAGCGGCGCTCACATCGCGGATCGATTGCCTCATTGACGATTTAACAAAGACACAAGTAAAGAGGCCGACCAAGTTTGCTGTGTGCAATAGGAAATATGGCTCCGTTGGTAGTATGACTTCGATGGTTCGGACAAGATGATCTCTCCACGCACGATATTGGTGGCTCATGTGCTCTTGATCTGGCGCGTCCTTCTTTTTGCCTTTCTTGAAGAAGCTCCCTGTGACAGTCAATACCTATTTCTTACTCCATAAACTTGACACAGCTTACTTGCGGTGACTTTCTTGTCTTCCAGGTCTACAAGCTCCTGGAACCCAAAAACAAGGATGTCTGAGGGATACTGAGGCTGTAGGAGATCCCGGAAGAAATTGCCGTCTCGTTCATCATGTCGTAAAGCTGTTGGTTTCGAGGCACCCGCGTTCCAAGTCATCACCGTAGCAGTGACCTCGCGGAAGTCGCAGAATTCAGAGTCGTGCTCCTGCATTTGAGACTCTGCAAAGCGAGACGCGTTAGTCTTGTCAACTGGCTCCTGGAGGAGATATTGAGGGGCATACCTAGCCAGTCATCCTTTAGCATTCCGTCCCATAGCCGTAGCATATTGTCCGTGCCCAGAGAAGCTACTTGTAATCGATCAAGTTTCCAGATACTTGTGCGATCGACAGCGATGCCAGCAATGGGATTGCTATGTGCATGCCAATCCTTTTTCACCTTCCATGGGTTGCTTTGTGTGTCGTAAACGTAAATCATCCCCGTAATGTATCCAGCCCAAAGATAATCGCCTACTCCCACAAGGGAGCTAATCTTGTAAACGCTGACATTGACAACTCCTAAGCACACGAAGTCCTTTTTAGCGTAGATACTCACTTTTCCATCATTGTGTCCAAAGTATATCCTATCAGGCTGGCTGCTAATGATGGCGCCCGACGTAACCTCGCCGACGTTAGGTTGCGAGAGAGGCTTTTGAAGAACTTGAAGGAAAGAGTTGGTATCATTACTTCGTTGGAAAATTCGTATGTCTTTCCCGGTGGCTATCCAGAGCTGCATTCCGGTAATAATGGAGAAAGTGTGACCTTTCGGCACTCTAAAGCTGTTAGGTGTCTGCGAAAGACTTGGGGACCCTTTCTCGTCTGGTGGCCAAATGTGAATCCTTCCTTCATCATCCAATGACCACATCTCGGCAGCGTATCGATAGATTCTGATGATCGCACACCTGGGGTGAGCATTTCCTTTTGTTTGCACCACGGAATGACTCGGAATGTCAACTTCATGGATCTCGCCGATATTAGTTCCCAGCCACATCCGCTTTCCTTCGTCTTCGACATCTTTGACCGGCCGAAACGATATAGCTGTGACCTTTACGGTGTCTCCATGGCTAAGACTCATCAATAGCTCCCCGGTCAATAAGCTCCAAACACGAGTGACGTAACCAGTTGTACATATGTACTCCCCACAAACAGCGAACAATTTCGTCTCATACTTTGTTGGTATCTCTTGTATGCTTTTCGCAAATACCGGTGGTCGTCGATTTGCTTGTGAGGAGTCCGGGTAATCTGTCAGACTAGAACCGCCCTTCTCGGCTTGTGCATCCGTATCATCGGAGCTGTCAACATAAGCTTCGACCTGGGTGGCTTGTTTGACTTGAGATAGAAGTGGCCTCCTCATGTCGGCTGAGGGTCGTGGTGGTACAGATCGAGAATTGTTGCTAGAATTGGCAGTCTGGAGCGAGGAACTACTTTGAGGACCAAAAGTCTGTGTTCGCTTCGGTGGGGGTGGGAACCTCGATTTAGGATCCGTTGAGGACGCTGTAGGACGAAACTGGTCCATGGACCTCCGCACTGGAGGCTCTGGAGGAGCTTGAGGTCTCGATAAAGACATACTCGACCGATAGTCGGCAGTTTCTCGCCGTGGAGGAAGGTAGGGACGGTCTTCCGGCAGATCGCTGGCTAGCTGAGCACGTATGTTGGCAGCCTGCTTTGACGGTTGAAACCCTAGTGATCTTGCATCAGGAGTTCGCTTTCGCTCTACGACAGAGCGATGCTTTGGTGGCGGCGCGAAGTATCCGTCGCGGCTTAGCGGGACGTCCTTAGAAGCTGAGCTACGAGACTTCGCTTGGTTTTGAATAGTCGGAGGAGAAACGTCTTCGATGGGGTTGCTTCCCTCACTACTTGGTGGCGTGCTAAATGGAGACACTCGCTCTCCTGATGCATCAGGAAGTTCAGGCGCCAAAGATGACTTTGTGCCTAGATCTATAAATGCAGGAGGTTTGCCGGATATTTTAGGTTTTGCAGAACGGTTGACAGGGGGAGGGAGTCCAGGGCTCGGCGCTTGTGTTTGATTTCTTGAGTTGACTCCTGCCTCAAGATTGGGTTGCTTGCGCGGATCCAACGTAGGCGTTGGAGTGTTAGTCGGTTGAAGGAATGGTGTCTGCTTAGCTTCAATGGCAGGCGTTGTAGAACGGCTTGGTATCCTGAAGTGACGAGCTCCATTTGCTACGGGGGAACCAGATCTAGACCCAGGGGAGTCCAAGCATAATTGGGACACATCTCGAGGCGGCGTTGGAGCATAACCATGAGATTCAGACGGTTTTGGAGGCGATCGCGGAGACTGAACCGTGACTTTCGGTGGTGACCTTGTTGGAGACCTCGGAGGAGAAAATGCCATCATGGAGGTGGGTCTTGGTTTTGGTCTGCTCAAAGGTGTACGTGGTGCTCTTGGGCTGGGCGTAAGAAGACCTTGTTGGCTATTATCCGACCTGTTGGGCGATGAAGAGTGGCCAGCGTTACTCCTTGGGATATCCAAAGAGCTGCGGCCATCAGCCCGTGACCTGACGTCCTCCGACTGTTGCAATCGATCCACGGCGGCAGGAGACGGCTGTCTTAACGAAGGTGTAGACGGCGTTGGGGGAGGCTTCTTCCCACTCAGCATGTTCTCAAAATGGCTCCGGAGGGAGGAGACTGGCTTCTATGGTTGCTGTGAGCTTCATTCGGGCAAGGGAGCGGAGGTCATGCTCACGATGGAGGAGCCATCTGTGTTCTCCGGCGGAGGTTCCATGTTGACAGAGGCCTCTGGTCAGCCCACACCCGGAGTTAGTTTATGAATGTGCACGCAGGAGGCGCTGGACAAGCCCATTGAGGCGGGGAGCTGGCGTTGGGCAGTATGGGTAGCTCCAGCTTCATAAGATCGCGTAGGTTCGACCAGATGCTTCCAGCTGCCGGAACTGGTACGAATATATAGACCGGTAGTCAAGGAGAGCGCCAACACGGTCAAGGTACGGAGTGGTTTCGTGAGCGAGCGATGGAGGTAGGCCCTTAGCGGAAGAATGTCTGGGTGTTTGGGACGCGCAGGCTGCCAAGGGCCGGATTGCTGGTGAGCAGGTAGAATGTAGAGGGGTGAGCTAGAGCAGCTATGTGCGAGAATGACGATACAGATCCAGGCTGCGAATAAGTAGGTGAAGGGGGTTGTTAAGTGCAGGATCACGCTTGCGTGGCATACATTCCGGAGTCCTGAGGCTCGCATCAATTCACGCCGCCACTATTACGGGAGATCCCTCCCCGCACCACACCTGCAGGATTCAGGAACGCGTCCGCGACTGTCAACAGCTGCTGAACGACACCAGACAGGCCGCCGCCATGTGGTAAGTTCTACCTATGTGGCCTTATTCAAGACCTCCGCTTACCACCGGGGACTTTGTATACTAACGCCTATGCAGCAAACATATTCTCAACGCCCAGGTGTCCATCCGCTCGCCCTGCTGTACGTCCTTTCAACCTCCAAGTGACATAATCTTTTCTAACGACTATCTCCAGGTCGTAAATGGTTCGACTGTGCGGAATGCCATGCGGAGACCCAAAAGCACCCCCTCATGCAAAGCTTCGACATGACCTTCGTGTGCAAGAAGTGCAAGAAGGCGTTCCGAAAGGATACACGGGAATTTGAGGACAGGTGCGCATACGTAGCATATGAACTTCAGTGGAGGACAATATCTCATGGGACACAGTGACGAGTACTGCCCGCACTGCGACAACCATTTTGTGCTGGAGGCAAAAACTCCGAAGGCATCCCTCCAGGTCGAAAGCGAGGACGTGCGGGTAGATGCGCGGTAAGTCCATCCCTTCTCATGAGGACGGACCGAGACTGATCATACCTACCAGCATGCTGAAAGACGACCGCGTTCAAGCGGAAGAACAGCGCACTATATTCGACGTTAGAGACGCGGCAGACCGCCTGGGCTGAATGACTTTCACGGACAACCTTAGTGAGGTTGTTTAGGATAATTAAGCGTTGCTGCGGCGTCGCCGTATGGAGGAGGCATACACAGATGTCATACGAAGGAACGGCTTGTGGCCATGTTTAAAAGCATGAAGAACCCGAAGCCAGCTGAGTGGCCGAGAGCAACGGCAGGACAAGTCCAAGTAGCTTAATTGACGCCATGTGAAGCTGTGAATTCGTACTTCCGCTCAAGTATTGGAAAGCAAGAGACTCTTTTGATACAGTACAGACCCAAGAAGGCTCTATTGATCCGGACGCCAATGCTAGTTATGCAGGTCCTACTACCTACTGCATCATCGCGAACTACGAGCCTGAAGGTGCATCCCCAGCCGGACGAGTGAGGATTGCGGCAGTGCCGGTGCCTGGCGTGCGGCCTGGTCTCCTGCTAGCTGCCTCCTCTTGCTTCTCCGTGTTGATACTCTCAACGTACTTCTCGATATCCTCGACTGGCAGCATCTCCAGCGGCTTGCCTGGTGCCATGACCGCGATCTCGATATTCTTCGCTCCCGTTTGTACAACCTCCAGAAGCGACTTCACGGTCAGCTTAATGGTCTCCTCCCTGTCCATGTCACCCTTGTGATTCCGCTCCAGGAACTCCCGCACTGTCTTGCTCGATCGTCCGATAGCATTTGCCTTCCTAGTCCAGGATTAGTCCTGAACATAATCAAACATACCACTCGTAACGTACCATGCCGAGTAAATGCCTGAAGGCTCCGTCTGGTACAGGCGCGGGGTCTTGTCGTTCGGGTCGAAGCCGACGATGAGCGTACTGATCCCGAATGGCCGAACACCACCGCTCTGGGTATATCTCTGTTGCACACCTGCGACGTACTTCGTGATGTATTCGATCGACACTGGATCTTCGACGGTCAATCGGTGGGACTGCGCTTCTAACCGCGCCTTGTCGACGAGGATTCGTGCATCTGCGTTGAGACCGGCGAAGGCGAGCGCAACGTGGGTGTCGACCAGGCAGATTTTTGAGGGTGTAATCCTAGTGTCTTGCAGCTTCATGGCGGACCTTTTCTCGCATCCCAGCACGACGATGTCTTTGCCCTTCACTCCCACCGCACAGGTTCCTAAGGACTGTTATTAAGGCTCCCACCAAGCCCTCTGGAATGTTTTAGTACCTCTTTTGACAGCTTCGAGAGCATACTCGACTTGGAAGACGTGGCCGTCAGGGCTGAAGACTGTAAGTACCGATAGTATCAGTTTATGAACAGTGTTGATATATCAGAAAGCTGTCTAGCGTACCCGAAAGAGCTCGATCATATCCTGAAGCCATGATGTGATATATGTGGTGGATGTGTCAGGTTGAGAGCGAGCCAGAAAGTTATAAAATCGGCGGAAGAGGTAGCGAGTTGTGGAAGGTGAATAGAGCGGGCATACGAAGCTGGGGAGAGCTTCCGCGTCGTGTTAGCCTGGCCGCCAAGGAAGTCGAACATCAAGGGTATGAAAGAAAGGGCACTCAGAACCATCATATTGAGTAGGGTTTTAAATGCACTTCTCCCTGATACTCTGAGTACAACATCTCCATGTTGTATTTTATGAGTTGGCCTTACTGACTTTACTCAACTTCTGGCCTTTTGATTGTTAGGTCTTGCCTATGTCCCTAGTTTGAGGCAATGATACACTAATAAATTCTATACAAGTCCCCCACTCTAGGATACACCACTTTTTGCGTGATCGCCTCGTCGCCATCGGAGGCGCATAGCTCCGTGGCGGCCTTCTTTCCAGACAAGAGATTAAATTCTCCTCTGTCTCCTCCCTCAAACTCGTTCTTGCTGTCTATTATGGCGAGCGTGTCAAGATTCTCATTGCCATTGCGGCGACTGAAATGCTCTCCCGCCACCCTTCAGAAACAAAGTCGTTTACGGCCTGCAGCTCAAGTACGATGGGCGACAGCTACAACAGAACCTCACCAGGCGGACAAGAGTGGTGGGACGAAAGAAGCCCCAGCGCCTGCGAAGGCCGTCAAATTCACCTCAGAGTCGTACGAACGCCATCAAATTGCGATCATTAATTCCATGGTACTAATGGTATCGCAGATATCCAGAGCTTAAACGAGACTCGAAGTACTCTCAAATCACCCCCGAACATGTCAAATTCTTTCAGGACCTTCTCGGGTCAGGGTCCGCCGTTATAGATGGCCTCTCTACAGATGCAACGGATGATATTGAGCCATTCAATAGTGACTGGATGCGCAAATACCGCGGTCACTCTAAGGTGGTCCTCAAACCAGGATCCACCGAGGAAGTCAGTAAAATACTCAAATATTGCAATGATAATATGCTGGCTGTCGTGCCCCAAGGAGGCAACACTGGCCTCGTAGGAGGGTCCGTCCCAGTGTTTGACGAGATTGTTATAAACCTACAGCGCATGACCAATATTCGATCATTCGATGAGGTATCTGGAATATTGGTCGCCGAAGCCGGGGTTGTTTTGGAGATCGCGGATAGCTTTCTTGCTGAGAAGAACCATATATTCCCCCTGGACCTAGGCGCAAAAGGATCCTGTCAAATCGGAGGGAACGTGGCAACCAATGCAGGAGGGCTTCGGCTGCTGCGCTATGGCAGTCTCCATGGAAACGTTCTAGGCATTGAGGCGGTCCTGCCGGACGGCACCATTGTGGACGACCTAATAAAGCTACGGAAGAACAACACCGGTTACGATATCAAGCAGCTCTTTATCGGAGGCGAAGGAACTATTGGCATAATCACTGCAATATCCATTCTGTGTCCCCAGAGGTCCTCGGCTCTTAATGTGGCTTACTTCGGCCTCGAGAGTTATGAAAAATGTCAACAAGCATTTCGTGAAGCAAAGACTCAGCTTTCCGAGATTCTGTCCGCATTTGAGCTCATGGACGGCCGAAGCCAGAAGCTACTAAACAGAGCAACTGGTAGGAAATTGCCACTGGAAGGAGAACATCCATTCTATTGCTTGATTGAAACAAGCGGTTCAAATAGCGACCATGATTCCGAGGTGCGCATTGAATGATTTTGATACTGACCTACGCTCACTGCTCAAACAGAAACTATCAAATTTCCTCGAACATGTCATGGAGTCAGAGATTGTATCCGACGGCGTATTAGCGCAAGATCAGACGCAAATCCGGGACCTCTGGTCCTGTCGCGAAGGCATTCCCGAGTGCCTCGGTCACTGGGGAGGCGTGTACAAATACGACTTGTCAATTCCCATCTCTTCGATGTATGATATTGTCAATGACGTCCGCGATCGAATGACGGAAGCCGGTCTCACTGGAGACGACGATGCGCATCCCGTTGTCGATGTAGTCGGGTACGGGCACATGGGGGACTCAAACGTACATTTGAATATACCCGTACGACGATATGACAAGAAAGTCGAAAAAGCACTGGAGCCATTCGTATATGAATGGGTACAAGGAAAGAACGGAAGTATCAGCGCAGAGCACGGACTTGGCATTCAAAAGAAGCCTTATATAGGTTACAGCCGCAGCGACACAATGGTCAAACTCATGAAGCAGATCAAAGATCTCTATGACCCGGTGAGCAAGCAAACCCTGAAACGAACGAGTCATCGCTAATGGTGACCAGAATGGGATCATGAACCCTTACAAATACCTATAAAGGTGTATCAGCCTGACCGCCATGGGATTCCGTATTAGAGTCTTGAATAATCGGACTCGGGCCCTATCAAGGGTCGCCTCGTACCACAATTGAGGGTTTATATGCATTCATCGGCGGATATCATAGCTCTAAGTTCGCGTGGCCTCGTCACTTGTTCTATTTCTTAAGCCGCCTGCGTTGACACGCCCGTCACTCTTTGTGCTTTATCCACCCGGACTGCCTAGTAGGCTAAACTTTGCCGTCCCTTATGTCGACGAGATCATCGACACCAATGCGACCGCCGGCATCGCGACCAGTGTTTCCCTTTCTGTAGTACTTGTTGAGAAAGGAGGTGGGGTTCGGATTCGAAGCTACTGAATTCTAGAGGCTGATGGAGGACACTTATAAGATCCTTTATTCTCGGTGTGCGTGGCAAGAACATGTGCATCTTTGCTTCAACAGGAGGTAGTGTTCTATTGCGAGCAACTATCAAAGAATATCACGCTTCAATGTCAAATTTCTCTTCCGTGCAATCATAAGTTAGTGCTATTCTCATTCTGCAAGCAGCGCTGTCGCATTCTTTTCGTATATTTCTTCTCGTTCCTCTTCATTGAACAGATCTTCCAGCCCATCCTTCATCCGATCCGCGAAGTTCTTGACAAGCGGCGTTTGAGTGAACGGAAAGTCGCTTCCATACAACAAACTGCGATGGTCAATGTTGTACCCTTCGAGTAAGGCCTTCAACTGTCCACTTCCACCTTTCTCTCCCGCAAATACGAAGCCGGCTAGATCAAAATAGAACTGCCGTGCTATAGCTCCGCGGACTTCTTGGTCAATCATCACTGGTCCTGCCGGCCGGATGGAAGAGAAGCCGATGAAACGCGAGATGACGGGTGGCAGACAGCCTCCAGAGTGTGGGATGATGAAGCGGATGTTAGGACAGCGCGCCACAGTGCCGCTTAGGAAAAGGTTTGTCACCGCGCGTGCCGTATCAAAGAAGAACTCGTATATCGGGATCGGATGTTTAGCAGCAAGTGGTGTCGCGTTGACCAGTGTAGGTGGCTCTGAGGTTGAGGTTTGACAGATGACGCAGGGCATCGTAGGATGGATGAAGACTCTCGCCTTCAGCCTGTCCAGTTCTTGGAACACTGGATCGAAGATATCAGAGCCTAAGTAGTTCCCGTGGTAATTGGTCAGGAGCCCAAACCCATCTGCGCCCTCTTCTTTGGCCTTCTTGATCTCCTCGAACGTGGCGTCGATGTCTGGCAGTGGTAGGGCCGCCCAGTAACCAATCTTGTCTGGATGATCGCGTTTGAGAGAAGCGGCATACGAGTTGCAAAAGCGCGTCAAGCGAATGTTGAGGGCATTGTCGTTGGCGTTGATG
Source organism: Mytilinidion resinicola (assembly GCF_010093595.1). Lineage (NCBI taxonomy): Eukaryota > Fungi > Ascomycota > Dothideomycetes > Mytilinidiales > Mytilinidiaceae > Mytilinidion > Mytilinidion resinicola. The sequence goes on from NW_022985438.1 coordinate 2,684,163, forward strand.
TTTGTGCCGGGAGAGCTGATGCTCAGGATTGATTTGGTGACATTTGCTTTCGACATCATCTCCAGGTGGCCTGCGAGAGACCATGTTGGTATGGCCGGCATCCCGTCGGGCTTCGAGTGGCCATTCTTCCGGAGCTCGTCGCAGTACTCAGGAGGCAGGAAATGGGAGTGGACGTCTATCCGTGGCGGTAGTTGACTTTCTTCACCCATTTTGGGAATGTTTGACAGTTTTTGTTGATAGTCAATGCTCCAGCAGTTCGATTTGGAGAGCACCAGGAGCCTCAAACACAGCAAGACGGTATTTGCAGGAACAGCGGGGCATCTAGACTTATATAGCAATGGCAGTACAATGCTTGCATCCGCTAAGCACGCGCAGGTACCACTGCGTTTCGGTGAATGGATGTTCCCGTCGCTGCCCCACTCGCTCGCCTGGGTACCTCTCCCCTGCCGCCTCCGATCTCTTCCCCGATGCCGCCGCCGCTGATGTGTGCCACTCCCAACTCCGTCCTTGAGTTATGACCTTTATAACCGTCACCCCACCCCCCACAATACTCGACCGCTGCATACGAGGTCGCCAGGATGGAGAAGGTTACGGATAAGATTGCCGCCCTGCCCAGCGATGCCCACTACTTCTCGCTGGAGTTCTTTCCGCCGAAAACGCCCATGGTAGGCATTCTCCAGCAACAAAAATCTCCTAGCGGCACTGGCGATCAATTGACATGTCTCCACAGGGTTTCGCAAACCTCCAGAACCGACTGGAGCGCATGTCCCGGGCGCTGCGTCCGCTCTTCGTGACGGTAACGTGGGGTGCCGGCGGTTCCACAGCCACCAAGTCTCTCGAGCTCGCTGAGATCTGCCAGCGCCAATTGGGCCTCACGACATGTCTGCATTTGACCTGCACGAACATGAGCCGCTCGCTCGTCGATGACGCGTTGGAACAGGCAAAGGCTCTGGGTATACGCAATATTCTAGCGTTGCGGGGAGACGCGCCAAGGAGCGAGGAATACCGCAACGAGGAGAAGCCGGAGGAGGAGGACTCGAACAATGACTTCACCTGGGCTATAGATCTCGTGCGCTATATCCGCAAGCAATATGGAGATTACTTCTGCATTGGCGTGGCTGCATATCCCGAAGGCCACTCCGATCAGTCACATCCGCAAGACCAGGATCCCCTCTTCGACCTACCTTACCTGGTGGAAAAAACAAAGGCGGGCGCGGACTTCATAATGACACAGCTGTTCTTCGATGTCGAGGCGTTCGACAGGTTTGAGAAGCTTCTGAGAGAGCATGAGTCCGGAGTCTTCAAGACAATACCCATAATACCCGGTTTGATGCCGATACAGAGCTACCAGATCTTACGGAGAGTCACAAAGTTGAGCCACGCTAAACTGCCCTCGGATCTGCTCACTCGACTAGATGCCGTAAAAGGCGACGACGAACTGGTCAAGCAGGTCGGGGTGGACATCTTGAGCGAAGTAATAGATCACGTCAAAGCATCCCCAAGCCCGGTAAGGCGAGGCTTTCATTTCTACACCTTGAATCTGGAGAAGGCGGTGGCACATATCCTGGAACGGTGTCACCTCATACCTCCAATACAGCCAGATGAGGACGAAGAAGCTGTGGTTGTGGATTTGTCGAAAGACTTCGTGCCTCCTGAGACTGCGCTGCAATCGAAGGACCGACGAAGGTTATCTTCTGTCAATTCTGGGCCCCGTAATCGCGTAGTCGTCGAGAGGCACACTAGGTCAAGTAATACCAGCTTTGAAGCACGAGAAGACGAAGCGGGTATACCAAGGGACGCCATCAACACAAGAGCAAATACTCTTGCGATCTCAGAAGGGGAGGGTTCTTTAGGACGCGAAGCTACTTGGGATGATTTCCCGAACGGACGATGGGGTGATGCAAGATCGCCAGGTACGATGTTTAACTCCTAAGTCTAGTCTCAAGCTCAGAAAATTTACTGATATCTATAGCATTCGGTGAGATCGATGGATATGGTCCTAGTCTTCACCTCCCCACACCTCAGGCCTTGAAGCTATGGGGTCACCCAGTCACCGTTGAGGATGTATCGAATTTATTCCGACGCCACATATCCGGCGAGTTAGACGCCCTACCTTGGAGTGAAGAGGGGTTGAATCCTGAAACCAACATTATTCGTGACGAACTACTCCGCCTGAACGGCAAGGGTTGGTGGAGCGTGGCTAGTCAGCCCGCAGTAAACGGTGTCAAGAGCACCGATCCTATCTTTGGGTGGGGACCGAAAAACGGCTTCGTCTTCCAAAAAGTACGTTCTCCTAGCTATGGTACGACTTACACGGACTAATAGCAACACTCTAGCCCTTTGTCGAGCTATTCATCCCGTCAGCGGACTGGCTCAAGCTACAAGCGCGCTTAGATCAGACTGACCAGATGACCTACTTTGCAGGAAACAAAGCAGGTCACTTCTCGGCGTCTAACGAAGAATCAGTGAATCCCGTCACATGGGGCACATTCGCTGGGAAGGAGTGAGTTATTCAGCATGCCCTTCGCGGCTTATTCCTACAGACCACGCGAAAGGATGCTAAGAGAAGAGCAGGATCATCACCCCGACAATCGTCGAGTCCGTTTCTTTCCGCGCCTGGCTGGAAGAAGCATTCAGCATCTGGGCCGAGTGGCGGCGCATATACCCGGCCCGATCTGCGACGTCGAAGCTGCTAGGTGGCATCATGAACGACTACTGGCTTGTCAATATCATCCACCACGGCTATCTGGAGAAGGGTGCGCTTTGGGATTTCCTCACTGAAGGCTAGGCGCGACTATAGTATGCTAGTGTAGATTTCCCCGGTTGCACCCTAATTCTAGGTTGCTTAGTTCAATAGCTCGAGGCTATACCAGTACAAAGTATGATAGGCAGTAGATGACTTGAGGGTGGCTGAACATGTGTCTAATATTACCTCTTACTTGAAAATCACTAGGACTTTATGCGCTAATTATATGTATGTTTCCAAATCTAGCTGTGGTACGATGGACTACAATAGAAACAATTGGTCTGGGTACCCACTCTAGTGCTATTCTCCACAGTTTCTCCCTGCACAAAAAGACGAGAACATGGAGGAGACCCAGGTAACGAAGACGTTTAATTCTGGAGAATTCGCATCCAGATCAGCCCTCCGCGTCACCACCCCGCTACAGCATCTAATATATAAATATGCTCTCGCACCCTACAAACACAATCATCTTCATGCCGTCTTCACTCCGAACGGCAGACAAATGTCCGACTCTCTGAGCATCACCCCTCAATCCCCAACGATACCTCGACCTCTTCGTCTCTAAACACCCCTTCGAACAATTTCCTCAGACTTACCCACCCTAGCCGCATCCTCCGCCCAAAATGCGACTAGTTGTCGCCGTCGTCGCCCTCGCCGCCTCCATGGCCACCGGCATCCCCCTCGTCCGCCCTCAGCCCGGTCCTTACATCAACCCCACCAAGAAACTCATTCAGAACTGGAACAACAAATTCTTCGACCATTGGAAGGATGTAAAGGTCATCGATGAGAAGGACGGGGATATAGCTAGGATCACCCATGGGAAGCATGCAGGCAAGATCATCCCTATCACAGAAGAGCTCCTGTGGGATATCCTGCAGAACACATCCTACGCCCACGGGAAGGGTGTAAAGATTCATTATGAGAAGGATGGGGTTGTAGCCAGGGTCATCCGTGGGAGGCATGTAGGCAAGATCATTGGCCCCATCCCGACAGGCCTCCTGCAGGACACATCCCACGACCTAACGATCATCGACGAGAAGGATGGGGATGTAGCCATAATCACCCATGGGAAGCATGAAGGCAACATCATTGGCCCCATCACGGATGACCTCCTACAGAAAATGTCCCATCTCGATTGTTTTGGTATAGGGGTTGTCGCTGGGAAGCATGCGGATGTAGGCAGGATCATTTATGGGAAGCATGTAGGCAAGACCATCGGCCCCGTCCCAATAGCCTACCTGCAGGAAATATCTCACAACCATGATAATGTGGAGCTTTGGGCTAAGATCCTCGGCGCCATCGCGGCAGGCAGCAACAACACCATCAAGACAGAAGTGCAGAACATATCTCACAACCATGGGAATATCGTTAAGAAGTCCACCGATGAATTCTTGGTCTACCATCGAAAGCATCCAGGCAAGATCAACGGCACCATCAACCCGCAGGACATATCCCACGACCATGAGAAGAATGTAGGCAAGAATATCGTTAAGGAGGCCGTCAAGCCTACGAAAGTCTACGAAACCCAGTCCGGAGAGCTCAGGACTGATCTTCCGGATGATCTCGTACCTCGAGATCTGCATGATCTTGGGCTTGCAAATCAGCATGATCACCTACATGAGGAGGCCGGTCTGGCTTCCACACTCCACCAGGGGAATGATGGAGGTAAGGGTGTTCCCGGACCTGAAGCTCTGACCGTCGGGTCCACGACCAACCGAGATGGGGAGGTGCCGAAGGGGTTCCAAAAATTCCCGTGGCATAGCTACGGGAATAGGCCGCCACTTGCGGGTCTGGGGGAGCGGAACGCGACGTATCGGCCCAATCAGATTGTGGAGACTAATAAGGACGGCGAGGTCGTGAAGAAGCAGACGCTTATGAGGAAGGTTTGGGTGTAGTGGTGATGGAGGCTAGGGGAGGGCCTGGAGGGGGTAGAGTGTTGAGTAATATGACTGTTGAAGTGTTGCATGGGGTTCAGGTGTCCAGGGAATTGCGTGAAGTTTGAGCCATTGGGCTGTGTGAGGCCTGGGTCTTTCCGTCGTAGATGCATTTCCTAAAATAAATCTCTGAGGGTGAATCTCATCCCATGGGCACTTAACTAGCCGAAGACGTAATGTTATTCAGATCATGTCTCGAGGTATTTTGGTTCCAAGTGCCCACTGTTCCCTGGAAAACAGTGTTCTAGACACCTGTCACGTGACTCGATGTGTCAAGGTCGAAGAGCTGAACATATTATTGACTCGTTGTGTTAGTCAGTCTTCGTCGTCATCATACGCTGCTGCAAGCCGTCTTGTGTGAGCCAATCTTCGCCTCTGTTGCGTGGTCATGAGTCGAGGCTGCTCTGAAGTTGTGACTTTGTCTGGAACAGCTAATTCGATGACAACTGCTTCGGTGCTCGAAACTGTGTCCAGGGATGAAGTGGCAGTGGCCGCATTCGACGAAGTAGGTGAGGCAACGCGAACAATTTTTTCGCTCTGTACTTCGCCCCAAGGGATGATCCACTCGCTGAGTCCAGTTCTGAGTGAAGGATGCCGCGGAATGACAGGCAATGAGCTGGGAATGTAGGCTATCGGTTTGCGTGGTATTGGCGGCCTTCCATCATGTCCTGAAATGATCTCTTCGCTAAGAGGAAGATCGGGCATACTTCGTGTTGCTGGGAGACAGCCTGGAAGCTCGGGATACGGTTTACCATTTTGCTGGAGGATTGGAAGCGACGGGAAATATCCAGATGAGCCTCTGAGACTCAGGTGCGGACGAAGATTGTCCTCTGTTGAGGCAATAGCAGGTAGTGCAACAGGCATGATAGTCACCGGCTCTGATGAATTGTCAGCCTTGTTGATGTGTTTGGTGTCAAGATATACATACCTGGTAAATTCTCACTTGCGATTTCTATCTCTTGTGCATTCATTTGAAGATCACTTCTAGTACTGAAGCTTCTTCTTTTCCTTCTTGTGTAAGGACCAAGATGGGAGTCATCGGTCATACCCGTTGACCCTCGCTGTCCGGGGACGAGCAAGGTAGGAGAGTTATTGTCTGGCCCTCCAAGTTTTAAGTCCATCTCCACACCCTGCATAGCTTGCACTGCAATCATCAGGCTCTGATGACATGTGCTCAGGGCTATCTGCCTCGTAATGAGCTTCTGTTGATTCCGTAGCACCCATTCAAATTTGTTCTTCATCTTGACCTCCACACGGCCATCCATATCTATCCTAGCATTTTCAACGTATAGCCCGAGGTCATTCAGCGACCGCTGTACGTCCATGATCGTCCCGTCAATCCAATTTCTTTCCTGCGGGAAAGTCGCAAAATGATCTGCCACCTTGCGACAGCGACGCAGTCGAAAAGCCTCATCTACGTCATGACGGACGCGTTCAATGAGCGATATGAAGATGCGATTTTCGTCCGAGACCTCTTTGAGGGCTGTAACGAAATCGACGAATCCGAATATGGTTGAGATAGCGGTAAATATGCTACTCGAGCCTGGATCGGAGAACCTATGTTCTTTGGCGGCTTCTCCGGATGGCTCCATGGATTTTCGGCGTTGTTCAATACCTTGGAAGGATTTCCTCTGGTTTTTCGTGACTCCCGTGGAACGTGTGAGTGTTAAGGCCATTGTTGACGGATATATAGCCGAATGGCCATCCATCAGACCTCGTAGAAGTGTAGTGCAGAGTTGCTCGGAACACTGCGAGGTACGAGGGGCTCCAGGCTGGAAATTAGACGGGGTGTCGTGCAACCTTTGGAGCAGGGAGGGCCGTGCTGCGGCACAGTAACGTGAGAGCTCTGGGTCAGAGGTACCTCTGTGCGACTGTAGCGTTCAGAAGCTTGCAAAAAGGGACAGTCGATGGACGAAAAGACGGGGTGAGTCGAGCTAAGAAGCACATAGGAGGTAGTAGGAAGGTAGCGAGCAGCATGTGACGGAGTTGAGAATGCTATGCGGCACAGCAAACAAGCTTCTAGCCCTACCGAGGGTCTTCAGGTCTTCATACGCAAGCCTAGGGGGCACAGCAACTTGGCAGAGAGAGCGTGGAAAGTATAAGCAGTGTGTAACAATAACGATATGGTATGCACGAGGCTGAGGGACAGGCAGTGCCGCAGAGGGCAGAAGGTTGAAGCGGGTTTCGGGCTCCCATCGCGCCGTGTAGACGTAAAAATAGATAGCATGGTCACTTGAGCCCGTTGCTGCCGCACAGCCTCGTGTGCTGGACCGGCAGACTGCATGAAGCGTGCGAGGTGCAAGGGGCAGTTGACGCCGGAACAAGTAAAGGTTGCCCTGTTCCCGAGCTGGCGTCCAGTCGAAAGCCCTCTATTTGCCGTGCAGTGGAAGACATACGGTACGGTGGGAAGAAGTGCACAAGCTTGACAGGAATACGCCCCCAATACGCCCCCAATACGCCTTGGTCTCTGACTTTAAGTCTGGTTCCAAAAAAGTACATTTCCACTTTCGAACCTGACCATATAAGTGGTTGCACAGTTGTTCAGTAAATACAGGGTTATGACTAAGCGAGCCCGAGCTTCACTAACTTACTTGGGAGAATGTGTGTGGAGGTACTGTTATATCGTTTATGAACCTTCATGGATAGAAAATTTTCACCACCAACCAAAATTGCCTTCCTGGTCTAGTTGGTTATGACGTCGCTCTCATAATAGTATGTTATGACTTCGATCATCGAAGATATGCGAAGGTCGGCAGTTCGATCCTGTCGGAGGGCATTACTTTTTTTTTCCTTTCCATGGATGGCGATAAAGTCAGACAGTCGTGGACGGACGTGAGGTGTTTTCCTTTTATTAAATTTTCCCAACTTTAATGCAGAGATACTCCAAGAGAAATGAAGATGTATACACGCACGAATTCCATACGGGACAAAGACTGCAATTATGTTCACTCAGTCACAACTGGGTTCTCCCCTTGCGAAAACTCAGGGGTAGGAAATAGAGTGGAGGATAGCCTTGAACCACGTAGCGATTGAAAAGACAGGACGAGGTAAACTTATGTCTGTACCCTTTGCACCAGGAAAAAGAAGCATTATCGGTTCGGTGTCGTCAGCCCAGATGCAAAGCTGTTGGAACTTTTACTTCAAAATTTGGACTCGTGAAGATAGTCCAAGCTTAAGGCACGGTGATGATCATTCATTGTGGCTCGAGACACTCATTATTGATCTTTCATCATACCGCTGACCTTACTGCACGGCACCTAATTCACAGAACAACCGGTGCATAGGAAACCAAAATCCTCATCGTGAAATAAACGACCCTCCAATCATTATTCGTGTCTACTCCAAAGCCGCTAGCGAACTATAAAGAACCTGCAGCTTTCCAAACGCTGAGCGACCAACCACCACGCATGCAACCCGCTAGCTTATTCATCTATCTGCCGCACTATCATTTCGCTGAAAGCCCGCGGGGGCTGGAACCTTTTGCCCTCTTCGTCCATTAACTGCTCAAGCGCAGGGAAAATTACAAGGCTTCCGGGCGCCATCGTCCGAGAGTCTGGCCAATCTAGTCTCCATGAACTGCGTTGAGAGAATAGAACGAATGCGAAGGTAGCCGCCCGCTTAGTGATCTCCTCCAAGTTCCGTTGTCGGGTGCTATGGTCCATTCGAGTGACGGCGAATGGGGCCAAGATTGTCTCTAGGACTTCTGTGGCTTGTAGAATGTTGGCGTTGCGAGCATCTTGTGGGCCAAACGGGTTTGGAAGATACGCGTTTTTTATACATTCGGCGGTTATTGCTTTCCAATTCGCCGTAAATGCGTCCCAGGCTATGCATAAGTCAGCCATGCTCATCAGATTATCGGATGATCGAGGCCTACCTTTGGGCTCCCAGTTTATAGCGCTCATGGAAGATACGCATTGAACTACTTCTGGGGGTAGCAGAGTGGTCTTAGGGTCGCCGTTGAGTTTACTTCTTGATATTATGACCCAAGCAATACAGAATCGGAGGCCAACTTCTCGTGTCGTTGGATTTGACAGCAATGTTCCCAGGGTTCCGATGGAGACAGGCAGATTGTCTCCGAGAGCTTGAAGAGCATCCAGATCGACCGTGCCTGAGGCGACCGGAGACTCATGGTAGTAGCTCTGAACGTGGTTTTTGATCAGGGTGCTGAGCTTCGTAACATCTCCAGAGATCGCATTATCTTCGAGCGGGAGCGGGAGATGGTTTTCGACTATCCTCAAGGTTGAGTCAGAGCTGGCGTTGGAGGGCGCCCCAAGAATGAGTTGCTTCTCGGGCCCCGCGTGGGCTGCTGCAGGGCGATCTTGGAATCCAGCCTGAATTTTGTTCCTTGACCTTCGCATCAGCAGCCACACAATGAGCCCGGCAATAGCTGCTCCTGCAATGAGACAGCCGATGGCGATTCCAGCAGCCGCTCCTCCAGAGACACCAGACTTAGACGGATGGCTTTTGCCTGTTGCTGTAGGTGATGTGGTGGATTGGGTGGCACTTAGAGCACTTCCAGACGCTGCCGTAGAGCTGACAAAGGAGATACTCTGTCCCGGTGTTGGTGTGGTCAGAATCGTCGACATGGTATTGCTAGACGCTGCACTTGAAGGTGACGATGAAGGGCCTACTATCGCTGATGCAACATTGAGACTCGTACCATCGACCCAAAGAACATTGTCCGGTCCAAAAAGGAAGTTGAGTCCATTATTTGAAATAGTAGTGGGGGGACCTGCGGTCAAGGTGGTTGATCCAGGAATGACAACTACGTTGGAGCTTATGATGACCACCACCACCGGTCTGTCTTTGTGATTTCCAATGATTGTTGTAGTTACAGGAGTGCCCATTGCTGCCGAATGTAGAAGGACAAGGTGGGCGAGTTAACAGGCGGCCAGAGTGGAATGTGTTGGGATGTTGATGAGCGATGGATAGGATGAGTTTAATAACAAATGTCAAGCATCGGGCATATCCAAAGCTGGGAATCGTGGACCTGGAAAGGTGAGTTGAATCACAAGCCCACATCCAAAAAGCAAACCGGGGATTCTTAGTAGCAGCCAAGCTTGTAATATGGCCCCCACAAGAGATGGGGCACAGTCGACGCCTAAACCCACAGCCTTGCGCGAAACATTGCCAAGTCTCAAACTAGTGGAGCATAATTAAAGAAGGCACCGGGGCAGTGCTGTATTCTCTCGCTAAGGCGTCCAAGCATGGGATGTGGTTGTCCGAAGGCTGGGGTCGTTGCATAAGGGTGTTTTAGAGAGAGTCCATAATTTCAAGACCACCAGTTGAAGAATTCATCCAGATTAGTTCGACCTGCTTCCTTTAGCATGTTTTCATCATAGGGCATGAATATATAAAGGTTGATAACAGTAGCGATTGACAACAAGACTCCCAGAGTCCACGAAGGAAAGAGGAAATTCATAGACTTGTCAATGAAATGGGGGCTGAAAAGGGGGAAGAAGCAATTCCTGCTAGATGAAGCGCTTAGCAGCAGAATACGCCATACGCTGTGCTTACCAGGGTCGCGGCACAGTTCCCGCTCAATTATGGAGCCACCAATGATCGAGGGCCAGCTGCTGTGCCGCAAGGCTGTGACAATCTGCAGGAGACGGCACTGCCCGCCCCTAGGTCGCATCCTGGTTCCACACATAAGGTAGCTGTTCTGCTCAAGTGTATCCGTACACTACGACGAGTGAATCAAGACAAGATGGAGGTCGTAAAGCCGCACATGGTTATCGGGGTCGACTTTGGCATGACATGTGAGTGGTGATGTGAGGCTGGAGTGGAGGCCGGGCCTCGGTCACTAGCGCTGAGTCTATTCCCTTTTGGGCCGGCGGCTATTCCTTCCATCATTCTCTCGATCACTGCAACGAATGCTGATGGTATATCACTTCAGGCACTGGAGTATCTTATGCAAATCTATCAATCGGCTCAGACACAGTGCGATGGGTTCAGAAATGGCCTGGCCGCTTCCAAGCAAACGAAAATAAAGTCCCCACAGTTGTTGTATATCCAACCAACAAGTCAGAGCCATCATCATGGGGATTCTTGTCAGAAACAATAGTAGAGACGACCGCCGAAGACAAAGAATACAGGGAGTGGTTCAAAACATCTCTGGATCCCCAGAAGCTACTAAAGAAGCAAGAGGAGGACCCCGAAAACACAGCGAAATCCATCGCTGAAGTGGAAAAGTGGTACGAGGACTATCTGCGAAAGCTATATCAGTATCTCGCTTTCAAACTTGAATCGGAACTCTCGGGAGTCACGTGGAAGGATGCGAGAATCGAGTTTCTGTTCAGTGTGCCGACTACCTGGGCGCCTAATCCAACCGTAGAGCTGTTTCGAAGCATTACCTCAAGAGCTGGATTCGGGGAGCACATTGGCCATTCTGTCTCTATTGGCTTAACGGAAGCTGAAGCAGCTGCTGTGCACGTCTCTACAGAAGCTTGCGGAATTTTCAGGGTGCGTATTCAAGCAGTCCAAACCGTGGCCGCCGCCTCTCTAATCTAATAACACCTAGGAAAGAGATATATTACTTATTTGTGACGCAGGAGGCGGCACCACCGACTTATCTGTGCTCCGAGTCACAAACACGTATGGGCAAAGCATCTCATTGGAGCAGCTAGACGTTGTGTTTGGCGAAACCATCGGATCTGCCGCCATAGACTTCGGCTTTCAAAAGCTTGTAAGGGCAAGGCTAGAAGCAGCCAACAGTACTATTGAGCTCCCAATATCAATCGACGATGCATGTTGGGAGATGATGAAAAGCAGGGACTTCCAGGCAGTGAAGTGCGAGCACGGCTCGCCTGATGATACACCATTTTTCTCAATCGCCATCTCAAAGTTGCCTCCAGCCTACAATAGTCCGGAGCACAACATCAAAGACGGAGAGATGAAGTTTGCCCGGTAAGTCGCTTCCGAAGCATGAACTGACAAATCGACAAGTCTGACCATAAGTAGAGAAGATTTACAGCGAATGTTCGACAAACAAATCGAGAAGCTATTCAGACTCATTGATACTCAACTAGAAAGCTTATATCGCAAGCATCCTTATGAGAGAGTGGTAATACTTCGCCTCATTTCTGTCCTAAGCGTCAATCTAACACTCGACAGTCCCACCTCGTACTCTCCGGCGGTCTCGGAAACTCGTCCTACGTCCAACAACGCCTAAGCGCCCGCTACGCCTACAGCTCCAACTCACCACATTCTAACGCAAACACAATGCAAGTGCGCATCGCTCCAGACCCCCAACTCGCGGTCTGCAAAGGGCTAGTCGCCGACCGCGTCCGCAAGCTAACAACCAGCCAATCCATTCTCGGCTGGCGGTGCTGTCGCGCGTCCTACGGCACCATCTGCAAGATCTTGTACAACAAAAAGAACCCCGAACACATCGGCAAGCCGACAATCAAAGACCCCATCAACAACAAACTGTATATCTCACAAGCCGTGGCGTGGTTCATCAAGAAGGGGGAACCGGTGTCGGTGGATCAGCCTATCATTCACAATTTTTTGAGAAAGCTGAGTCCTGGGGATCCGCGGAGAGCGTTTCCGACGAGTATTATTACGAGTGATGTGGACAAGGAGTATTTGCCGTTTAACATGGGTCCTAGTAAGATCACTTTTCCCTTTCAGTCGGCAATAGGCTTAACATGGATGTATTAGATGCAAGACTACTATGCGAGATCGAGTCAGACCTCTCCGCCGCAGACGAGAAACGATTCGTAGAGAAAAACAGGCAGTTCTGGAGGATCGCAAAACACTACTTCAAGGTAGAGTACCAGGTCAGGGTCTTGATTGGTGCTGCAGATATCAGGTTCGAGCTTTGTGAGTATCTTCACCTCTTATATTTACCTCTGCCTTTCGCTCAGTATAAATCTCTTTGAAAGCAACCTAACCACCCCAGGGTTCGACGGGCAAAAGCTCAGCCGTGATCAACCTATTCGCGTCGAATGGACTTCCGCAACACCACCGCCACCTGAGCCAGTGATACCCGTAGCAGCGCAATCACCAAGCATTTACGTGCCACTCCGTAGCTGGCAGAGTCACAGTCCGGTCACTAGTATCATCACGTCCAAGGAGAGCAATAATTCGCCTATCAGGCCAGATGGTCAGCGCTTGACTCATTTGTATGCATGAGAAAAGAACAACGAAAGTTTCGATCCAATTTTCTTTTCGAAAAAAGGCGCATTGGATATCCACAGGGGAAATAGATTCATTTTGGGCTATGGGAACTCTACTTATTTCTCGCTCTAACTGATTTCACTTGATTCCCTCTTTTGATTGGCCATACTAAATGCCAAGTAATAGAACAGCTTAGGTGTATTTGACCTCAAAGTAGTGATAAAGTAGAAATGATCCAAGTATTAAGTAGTCCTCCCTCACGATTGACGGTGACAAAGTACATGCTCTTATCGTACCGGAAGGATAGCATGGGAGACGTGACGGTCCTTGACAGAGAGTTATAGAGCAAGTTCGGCCAATGAAAGGGGCCTCCTGTCGTTGTAGAGTAATCTATTTTTAGACATTTCCTCTCCGCCCTCAGCTTTCAGCTCTCGACCTCCAAACTTGAACCTTCATCGACCATCGCGATCAAAGTTCTGTGAATTAATGGCCGATCCTATCTCTGCGATTGGATTGGTCGCGAGTGTTGCTCAACTAATCGATGCGACGATTAAAGTCGTCCAATACAGCAACGGTATCAAGAATGCCTCTAAAGATCAAGCAAGACTTGCAGTGGAGGCAAGCAGCCTCTTATCGCTGCTTATGTCGCTACGATATGATCTTGAAAACATGAAGACAGAAGAGGACCCTTGGTTTGCGGGGATCCGATCTATAGCGGCCCACAAGGGCCCGTTGGAGCAATTCAGCGAGATGATGGAAGAGCTTGCTGCAAAGCTCCTCCGGCCAGCGACGGGAGTGAAGCGACTAGCAAGCAAACTTCTCTGGCCACTCGAGAAGAAGGAGCTTGACGAAGTCCTTGAAAGAACGGAAAGAATCAAGACGATGATAGCTCTTGCTTATGAAAGAGATGATTTGTGAGTCTGTCTTCTTATCTGCTTGGCGTCAGCCTGACTCTTCAAGTGCGCTATCGCTTGCCATCAAGGTAGATCTCAATGATGTATCAGACCGAGTAGATGGAGTCAAGAAACTTCTTCAAGGTCAGCAATCCCAAGTATCAAGTTAGTGTCTCCTCTAGAATGTGGGCTGTCCGACTACTAACTGGTCATAGATCAGGAGAGGAACGAAATCATATCCTGGCTATCTCCGTTGACTTATGGCACTCAACATAGTGATATATCCCAACGACACCAAGAAGGCACAGGGAAGTGGCTACTCGAGTCTAATGCATTCAAAGAATGGCAAAATAAGAGCAGGAAACTTTTATGGTGTCCGGGGATGCGTAAATACTCAAACCCCGTAATATTTGCTCGGCGCTGACGTTCTTGTAGCTGGGGCAGGGAAGACGACTCTGGCGTAAGCAAGTTTTTGTCTGGGCTACTATTTAGTCCAACTTAGCTAACGACTTCGAAATCCAGTTCGTTCATCAATAGCGAAATACAGCGAACCGCTACTAGAACTCCGGGCATTGGGCTCGCTTATGCTTACTGCAACTACAAGCACGAGAATGAGACTGCCCTTAACATTATGGGAAATCTTCTACAACAACTCCTGCATTCAATGGACATACTACCAGGACTTGTGAGAGACCTTCACAGCTCTCATCTTAGAACTGGCACGAGACCAAAGCAGAAAGAAATCACTAGTTGCCTTGCGGAGGTGATTGGTATGTTCTCTGAAGTCTTCATTGTCATCGATGCCTTTGATGAGTACGACGAAGGCGATGGTGTACGAGATGTCCTAGGCAACGCGCTTCTGGACCTGGTTTCATTGCCAAATTCTCATGTCTTGGTCACATCTCGCTGGCTAAACAGCATTCAGAGCCTATTCCAAGGTTGCATCTGGATTGAGATCCGCGCAACGGACCAAGATGTTTCCAATTACCTTGAGAAAAGGATGGAGAGTTCGTTGCGCCTCCAACGGCTCATTAAAAGTAACGATCCGCTAAAAACGCAGATCATAAGCACGCTCGTTGACAAAAGCGAAGGAATGTGAGTTCTTACTACAGTCTTATTCGTCAGTTGAATACGCTAATTGCTAATTGTTCGAAAGGTTCTTGCTTGCTCAACTTCATATGGACACTTTGATTACAAAATCAAGTATCAAAGCCGTTCGAGAAGCGCTGAAAACAATCCCAAGCAAGTTGGATGACACATATCATCTTGTCATGGAAAGGATCGAGGATCAAAACGAAGACGATGCAAATTTAGCTCATCGGCTGCTCTCGTGGCTTACGTACTCTGCTAGGCCACTAACGGTATTAGAACTTCAGCATGCTTTAGCCGTTGAGCTTGCTACGGGCGATGTCGATGACGAGAACTTGATTGACCAAGATTCTATGCTGTCCGTGTGTGGCGGGCTTGTCACCATGGAGGAAGAGAGCTCGGTAATCAGATTCATTCATTACACTGCTCAGGAGTACCTCGAAAGAATACGGGAAAAGCGCTACCCAGGTGCAGAATACACCATCACAGAGACCTGTCTTTCCTATCTTCATAGAGACTGGTCTGCCGTTTCGAGCCAATTTTCTACAACGTCACGGAACGCATCTTACCCCTTCTTCAATTATGCTGCCAGATGTTGGGGAATACATGCACAGGGACCCGTTGAACAGGAAGTCGAGAACCGCATTATAGACTATCTCTTAGATGATTTCGCGGTCATTCCTGCCGCGCGAATGCTCCAGGACGATCTCAACCTCGTAACTGGTCCCAATCGTAGCATACAATATGGCGTCCATGTCGCAGCCTACTTTGGCTTGGGTCATACTCTGGCATGCCTGCTTGAGCGTGGAGCAGACGGCGAGCGCTTGAACGGCTTTGGCCAGTCGGCGCTAACCATCGCTGCGTCCAGAAATCACAGAGTTTGCCTCAGAGTACTTCTCGATCAGGATATCCAATGCGAGCTTGGACTCTTCCGTCACTGGACTCTGTTGCATATCTCGGCCATTCTCGGACAGCTTGATCTGGCAAAAGAAGCCATTGCTAAAGATGAAGGCTTGTTGAGCAAAATCGATCCACTTGCAGTAGCAAATGATGGGTGGACGGCACTACATCGCGCAGCGTTCAATGGCCGCGATACCATGGTGGACTTTTTCTTGAAGAGCGGGGTGAGTGTCGAGTCTAAAGATGTACAAGGATCTACGGCCGTGCACATAGCTGCTACTAATGGTTATGCATCCGTTATAGAAGCACTGGCGCGATACGACGTGGATGTTAATTGCAAAACAAAACACGGACATACGGCTCTGCACCACGCGGTCGTCTTCTGTAGGACTTCCCGGGAAGAAAAGGAACAATTAATCCGATTATTGCTTCAACTTGGAGCAGATGTCAACTGCAAAAACCAATTCGGAAAAACGCCGCTAAGTCTGGCCATCATGCAGGGAGACGAAAAGGTTGTCAAAGTCCTCCTTGATAATGGCGCAAAGGCGGAATCAATTTCGATCTGTGCTTCTGCAGGTGGATTTCCGAGTCTTGCCGCGCCCTTTAGTGTCGTGGGTTCACAGAGTCTAGATATCGTTCATGTGGACCACGATATCAACTCTATTCTTCGCGAGGAAGATATTGATCGGCTCATAGAAAGAAGGAGGAGAAGGCTACAATTCCATGGGGATTGTTTAGATATCGATGGATTCGAGCAGATGCTTGAAATGGACGACGACGACAACGGCCTGTTTTCATGTTCCATATTTTATCAAGGTCTTCAAGAAATACTCTACGGCTTGATAGCGCTCAAGGATGCTCGGTAAGCAACACACCGAAGGACTGATACTTATAAAATCTGACTAATATACGACTTCTAGGTTTGTACCGGACAATTACCCCCCTACTAACCACTGTGTCAACATCCTGGAACTGTGCGGGACTATGGGATTCTCGCCCATGAATGAACACTGTCGGAAACTATATGAGCTTTATCAACAGCTTCAATATGGAGACGCGGACGCGGAAATAAAGGTTTTAGTGCAAAAGATCGAGGATAACGTGAGGAAGATCGAGGAAGAAATCGGAAGGGTGACACTCGCAATTGAAGACATCTACAGCACATCTCAGTCTCCTCATGATATTGTCTAGGTTTTCAATGGCTCGTCAAAATGGGCTACCAAGATATGCTCAAGGTTTAAAGCTACAAGCTAAGATTCGCTCGCTCAGTCATTGATCAGTAATACCTTTCGTGCTCAGGTTTGAGGGCGTAGAGCCTAATCAATTTTCACTCTACTTAGAATATGTCTTCAATCATGAAGAGGTTGCATATGGATCAGACTTGACAGTCCTTGGAAAACACGTGCGGTGATGGGTTTCGTTTATTTTGTAAAGTTCCATTCTGTTTCTCAACTATGAGTTATCTTACAAACACGCCGCCAGCCAAGAAGTCGGGTCTATCTCACATTCCGAATGCTTTCTCAAACTTGGGTGGCTTCTCCAATCGCCCTATATCCAGGGCCCGAGGAAACATCGCTTCGCCCGTGATTGTTCCCATTTTTGCACTAGAAGCTACCGTAATCATGCAGCTGCAGTGATTCTCCCCCGTCGCACTCAAAGCTACCATGAACGTGTAGCCGCAGATGCACGTAACATACCGTATGGTCGAGGGGTGTTGATCTTCCCTGCTCCTCCAGCTCTCTCAAAGCATACCATTCTTCAACAGATCATTGTAAATCCTCTCCGGCATGACATTGCCCTGCGAATCCTCCATCTGGACAACACCATCAATCGCCTGTTCCTGCTTCTTCTTGTCGTTGTTGATCTTCTGCCACAAGTTCATGGCCTCCTGAATTTTCGTAATCTCCCTAAAGAGTGTGGTAGTTGTGATACCTAGCGACTTCAATCCATAGATATGGCGGGCCTCATTGAAGTGCTTGTCAAACGCCCGTCGGCCCATGTACACGAAGTTACCGCAGATCTCGCAGGGAAACTCGACACCGAGACCATGCAGCTTGTAGAGCCAGAACGGAATTGGCTTGCCGTCCCACGCCAGCGGAAGCTTGAGCGGGTTGTAGATTTTGCCTTCTTCGTCTGAGTCGCCTCCGTCCTCGCCACCAGGGCCACCTGCGTTGTCCTCGTTTTCTGCATACATCGAATCGATCTCAAGTTGGCGTTCCTTATCTGTCATGCCTTGCCTACGCTCGACGTTGACTCGAGTATCACTACGCTCAGTCGACATGGCAGCTGCTAGTTTATGGATCCGAAACTCGCGCTCCGCAATCGCGCGCTCCTTGAGGCGATGGAGAGGCATTACTGATGAGGCGGAGTTGTCGTTGGTAGCTTCCTTGCCGCTTCCGCGGGCTTTGCGCAGTTCGACGGCTTTGATGTGTTTTTTGCCCGTCAGATGTGCTTTGTAGACATTTTCATTCTTGAAGCTCTTCTCACAGTCCGCGCAGAACAAACTGTCCTTGACAGCATCATCTTGAGGGGCCGCTGGTCCAGCCTGACCGTTCTTCGACCACCCTGGTACCTCATCCTTCTCCCACGCGTCATCAAACTCCTTGTCGAAAGACTCGAAGAGCTTCTTTAGATCCTCAAGCGGTTTTGTTCGCTCCATGAAGCTCTCCAGGTAACTCGCAAGTGACGTGATGTATTTGAAGTAATCTTCTGTCATCTTGTCGTTGTACCGCAAGGTGCACTGTGGAAGTGTGAATATGTCGAAAATGTCAAGGTACTGCACATAAGGAATACGGCGTGTATCCTTCACGCCCTGGAGGTTGACATATTGCTCATGCAGCGCCACCAGATCGAAGAATCGGCCACATCCCTCCTCTCCCGTGAATCTAGATTCAAGCTCTGCGACCGCTGCGGCTGCTTCTTCTGGACCCCTCTTGTATGCGCGCTCCAGATTTTCGACCGGTTCATTGGGGTAACGCCGATGGAAGCTCTTGATCTCCGCAAGCTCCTCGTTGAAAGCCTGGAATGGGTCACCGGTCCTGTACTTCTGAATGTCGCTTGCTAGTTTCTTGTCCTTGTCTTTGCGGAGGATTTGTGCACGCCTGGCCTGGTTTCGGAAGTGGTCGAGAAACTGCGCGATTTGATGGTCGCGACTCAGACGGTCCCGTATCTAACAACACAAGTCTGTTAGCTTGCTCGTCGAGAGGAAGAAATAGTACTGACATGCTTTGGGTCCTCAAGAACGCGGTCGGCAATAGCTTGCTCCAGTCTCTCCATATCCTCCCAAAGGAGCCTCTCATCCTCTAGCGCACTCATGATTGCGATGTTGATTCGATTTCGCTTTACAGAAACTGAAGTGAGTCTAGGAGTTCAATCGAATTCACAGACGCGAAGGGCTGGGCCCTGCGTCCTGTCGCAACGGTGAAGCACTAATTCCTAGCGGCTGAAATTTGACGAGAAGCAGTGAATGCAATTAGGTGAGCTACTGGGCAGAGACCCAGACCAAGTGACAGCGGTTAGTGGGAGGGGGGTGGGGTGCGGAGGTGAGGTGGCAGCAACAGAAGTGGCGCGTGAAGTTGAAGGTAGAAACGAAGGCGGTCAAGTTCTGCCGGTTATGCAGGTGCGACCACGGGTTGTCGTTTCCAGGAGTCCTGGAGTGAACGTCTGAGGCCACGCAAGACCACACATCCCCAGTACTCGATATGGCGCTGCCCAAGGGTATACGCATTCTGGCGGCGGCCACACTATGTATCTTTTTCTACATGGTTGTACAGATTTTCAAGGCTCCCGAGTCCCTCGAGGCGCCAGGGAGCGGGAAGTTGGGAAAGTTAGACAAATGGACCAAAGACCCCCAATTAGATCGTATGTCCATACCTGTTTGCTCTCTTCACATTCTGATCGTCTCTAGCATCCGGAGAACCCCCAGAGCCCCTCCGAAGAGTCGAGGGCGACAACTACGAGCCCAACAACCCCAACTCAGCCCGGATTAATGCCACGATACTCTCGCTGGTGCGCAATGAGGAATTGGACGACTTGCTGCAGTCTATGAACGACCTCGAGCGAACATGGAACCACAAATTCAACTACCCCTGGACCTTCTTCAACGACGTCCCCTTCACAGAAGAGTTCAAGAAGCGCACGCGAGCTGCCACAAAAGCCGCAGTCCATTACGGTACCACCCCCTCCACTATCACCCCAAACCCCCAATCCCTCTAACGCGCGCCCCAGAAATCGTGCCCAAAGAGCACTGGGACGTGCCCAGCTGGATCAACATGGACCTCTTCGGCGAATCCGTGTCCGTCCTCACCGAGCAAAAAGTGCAATACATGCCCAAGCTCTCCTACCACCAGATGTGCCGGTGGAACAGCGGCCTCTTCGTGAAACACCCCGCGCTCGCGCACACGCAGTACTACTGGCGCGTGGAGCCCAAGGTGCACTTCTTCTGCGACGTCGACTACGACGTCTTCCGCTGGATGCAGGACCACAACAAGACGTACGGCTTCAACATCAACATCTACGACTCGCCCGAGTCGGTCACAACGCTGTGGCCCGAGACGCGCAAGTTCATGGCGGACCACCCGGAGTACCTGAAGGAGAACAACGCGATCGAGTGGCTGCAGGATAAGGAGCGGCGGCCGGGGCATAATAAGCTCGCGCATGGATACTCGACGTGCCATTTTTGGTCGAACTTTGAGATTGGCGATATGGCGTTTTGGCGCAGCCAGGCGTACCAGGACTACTTTGACCATCTGGACCGCGCGGGCGGGTTCTTCTATGAGCGGTGGGGTGATGCGCCGGTGCACTCGATTGCGCTGGGGTTGTTTGAGGATAAGAGCAAGATTCATTGGTAAGTCTGCGCGCAGCTCTATCAAAATGGTGTGCTAACGGCAATGATTTTAGGTTCCGTGATATCGGGTATCAACATATCCCCTTCTTTAACTGTCCTAACAGCCCTAAGTGCAAAGGCTGTGTTACTGGTCGCTTCACCGACGGAGAGGCGTGGCTGAACCAGGAGGACTGCAGGCCGCTGTGGTTTAAGTATGCAGGTATGGATTAGGATCAGACGGATTATTTTTAGTTCTCTGCTTGCGGAAAACATGGGGTGGCGTTGGGAGTCAGGAGTACTAGAGCTGGAGCCTGTACATGGTTATTGTGATCGCATAGAATTGACCCAGTAATTGGGCCCGAAAGTGTGTCAAATGAATGTGAGATTGCTCTGGACTCATGAATTTAGTATCTTATCAAGTGGGAGGCTGTCCATGTCTCCAGTCATGAAAGTGTAACTGTTTACTGGTAGAACTCTTGGACCATCGCTTTCCCGTTTAGAATGTGTATCTATGAAGTCAGTATTGGGACAAGCAAGCTACGGCTGATATCAGCCAAGCCCAATTCACAAGCAGTCAAAAAAGTGGAGTCTCCAAATGAGCTGTACAATTGCTTTACCACCAGCACGCCACAAGCGGCATACCGCTTCTCTCTCGCTTCATCTAACCGGAATCCAGGGAAATCATATGATGATACAAGACACAAGTCTCCGCTCTCCGCTCTCCGCTCTTCAGCACCCGCCAAGCTCTCAACCCCCCATCTACAATCCCAAACTTGTGCTTTTGACGATTCGCCTTTCCGCAGCAGCGGGCGCAGGAAGCTTAGTAGAACTGGGTGTCCGGGTACATGTTCTCCTTGAGCACGATGCCAAGCTCCTCTCGTATGGGTTCTAGCTCCGTGAGGTACTCCTCATATTGGCCCTTGTTCTCCACCTTGGCTTTGATACCTAGCAAGCAGCCGTCCATTAGTAACGCCGTATACAGTTGTAAGAATGGAGCTCCACACACCCTCGAAGACTCGGACGGCGGACGGGTAGTCGTTGACCCTCCTCGCCGCCTTCAGCGCCGCCACGATGACGGACGGCGACGGCACCAGATCGTACGCAAAGGCGTTGTTGAGGTTGCGCTGCCACCGAAAATATCAGCCATAATCGCCAATCGCATCACACCCCCCTTTCACCGGGGTGCTCAGTGACATGACACCCACGCCCAACATACCTGAAGCTCAAACACATCGCTCACAGCATCGAACTCCTTCTCATACCTATCACCCACGTATCAGATCAGCAATTGCCCTTTCTCAGCAGCGTTCCCCGCCCCCAATCGCACTCAATGGCCTCTCCCCATCCCCCCGGCTACCGCTCCCCCCGCTCCCCCAAGCCATTGCGGACCCCCCATCCCCGGGAAATCGGAAAAGCGTACCTGGCGCTGAACTCCTCAAAGCTCTCCTCCGCATGCGGGTCGTCGTTCAGCCTGGCCGGCGTCTGCCCAAACGCCCGGCGAGCCTGCACAGGCAGCACCCGGCGCGCCGGAGCGGCAGCCCCCAGGCGGAGGCACGGGCGGGCGCGCGAGGCGGCGCGCACAAAGGACATTGTTTTTTGGGGGTGTGTGAGTGGAGATGTGTGCGTGAGCTGGTGTGGCGGGGAGAGAAAGAAAAGCTCGCGGTGGTTGGGCCTGGCGAGCTGTTTTATGGAGGTTGGGAGGTGAGAGAAGAACGTCGGCTAGAGATTCAGGTCACACCATGCACCCCGGTCCGGGTTCGCTGCCACGTGATCGGAAGGGCCCGCTCTATCAAATTTCGATTTGGGAGGGTTTCTTCCCCTGGGATTCTTTGCGTCATGGGCTTTGAGAGGAATGCCATTCGTGGTTATTCCCGAAATCTGCATGGAGAGCTTTGTCTGATACGTGAGACGATATGCAGGTTCTGTAGGAACTTTTCGAGTGCATGCAAATTTTTATTTCATATATCCAAACGCAAGCAAGTAAACTATGCATTACACTTTCTAGTAGCGGCGCCTCCCCGCGCTGTGGCTAGTGATGTTCTAGAATTACATTGACAGTAGTGCTCTCATGACGACCCAAACGCATAACTGATTACAAGGAAATATTTTGCAATGTTGGATCCCCTCGCGGCTTTTCGCAAACATGAAATGCGAACACGGGCGCGTGAAAGCATTCGACGAAAACGGGGGGTCTTGACAGAATTGAAGCTGCTGGTGCATTGCTTCATGGAGATTTTGGGTTGGCCCGGCGAAATCATCCATGGGCCTGACACGCACCGGGGGGGACGTCCAGCGTACGAGTAGCCAAAGCAGACGCTCGATCTGCTTCGTCGCCTGTCCTGACTTAGTTTGTGTGACGGCGGTCGGGCGAGCGTTTACGCCTTGCGGGATCGGGTAACGCGTCCGTTGGGTGTCGCTGACCCTGTAGAGGTAGCATGTCCATTAGCCCGCGAGTGTGCGCCTTGGCTGAGACGCCTCCTGGCCTCTGCGACCGTCGGTACCTTTTCATCCTTCATCTCAATCAACGCGCTTGTAGCCCGACGCCTGCTCTTGGGGATGGGCTTCGAGTACGTGGCGAAGTAGAATGAGATGAATAGGACGAGGTACGAGGTGAGAATGCAGATTCCAGCGATGGCGGCGAACTCCTCGCCGGCGCATTTGCCCGCGTTGGGAAGCCAATCCCAGTAGGTGGAGGTGAAATAGGTCCAGGAGGCAAAGTAGACGAAGCCTGTCTATGGTTAGCGTTCTAGTATGCAAGGCAGATACAATAGACTAACCCAAATCCAAAACAAACTGGACAATTTGCATGACGGTGATGTATTTCTTCCACCAGATGCGAATGCCTCGCGCGCTTTGGAAGTAGTACCAGTACATGACAACGTGGACCATGAGGTTCAGCGTTATGGGAACCCAGGAGACGGAAGTATTCCCGATGAGCTGGGTGTAGCAGAGAAGGGCCGTTGCGCCGTGATGGTATGTGTGGAGGAAAGCTGGAAACCTGTCAGCGCTGGAACTTGTATGGTCTGAGGCTGTACATACTCAAAGGCTTCTTCTTCAAGAATAGGAAGCAGGTGTCGATCAGTTCCACAAATTTCGTGAGGTAGTTAAGCTGGGCCTTTGTTAGCCAAATCCAGAAGGATGGAGTTCATAGCGCGCACATAGTATAGAATGACCAGTTTGTCGGTCCAGCCTCCATTGTGATCGCAAATAGCAAAGAAAACGCCGTTGCGAGCAACGATGGGGATCAATTGCTCCGCAAACAGCGCCAAGAGGGTACCGCTGATTACGGTGAGGTAGAAGTTGTGGACCTTGAAGAAGAAGCTGAGCTGGAAGGGTTCCCGACCGCGCATCAATTCTCTGCCTCCAAAGATTATAACGTAGTATGATGCAAGCATTATGGCCGTGGCTTTGAAGGTCGATAGCGTCGTCTCTCCGGACACGAAGCGGAAATCTTGGGGTTTGTAGCCAGCAACGGCCGCGAACCCCTTCTCGAAGATAGGCCACAGTTCAAGGCCAAAGGGGCGATCCAGCGAAGGAGCGCCATATTGAATCCAATCCGGCTTCGACATGGTGGTGTTGGTGTTGGTGGGTTGGGGAGCAACGGAAGCTGCGGAAAGTTGGAAGGTCGCGTCGAGAAGTTAAAGAAAAAAGTGGTGGACCTAAGATGTAAGACGGCGGAGGCTCAGCACCAATGCCAAAGGAGTGACAGGAAGATCGAAGAGGAGGGGGGAGGCGCGATTGCGATGGCAGATGGCCCTTGGGAGATCTGGTAAGTTTTGTACGGGGTTCCAAGGGTGAGGGTCGGGGGTTGTTGCTCGGGAAGCGGCGCAATGATGAATAAGGGGTTAGGGGGATTGAGCCAGCTCCACCCTCCGCGCCGTGATTCCCGTCCACCCAACGTTTCTTGCAGCCTCGACGCCGTTAGGTGCGAATTGCGCATGTGCTGGGCATCATCCTGCCTCGGCCTGCCGCACAGCCGCGCTTGATTGGCTGCTGCGCAGTGAAGGTCTCTCGTGCCTAGGAATTGCCTGTTCGGGGCTCGTTTGCGACGGCAGAGGACTCCACCACAGCGAGGGGACACGGAGCTGCCGGATGGGGTGCATCGTGGAACTTGGCAGCCGGATTCACGCACATGGAGTTTCTCTCCGGGATGGATCGCGTCGTGGCATGGTGAAGGATACACGAGGATGGAGTTCTCGAAACAACCGCCACCTGTAGTTGCAATTGACGTGGGATTTGCGGTCGACATCTAAGCATCGTCTCACAGCGGGAAAATCACACCAGGCGCTTTGCAAAGTCAGAACGCTCCATGTCTATCAAGGTTGTGCCGCAACATAGCGAAGAGTAGAGGGGCCTCATATCCCAGCCCAACACGACCGACGCCCTCAGTCAATTCCGTACTCCGTCGCGAACCTATGGAAAGAGAAAGTAATGAACGCTCCAAGTTCGTTTTAGGTAGCCCTGTGCTTTCTACCAACGCATCCTCCTTCCAGCTGGCGCAATCGGGAAGAGAAAAAAAGGAGACCGAAACAAAATCCCGCTCGGCCCCGCGCACAATGAAGACGCTTTGTGTCTGCACCTACAAAGGAGGGGAATCGAGCAAAGGCAATAGAGCCAAGCAATTGGCCATGCAAAAACGCAGGTACGCGCCATGAGAACTAACACTGCGTGCTACCCAACCCGTGTCGCTCCTCCAGTGTTGGTACGCGTGGGCCCCGTCGGAGCTCCCACGCCAGAATTGCTGCGCGACACCGATGGCGAGACAACCCCCCCGGCAGATCCAGGACGACTGTTGCTGCGCTGTCGGCCTGACCGTTGTGTCCTCGGCTGCTCTTCTTGTGCTGAATGATGCCGGCGCTGAAAGAAGCAACGACAAAAACAAAGTCAGATCATCGTGCCAAGAAGCATAATAATCTAGAGAAGGGAAATTTTGAAACCTAGGGATGGGACTAAGAGTACATGGATTCGGTCACAGAATTCCCTAGGAGGCTTCGTGAAGACTCGGAAATCAACGTACCGA
The DNA here is from genome assembly GCF_010093595.1 of Mytilinidion resinicola. Lineage (NCBI taxonomy): Eukaryota > Fungi > Ascomycota > Dothideomycetes > Mytilinidiales > Mytilinidiaceae > Mytilinidion > Mytilinidion resinicola. Next base: position 2,709,691 of record NW_022985438.1, read on the forward strand.
ATTCTGAGTTTGCCTCTCATAATCCTTTGGCCTTCTGTCTCGAGCTGACATCGCGTCGTCCTGAAGCCGGAGTGCTTCCAATCGGCGTTGACTGTCCTGGCTCAATGGATCGGACTCGTCTAACCGCATTGGTGAGCTGACCTTGGAGCTTTGCCCGGTAGGTGCTGCCGGCTTTGGCTCAACATATCCATTCTGTCTAGCTTTCGCCAGCTCAGACAGCTTGTCCCACCTCGATTGTCGCGCTTGTTGTCTTTGATCCGCGTTGTTCTGGGATTCGGCGTAGTCGTGAGAGCAGTCGTCGAAAAGTTGGGGATTGACTTCCATAAACAGCTTCATTGCATTGTACACCATGCCGTGGATAGTCCTGCTACTAGTCAGTCGACATTCAACCAATCAAGGGGAGTACTCACCGATTCCAATGGCCTTTCGAGTTTTCGTAAAGTGGCGCAAACATTATCGGCAAGATGACTTCAACGTTGTCGCTGACGAGGTTGCAGAAGTACTCGTTGTTCCAGAAGTAGAGTGCCCTCTCAGCAACCTAGCAGACGTTACTTTCTGCGTATTTGTGATATAGTGTGCACATACCTGGAAATGTGGGCTTGCCACGGATTTTGCTAGTTGATTGAACAAAGGTTCTTGAACCTTGGCAAACTCTGCCGGGTCCATGACCTCGAAAATATCTTCCACCTCGTTCAAGAACATGACCTCTTTCGTACTGTTCACCTTTGGCCAATATCGCAGAAGTCCCAAAACAACCTAGTTTCACGTTAGGAAGAGCTCAGGAATGGAAGCATCGGATAACCGTACCTCTTCAGTCAACGCCGCATCCTTTTCCAAAAACTGTACTATACAATACGCCAACTGTGGGTGATACATACTCAGACTCTTCACTTTGTGGAGAGGTAGAAGGACTCGTGTTAAGAAGAGCTTATGCTCCTCTTTTAGTGGAAGAGCAAATCCGTTGATGATGGATCCGAGGATTTCCAGGAGCTCGGCGATGCCGTTGAAGCGCTCCGTTTCGTAAACGAATTGGAAGAAGACGTTGTTTATTGACCGACGGATGTATGACCGAAGGTTGAGGAATTTGCCGTATATCCGGTGAAGGGTCGTCTTCAGAAAGTCTCGTTCTCTGGGATCTTCGGAGTCGAACAACTCAAGGAGCTACCAAATTGTTAGCGTTCGGTCAAAAGAAAGTCTCATGTCAGGCTTACCTGTAGGACAAAGCTGTGATCTATGTACTGCTTGGCAATATTGGTATTGAAGTCCTGGCTCTCGATGAAACGGAGGAAGAACTCGTAGACCACTTGGATATGGGGCCAGGCTACTTCAAGAACCGGTTCATCTTCTTCGGGATCGAAAGCTTCGCCTTGAGGATTCATCGGCGGGGGAATCGGCCGGAACAAATTTTTGCTGAACATTTCGACCACGCGAGGATACATCCGGTCTGTGATGACTTGTCGATTATTGGCGACATAGTCAAGCAGCTCGTGTAAAGCTAGCCGCTTAATCTCCTTGGACTTCATGTCACCGCTAGCGTCGTTGAAGTCGAAGATGATGTTGCATTGGTCAATTTTCTGCATGAACAGCTCTTCGCGCTTGTTCGGAGGGACCTCGTGGAAACCAGGGAGCTTTTCTAACTCGCGCTGTCTTTGATCCGATATGTCAAATCTAGACGAGTGTTGGCGCTTCGGGGTGCGGATGCCTTCGGCAACATCCTTTGGCGTAGTCTGGAGACGGTCGTAGAGCAGCGACTTCTGGCCGGCTTTGGGAGGAAGAAGATCGCCAGGCATCGTCTCTGCGGCACCAGGTGGCGGAACGTGCTAAATAAAAGCTAAAGTTAGTGAGACCTTCCAGAGGACGGAGCTAGACAATAGGATTGTGTACCAAGGCGAAGGGAGCAGTGAAGCTGGCTTCGGGGTTCGACGTCCTAGGATTGACGTTACTTACCGGTGCGCTGGGACTTATCACGACGCTTGGAGCGAGCGATTGATTCGGCCTGTGAGGTGTGCCGGGGCCAGTAGCACCTGGACTGCTTGCACCGCCCAACCCCATCGCAGGTGGCTGTTGTCCAGTCAAGAATTGCGGTCCGGCAGACAGCGCACTCGGCACGCTCGACGGCGCAGCTCCTGCAGTTGCGTTCACACCCCCAGCACCGTCGCCGGCTGGCAGAGGTTTATTGCGAGTGTCTATCAGTTGGGTAGTGGACGAGGTTGGCGTAGCGTGGGCTGAGCCGGAGGGCGAGTGGGTGCCCGAGCTCGCATGCGAAGGTGAAGAGGTGCCCGAGCTAGTTTCTTTCTTTTTGGATGATTTGTCCTTGTTAGCCCGTGAGAGCTGCTCATGCTAGGTATGTTAGCTTCTAGTCGATACGGGGGCGGCAGCCAGGCGGATGTAGGGGAGGGGTGCAAGGGCGGGGGGAGAGGTGAGCTGCTTACAACTCTCTGCCGGAAGCCCTTCATGACGGCGGCCTGCGCGAGGACTCTGTAGATGGCGCGAGATACTCCAGTGACGCGGCGGGGAAAGCGACACGGTATGGACGGGCTGCCCCCTCAAGGGACTCCGCAGCAACGGCCAGGCGAACCCAGCGAGACAATCCAAGAGGCGCGGGCAGCGAGCGCGGTCGATGGCAGCGGGGAGCGGGAGCGGCCAATTCAGAGAGACATGGAGGGAGATTGGGCAGGATTGGGCAGGGTGAGCGGTGGTGGTGGTTGTTTTGGAGCTCGAAGCAACGGATGCCACGATACGGCGTGTGAGCGGGGAGGTAGAGGGACAAGCGGCCGGGGCGGGCGGCGCTGGAGAGCGATGAATGATGCTATGTCGAGGGCTGGTCGCAACGAGGTCGAGGGAGGAGATAATGCTGCGAGGCAGAACAAGCAGCTGGAGGGGTGCAGTGGTGAGGAGGCCACTGGGAGACGGGACTACGCTGGTTTAGGCGAGCGCACGGTTCGGGGACGTGGGAAGCTTGGGGCTCGGAAGCGGTGGTGGAGTCGGGAGCACGACGAGGAACACTACAAAGGTATAAAACTGTAGAGCCCAGGAAGACATTCACCTCTGCCCGACGCAGCATCTCCGTGGCTTGCGAATGGAGGCGGCAGAGGGTCCCGCTGAACGAGGCCGCTCTGCGCTGCCGGTCGAATCATCCTCCCACGGCTCCACACGCTCACTCAATCCCTGCGGCTGCGCTGCGCTGCCTCCACGGGTCCACCTGCAGCTTCAATATCCCGACGAGGAGATGGACTCCCCAGCAGCGATGCCGCATGCACGCGACGCCGATGCTGCAATGGCCAGCCCTGCGCCGGACGCCGCTCCAGCAGCCGCTGCGAAACGGCGTGCGCCATGGCTTCCTGTGCCCGCCCAGCCCGTGATATCGGTGGAGCACCCCTGCATTATCAAAAACCTCGACAAAGGCATCGCGTCGCTGGGAGGAGACGTGAGGCTCGGCCAGGTGAGCGCTGCACCATGACTGCATGGGAGCTTGATAGTAATGGCTGCCCCAGTTCTTGGACTCCCAGAACAGCACCAAGACCATCGCCGTCTCGCTCCGCCCTGACGACCGTCTGGCCAAACCAATGCCCTCTGTTTCGGCCAAGACAGAAAATCTGCTGCTCAAACTCACCGTGCCCAAGTTGACCGGGCGTAAGAGGAAGAAAGGCTCCTCAGGCCCCTTTCTCCCCCCATCTGAAAATGGAATCGATCAGACGCCCCAGTCCCAACCTGTTGGTGCCAAAAGAGTGCGTCGCAGTCTGGAGGCCAACGCGTCCAAGTACACGGTGGAAATTGTAGGCCATCTGAGCGAGACTCATCGCTTTAGGAGTTAGTTCTCAATCTATACATTTCAATCTCCTGACCACAAGAACATTCTGACCAACGCAGGTCTACCTGACTTCCAATATGCTGCCTCACGGAACCACCTTATGCAAAAACTACGAGACTCTTTCCTTCCCCTCGATCGTAAGCATGACTTTTTCCATTTTTCGACTTATTCGCTGATGTGGTCCTAGCTGCCAAACTCCAAGCAGCCACTTTCGACCACTCTAAATTGAATCTGCTTCCTGACATTGGCCCACCTGCGCGTTTCAGCCAGTCGGGCATACCTTTCAACTACTCGTGAGTCCATCGACACTGTTGATCGCTCTCATATTCATCCGATCTCTCTAGGTATCAGCAGAATCGCGCTATAACGTACGCGAAAGATGCCACGGGCTCAGGGGATGTTCACGTTGTTGCTCCACAGCGACGAATACCGGTCAACAACCTGATCATCCCTACTGACGCATACAGTGTGCCCTTTGAGACAACCCTGCCGACAGTACCCGAGGATGAGCTGGATAGAGACCATCAAGAATTCATCGCCTTGATTCGGCAGCAGTTTGAGAAGCGACCAATAATAAGCCGTCATGTCCTATACAACACTCTTGGCTGGGGTAACAGAGACAAGATTCGGCTAGCCGTCTCATACTGCGCCTACCGCTTCAAATCTGGTCCCTGGAAAGATGCTGTTATCAAACTCGGCATAGATCCACGAACAGACCCAAAATACCGGCACTATCAAACGATCATGTTCCAGCCATTCCGAAACGAAGAGTACAAGCACTGGAAATATCTTTCCAGAGAAACATCATCAGAAGCATTGGAAAGGATATCCCGAGGACACATATTCGATGGCAAGAACTACGTCCAAACTGGTCATGTATTTCAAGTCTGCGACTTCACAGATCCGGCCCTACGTCGCCTTCTCGATACTCCCGACATCAGGACTACATGCAGCGTAAGACAACCTGCTTCTTCATGTTACGTACTCAATAGAGACACGTCCTAATCGCTCACACAGACTCATAACCATGGCTGGTATCATGCTGGAACATGGGCCAAGGCACGGATCGTAGCGAGAGAAAAGGGGAACATCATTCTAGATGGAGAAGAAGCCGATGACCAACTCTTCAAACGTATTCTAAATCTTCCCGAGCATATCACGACTGCAACTGTTCAGGAGTTGAGAGATAGAGAGAAAGAGGAAGGGAGACCTATATCCAGACGAGAGCTTAAGTTGATAATGTCAGTGCGCGATCTCGCATATGTTCCCGATCGTATGGAACACATCATCAGGCCTAAGGCCTCGAAAGAGGAAACCGAAAACTCAAGAAGGGATATTGGCGCTCTCGATGGCTCTCCAGAAAGCGCGGAGCTCTCAAGTACCGAGGAACTTAACGATAGCCAAAACGGCGAGGGTAGCGAGATCGATGAATACGACGAGTATGACGAGGCCGAGGGTTCTGGCGAAGAATCATCAGAGATAAGTGGTAGCGGATCGTTAGATGTAGGTTCGGGAAGCTTAGAAGATATCACGGATGAGGAGAGGAGTGAGAGCGATAACGGAGCTGTGGATGCGTAGTGGTATAATTATAGAACCGTTGGAATGTCAAGTTCTTTCGAACTTTGAAATTACCTGTAATAAGGGAAGTCTCCGTATTTATTCGAACTTCGCGCCTGAAGACCTCACAGAGCGAGTTGGTGGTAATTCATACATACCTAGGTAGACTTCTGGGCCTGTAGCCCGGATGTATGGAATGCACCGCCACTATTCCAAGAGGCTATTCTTGCGCCACACCTCTAAACTCTGCCCCTCGCTGAAGAAAATCCGATCACTTCACCCCACCATCCTCCACACCTCAGTGCCTTATACTAGCCTTGAATGGCCACATTTGAGCTATCCAAGTTGTGCCTCTGTACAACCTGTCCTTGATGCTTTAGCATTGCCCTTGAAGGAGCTCTTGTCACTATATTTGAGGCGGTATTTCTGTACCATTTCGTTGATCTTCTTCCTAGTACTATCTACACAGAAATTACGCCTGCGGAAGGCACACCGCAGTAAAGAACATGGCGACATCCCAAGGACCGTATCTTCTTATACCCGGCTCTGCAGCTTTCTCCGACTTTCGACTCACCCGGCTTGCCCAGGCCATAGGAGCTGTCGAGGTTAGGGCCGTCTGGGTGCATTTCGTCAATCCCAACATAGACCTCGACGACAAGGAGCTTAGTACGCTGGAACAGCTGCTACAATATGGGGATTCTCCTAGCGCCCAGGATAAACTATACCAGTTATTGCTCGACGCGGTATCCCGGAGCGGCGACCCACGGGATCCCAATACTGCACTATTCTACGTCTGTCCGCGCGCAGGAACAATCTCGCCATGGAGCTCACAGGCTACTAGCATAGCGCATGTCTGCACTCTTGAGGGCAGTGTGAAGCGCATCGAGCGTGGCATGGTCATTGCAGCAACATTTGCGGAACCGTTGGACGCCGAATTCATCCCAAAACCCGACTCCCTCCACGACCGCATGACGCAAACGATTAGTCGCTCTCCACCAAACCTCAATCTCATATTTGCTGAGCATGAGCCCGCACCCGCAAAGAGAATAAATTTGGAGGAGACTGGGAGGACGCCACAGGAGGTGTTACAAAAGGCGAATCGCGACCTTGGTCTTGCTCTCGATGCATCAGAGATCGAGTATCTGGTGGAAGCTTACACCCATCAGCTCAAGAGAGGTCCGGTAGATGTGGAACTGTTCATGTTTGCTCAGGTCAATTCCGAACATTGTAGGCACAAACAGTTCAACGCGGAATGGACTATTGATGGAATACGAAAGCCGCGTACTCTTTTCGGAATGATACGAAATACCCATCAGAAACATCCAAAGCATGTTGTCAGTGCCTACAGTGACAACGCAGCAGTCCTTCAGGGAGAAAATGCTAGTCTTTGGGCCCCAAGCCATCTGACGGGAGAATGGAATCAAACTCGAGAAACCGTCCACATCTTAGCCAAAGTTGAGACTCATAACCATCCCACCGCTGTGTCGCCATTCCCTGGTGCCGCGACAGGATCCGGTGGCGAAATCAGAGACGAAGGTGCCGTTGGACGAGGATCTAAGCCCAAGGCCGGTCTTTCGGGCTTCAGTGTTTCGGATTTGCTCATCCCAGGATTCGAACAGCCTTGGGAGTTGAAAGATGTAGGAAAGCCGTCACATATCGCCAGCAGCCTGGACATTATGCTTGAAGCTCCCATTGGTAGTGCCGCTTTCAACAACGAGTTTGGACGGCCTTGCACCACTGGGTATTTCCGCACGCTTCTTACCAAGGTTCCAACCAACGAGAAAGGAACCGAAATTCGAGGCTATCACAAACCAATCATGATAGCCGGTGGTGTAGGGACAGTGCGTCCTCAGCACGCAATAAAAGAAAAGAATGTAGTCAAGGAGAAATCTCACCTCATTGTGATTGGTGGCCCAGCAATGTTGATTGGTCTTGGTGGAGGTGCTGCATCAAGTGTCCAATCAGGGGAAGGATCTGTTGATCTGGACTTTGCCAGTGTGCAGAGAGGGAACGCAGAAGTTCAAAGACGAGCCCAAGAAGTCATAAACACTTGTACTTCCATGGGCAGCCAAAATCCGATTCTTTTCATTCATGACGTAGGCGCTGGTGGTCTCTCAAACGCATTGCCCGAGCTTGCTCACGACTCTGGTTTTGGTGCAACGTTCGAGCTAAGAGAAGTCGACAACGCGGACAAGAGCATGAGTCCTTTGCAAATATGGTGCTGCGAAGCTCAAGAGCGATACGTCCTGGCCGTTGCGCCGGACACTTTGGACCTATTTAAACGTATTTGTAAGAGGGAGCGCTGTGGATATTCTGTTGTTGGAACAGCTGAAGGAGGCACATCAGAAAGCGAGCAGCGTCTGGTGCTCATGGACCGGGATTCGAAGGATGTTCCTAAACCTATCGACCTGCCTATGTCTACGCTTTTTGGGAAGCCGCCAAAGATGACAAGAATCGTAGACTCCAGGAAATTACAACTGCCTGTATTCAACAGTAGTCTCTCCGTCTACCTCCCAAACGTATCCAAGGATGGGCTGCTTAAGGAGGCCGTAAGTAGAGTGCTTGCTCTCCCGTCCGTCGGCTCAAAGTCATTCCTCATTACTATTGGTGATAGGACTGTCGGCGGCTTGACCGTTCGAGACCAAATGGTTGGACCATGGCAAGTTCCAGTTGCAGATGCCTCTGTCACCGCGACATCCTTGCTCCCAGGAGTGAAGACTGGTGAAGTTATGGCCATGGGCGAGAAACCCAGCCTGGCGCTTATTTCTCCAGCAGCATCAGCACGTATGGCCGTAGCCGAGTCCTTACTCAACATCGCGGCTGCAAGCATCTCCGACAGACTGGCTCGCATTCGGCTATCGGCAAACTGGATGGCTGCGAGTAGTCATCCTGGCGAAGGGGCAGCATTATACGAAGCTGTCGAAGCTATAGGAATGGATCTTTGTCCACGACTCGGTATCAGTATTCCGGTTGGGAAGGATTCAATGTCAATGAAGATGAAGTGGAACGATAGTGCTTCCAAGGCACCAAGAGAAGTAACGGCACCGATGTCTCTCGTCATCTCTGCATTTGCGCCGGTAGAAAGGACAGATCGTACTTGGACTCCTGCTTTAGAGCGACGAGAAGATGTGGGAGAGACCGTCTTGGTGTTCGTCGACCTCGCTGGGGCAAAGAAGGCTCTGGGTGGCTCATCGCTTGCTCAAGTCTTCGGCCAGGTTGGAGACGAAGCGCCTGACGTCCGAGAGATTGATGTTTTGAAAGACTACTACGACGCCATCGAGGACCTACATGAGTCTGGCATCGTCCTCGCATATCACGATAGGTCTGATGGAGGTCTCTTCACTACTCTGGTTGAGATGATGTTCGCTGGACGTTGCGGACTAGAGATCATGCTAGACAAGATATGCCGGTCTACCGATACTAAAGATGTGATGGAAACCCTGTTCAACGAGGAACTTGGGGCCGTCTTCCAAATTCGCGCCAAGGACTTTACGGAGTTCAAGTCGTGCTTTGCTACATGTGGACCACCCCCTGGAATGGTAGAGAAGATCGGAAGGATTCCAGACGCCTCTAAACAAGAAATATCATTCCGGCATGGTATCGATGTTGTTTTCCGTGCCTCCCGACAAGAGCTTCAGCAAAGATGGGCATCCACTTCACATCAACTACAACGTCTGAGAGACAACCCCGCGTGTGCGGACACCGAATTTAACAACATCAAGGACAGCTTGGACCCTGGTATCCGGTACAAGCTGACATATAATCCTAAAGAGAATATCCTTCCTTTCACAGCATCACTATCATCAGCTTTCACCTCCAAACCTCGCGTAGCCATCCTCCGAGAGGAAGGCGTCAACGGCCAAGCCGAGATGGCCTTCGCCTTCAACGTCGCCGGCTTCTCCGCCGTCGACGTCCACATGACCGACATCCTCACCGAACGTGTCTCGCTTGCCGGCTTCGTCGGCCTGGCAGCCTGCGGCGGCTTCTCCTACGGCGACGTCCTGGGCGCCGGCCAAGGCTGGGCCAAGAGCGTGCTCCTGCACCCCAAAGCGCGGAAGGAATTCCAAGACTTCTTCGAGCGCAAAGACACCTTCACGCTGGGCGTCTGCAACGGCTGCCAGTTCCTCTCCAAGCTCAAAGCGCTCATCCCCGGTGCGCAGAACTGGCCCTCATTCGAACGCAACGCGAGCGAGCAGTACGAAGCGCGCGTTTGCATGGTCGAGGTCATGGACCCGCCGGGCCAGACGCCGTCGGTGTTTCTGCATGGCATGCATGGCTCGTACCTCCCGATCGTCACGGCGCATGGCGAGGGCCGCGCGACGTTCCCGCCGGCGACGGTGTCGGCGGCGACGGCGGAGACGTTGTCGGAGCAGGGCTTGGTCTCGATGAGATATGTGGATAATTATCTCACGCCCACTGAACGATATCCATTTAATCCGAATGGGAGTCCGCAGGGTATCACGGGTGTGAGGACGCCGGATGGGAGGGTGCTGGCGCTGATGCCGCATCCGGAGCGCACGATTTTGAGGGAGGTGGCGAGCTATGTGCCAAGGGGGAAAACGGAGGAGTGGGGGGAGTTTGGGCCATGGGTTAGGATTTTCAAGAGTGCGAGACGGTGGGTGGGTTAGGCATGGGGTGTGGATGTTTTGGGAAATGGAGTCGACGTTGGAAAAGCTCTAGATCGGAGGGGAGATACGCTTGCTTTATTGAAAAGACTATTTATGGGATCTATCAATCTTTGTACCATTGCTTAGTACAGGCTTGTGCGAAATCAGCTTTCCGGCTACGATTTGATTCTCCAAAAACAAAACGAGCTTTTCCACTGGCAAATTGTAAGCTCGGTACAGTTTCACAATCCGCGAAATGGTGAAGCTCGCTTGTTCTGGGCCTAGACGCGGGAGGCGAGGTTACGAAGGGTATGACTCCTATGAAAAAGACCGCTTTTGCTCCAAAGATAAAGATCTGGACGAGAGACTAGGTTCGCATAACTCTGTATGCTCCAGTATTGGATTATATTTGGATCCCAATCATTCTGAAGCCCGAGTTCAGGTCGCGGCCCCAAGAATTGTGGTACCATCTAGTCAGAGATGTGGTTATATACCTACCGGTGGAATACAATCGCGGAGACAACTGCGGTTACGAGTGCGGAGTCGAGGTGCGGGGACAGTTGCGGAGACGACTTGCGGAGTGGTGAAGGGGAGTGGCGGAGAGGGCCAGCGGAGTGGCCCAGCGGAGAGAATTTAGTGCGGAGGAGCGGAGAGATGTTTAAGAGGAGTAGCGGAGAGGAATAGTGGAAACTAGCACTGGGTACTGGATACTTGAAGCCACGGAGCCCGTTTAGGGTGTTGCTGGACTATTACCCATTCCAGATTCGCACGAATGGTCAAAGACTCGGACGACGAACGGTGGAGATGCTTGGAAACGTAGTAATCGTCTTGGAAACAGTGAATATGGATATACCGCAAAAGAGATTTGCGGCATATGCTTGGAAAGTGAGGTGGTGTTTTGGAGATACAGTAGCATGCTTGTTACGAACGTAAGACTAGGTATAAGGCTGTAGATTAGAAACGTAATTGTGATATCGAACATATATAGCAGATCCTCATATTTTCTTGCAGTAGCAGATCTATACGCCCACCAACTCAAGATGAAAGAAGCAATCGTCGCCCCAGACCAGACGGTCGAAATCGTCGACTCACCAATCCCAATCCCACAGCCAGGCCAAGTCTTAATCAAGGTCATCTTCTCAGGAAGTAATCCAAAAGACTGATAATACCCCATCTTACCACCACAAACTCTCCCGTGGCCTTCCTAACAACATCGCAGGAAATATGGCGCGGCTTACGGCAAGACCACCAACCCAGGCCACGACATCGCAGGCATCGTTCACGCGCTCGGCGCCGGCGTCTACCAATTCAAAGTCGGCGACCGCGTAGCCGCGTTCCACGAGATGTTTACTCCTGGTGCTAGCTTCGCCGAGTACGCTCTCGCGTGGCAGTGTACGACTTTCCACCTACCAGACCACGTGAGCTTTGCGGAGGCCGCGACATTGCCGCTTGCGGGTATGACTGCGGCAGTCGGGTTGTATCGCTACCTGGGGCTGCCTGAGCCTTGGTCGAGTGCTACACCAAAGGACAGCGAGAAGCGGCCGATTTTGGTGTATGGAGCGGCGTCTGCGGTTGGGGCTTTTGCTGTTCAGCTTGCGAGGTTGTCGGGGCTGCATCCTATCATGGGCGTGGCGGGTAGGGGGGTGGCGTTCGCGGAGGGGCTGATTGATAAATCGAAAGGTGATGCTATCATCGACTACCGTGGAGGCGAGAAAGCTGTCATCGCTGGCATTAAGGACGCCCTGCAGGCGGCTGGGTGCGATCATGTCCCACTACAGTACTGCTTCGACGCCATTGCCGAGGCGGGCACTCACGAGATCATCGCCGCGGTGCTGGATACGAAATTGGGTAGCAGCAAAGCGACGCATGTTATGCCCATAGAGCGGTTTGCGACGAAAGGGTTCAAGTATCCCAAGGGGATTGAGGCTAGTCTAATGATGGTGGGCGATGTTCATGGCCCGGCGAAGGACTTTGGCTATATTTGGCTCCAGTACTTTTCGAGGCTTTTGGAAGATGGGAGATTGAAGCCGCATCCGTTTGAAGAGAAGCCAGGCGGCTTGGGAGGTATTGCCGCGGCTTTGAGGGACTTGAAAGAAGGGAAAGCCAGTGCGGTGAGTCGTGCCTGGATACACTTTTGGAAATTTGAAGCTGACCCAGTCAGGTGAAGTATGTCTTTGATATCGGGAGAACAGAGGGAGTTGAAAGGGCTTGAGAAGAATGAGCAAGAGAGAGTAGGATTCGAGGACTGTAGACATAAAGGTCAATGATGGAATACATTGCCTGGCCTGGTCGTAAACTGGTGTGCTGGTCTCTGACGCGCCTGGATACATCTTGAGAAATTTGAGTTGATTAATTCAGGCAATCTATAAACTCGTCGGGCGACCTCAGACGGCGTCACCCGCGTTTGATGTTGGAAAATAAGGGGGTGCTTTCAGAATCTGTAAGAAGTGACGCTCATTGCAACGGCCGGTTTGTTGGGGCGAACTCCTGTGAAATCTATGCAAGCTCGGTTTGACACGGTGGAGGTCAGTCCATAGGCTTCCAAGAACCTGGACGGAAGGTGAAGCAGTTCATTCTCTGGCGGTGAGCGGAAGAGTGGCGATGATTCTCACTTTTTCCACCGCACGTGACTAGAGACGCTCGGGCCATCCACACGGAGGAACAGTTGATCCTTATAGATAGCGAACCAATGAATTTTGGAAACGGTTCGGCCTAGGTCTATATAGGCTTAGCTTCTTAGCATCTCGCGGCGATGCAGTCCCCCAACCCAAAGGTTCGCGATCCCATCGCGCGCATCTAGGTCGACGACAAACGAAGTGGAGGAGCGCCCGCGCTCAACAACACAAACTGTTTTCCTTTCTCTTTACCATACTTCTAATATCCTGCGGCCTCTGTTTCTCCAGCTTTCCTTTTATACCCACAGCTTCACCCAGGCGCACCGAGACTCCTCCTTCATCCTCCGCAGACATCGCAAGGCTCAACGCCAATGCGCTCCTCTTCCGACAGAACCAGAGCACAACCAAGGGAAATATCCATCGTCCTCGTATCTGGTAGCGACGACGGCCTCTCCAGCTCTTACTCGAGCAGGTGGTCGTCGTTGAACGCCTGAAGATGGCGACAGAGAGGAACTTCGAGGCTACGGCCGCGAAGCTTGACGACCCAGGCACAGGTATGTTTGCGGAACTCAGCTTCCGAGACAGCTACTTTTATATGGAGCCTCTTGAATGTTTTAGCTGGTCACTATGCTAACGAGTCACCGCGCTAGATCTAAAGGTCAAGGGAAATATCGCTGTGGAGGTGCGGGATACCATCGACACGAATTGCCAGGGCGCGCAATATGCCTCATTCTTGCAACACTTTGTGCCAGTGTTCTTGAAGATCCTGGATGGCGCTCCTGCGTTCATCAGCAATTCGCAAGAACAAGTGAGGATATAGGGTTCCCCAGCTATGACCGTTTGACTAATAATGACTCTTACAGCGGCTTCGAAATTGTGTCCTCGAGATCCTTCACCGGCTACCTATGACGCCAGTCGAGACAGTTGAACCACATGCGCAGGCGATAGTGGACAAGCTTATGGGCTTGGTGAAGATCGAAAATGAAGATAATGCGGTCTTGTGCATCAAGACAATCATGGACTTCCAGCGGCATCAGACCAAAGCGCTGGCGGATCGGGTGCAGCCTTTTCTAGACTTGATTCAAGAAATGTTCGAGACGATGGAGCAGGTTGTTCAGGATACCTTCGATAATCCAGCACCGGCTGCGGCTCCGGGGGTTCCATCAACGCCAAACAATCCCCAGTACTCACAGTCCCCACGACCCGGATCTCCTGCAACCGCATTGAACACTGGGCCCGCTGGAGATATTGGATCGGAACAACAGCAAGCGCGAATGCTTTTAAAGGGCATGCAATCTTTCAAAGTGCTCGCCGAGTGCCCCATTATTGTGGTCTCACTCTTCCAGGCCTACAGGACTTGCGTGCACAGGAACGTCAAACAGTTTGTGCCTCTAATCAAGAATGTCCTCATGCTCCAGGCCAAACCGCAAGAGAAGGCGCATGCAGAGGCTAAGGCCGCAGGCAGGGTTTTTACAGGCGTGAGCAAAGAAATCCGCAATCGTGCTGCATTTGGAGACTTCATTACAGCACAAGTCAAGACGATGAGCTTCTTGGCCTACCTGCTCCGGGTGTACTCGCAGCAGTTGACCGATTTCGTTCCCACACTGCCAGATATCGTAGTGCGGTTGCTGAAAGACTGCCCCAGGGAAAAGTCTGGATCCCGGAAAGAACTCCTTGTCGCAATCCGGCACATCATCAACTTCAACTTCCGCAAGGTCTTTTTGAAGAAGATTGATGAGCTCCTCGACGAAAGAACTCTTATTGGTGATGGCTTGACGGTGTACGAAACTATGAGACCCCTGGCCTACAGCATGCTGGCTGATCTCATACACCATCTTCGGGATTCATTGTCACGGGAACAAATACGTCGAACGGTGGAGGTATACACCAAAAACCTACATGACACATTCCCGGGGACGAGTTTCCAGACGATGAGCGCAAAATTACTCCTTAACATGGCGGAATGCATTGCGAAGCTCGAGCCTAAGGAGGATGCACGCTACTTCTTGGTCATGATTCTGAATGCAATAGGGGATAAATTTGCCGCCATGAACCGCCAGTACACGAACGCTGTAAAGCTGTCTGCGCAGTATTCCCAGCCATCCATTGATGCCGTGCCGGAGAACCACATGGCTGAAAAGTACCATCCACCAGACTGGGACGACATCGACATTTTCAATGCTACACCCATCAAAACGTCGAACCCGCGAGATCGGAGCTCAGATCCCATTGCTGACAATAAGTTCCTATTCAAGAACCTGCTTCATGGACTGAAAAACCTGTTCTACCAGCTCAGAGCATGCAATCCAACCCGCATTAAGGAAGAAATTGACGCTAACAACGCGCCGGCGAACTGGCACGAGGTCTCCTTCGGCTATAATGCGGAAGAGGTGGAAGTTCTCATCAAGCTCTTCCGAGAGGGAGCACAGGTCTTCCGCTACTATGGCACCGACAAGCCCAACCCGGACCAAAAGCTCTCTACCAATGATCTTCTCGCAAACCAGCATATGATGTCTAGTGGTAAGGAGGAAAAGGAGTTGCTCGAAACTTTTGCAACCGTGTTTCATCACATCGACCCCGCCACTTTTCACGAGGTGTTCCAATCGGAGATTCCACATCTATATGACATGATGTTCGAGCATTCTGCACTCCTGCACATCCCGCAATTCCTCCTCGCTAGCGAAGCTACCTCGCCAAGTTTCGCTGGCATGCTCCTGCAGTTCCTTATGGACAGGATAGAGGATGTCGGAATCGCAGATACTAATAAGTCCTCGATACTGCTGCGCCTTTTTAAACTGTCATTCATGGCCGTAACCCTCTTCTCCGCCCAGAATGAGCAAGTTCTCCTCCCACACGTCAGTAAAATCATCACCAAATCTATCCAGTTGTCTACGACCGCAGAGGAGCCCATGAATTACTTCCTTCTTCTTAGATCCTTATTTAGAAGCATTGGAGGCGGCAGATTCGAGCATTTGTACAAGGAGATTCTCCCGTTACTTGAGATGCTCTTGGAAGTCTTGAACAACCTACTCATAGCCGCCCGGAAGCCATCAGAGAGAGATCTCTTCGTTGAACTCTCCCTTACTGTTCCTGCTCGTCTCAGCAATCTGTTGCCTCATCTGAGCTACCTCATGAGACCGCTGGTTGTTGCTCTTCGTGCCGGTTCCGACCTCGTCGGCCAAGGGCTCAGGACGCTAGAACTTTGTGTGGATAATCTGACTGCAGACTACCTTGATCCGATCATGGCTCCAGTCATTGACGACCTTATGGCAGCCTTGTGGGAACACCTCAAACCCAACCCCTACAGCCATTTCCACGCGCATACTACTATGCGGATCCTTGGAAAGCTAGGTGGTAGGAATAGGAAGTTTCTTACCGGCCCACCAGAACTTGACTACAAAGCCTACTCCGACGACGAATCCAGCATAGATATTCGTCTCATAGGATCAACAAAGGACCGAGCATTCCCAGCTGCCACCGGAATTGATGTTGCCATAGCCAAACTCCAGGAAGTGCCAAAGCTTCCCGCTGCTAAAAAGTCTGACAGTTTTCACAAACAACAAGCATTCAGGCTTATCACTGCTCATATCAAGCTTCTGATAGGTTCTGATAACCTTTCAGACGACTTCGCACAACTCGTACGGTTACAGGCAAACGACCTCTATTCCGGAAAATACGATGCCGGCAGTGATCTTATGGACATATCAGAGCGCGACAAGTCGATGGTTAAAAAGTCTGTGGAACACGACACTCTCAAGAAGCTGATCAAAGCCTGCATATTTGCGGTGTCCATTCCCGAATTGAAGGTTGACGCGGAAACGCTAGTCGCAAACATGGCGCGGCATTTCACCCTTCTTGAAGTCGGACGAGCGCTTGCGCAGTTGAAACACAAGGAGAAACCGTTCGACGTCAAATCTGGAGAAGGCCCCGTTCATTTAGACAGCCGGATCATCGTGGAAGCCATTGGCGATGCACTCTCATCTGATCATCCCGCAGTCCAGGAGGCTGCCCAAGCCGCAGTCATCGTGATTCGTGATGCCGCAAAAGTGATCTTTGGCTCTCAGGATAAATTGGACAGATTCGCTCTCTTCACACACATGTCGAGAACATTCTGTCATAACTGCCATGCCGAGGAATGGTTCATCAAAGCTGGGGGGACACTGGGTATAGAGATTCTAACTAAGAAGCTTGACCTGGGTGACGGATGGATGATGGACCGCCAGCTCGACCTTGTGCGCGCCTTGACGTTCGTCATGAAGGACATGCCCGCAGATCTCACCGCGAAGACGAGGGTTCAGGCAGAGGAACTGCTCGAGGACCTAATTCGAAGATGCAATTCCTCGGTTTCGAAGAAAGACATGGAGAATCATCAGAGCTCCTTATTCAAGCTTTGCGGCCAGCTGGTTGTTGACTTATCACACATGAATAAGAACGTTCGGCTCGCTACACAAAAGGCATTCAGCATTCTGGCCGAGGTGTCAGGTATGGGAGTCCACGAGCTCATTAATCCCGTTAAAGAAAGACTGGTGACTCCAATATGGACCAAGCCTCTTCGAGCATTACCGTTCAGCATCCAAATTGCATACATCGATGCCATTACATACTGCTTGAAACTGAAACCAGGCGTCCTGGAATTCAACGATCAGTTGACGCGATTATTGATGGAATCACTGGCGCTTGCGGATGCGGAAGACGAAGGCCTTGCCACTAAGCCCCAGGAGCAACGCAATGCCGAGCATATTGTTAATCTCCGAGTTGCATGCATTCGTCTTCTTTCGAAAGCGCAGGCGTTCCCTGAAGTGTCTCCTTCGCCGCCGAACCAGAGCTTTCTCCGAATCATCGCTGTGTTCTTCAAGGCCCTATACTCCAAATCTCCGGAGGTCGTCGAAGCAGCGAATGCGGGTCTGCAAGGTATCCTCGCAGCAACAAATAAGTTACCGAAAGACGTTCTCCAGAGCGGCCTCCGACCTATTCTCGTAAACCTTCAGGATCCTCGCAAGCTCTCCGTCGAAGGGTTGGATGGCCTGGCTCGGCTTTTAAAGTTGCTCACCAACTACTTCAAGGTTGAAATCGGAACTCGGCTGCTCGATCACTTGAAGACAATTGCCGACCCCCTCAGCCTGCAGAAAGTATCCTTTACTTTGGTCGAGCAAAACCCGAAGATGAAGGTCATAACCGCAATTTTCAACGTGTTCCATCTTTTACCACCTGCTGCGGTTACGTTCCTGAAGCCTCTAGTGTCAAAGGTTATCGAGCTGGAGACCGCCCTCCGACGCACCCACTATAGCCCCTTCAGAGAGCCCCTCATCCGCTATCTCAATCACTATCCGAAGGAAGCTTGGGAGCATTTTGCTCCAACTGTCAAAGATCTTGCTCAAGGACGTTTCTTCGCCCAACTTCTAGAGGACTCTGCAAGTGGGGTTCTGCGAGAGACTGTCATGAACGACGTCCAAGGCTTTCAGGGCTCATTTGCGATTGATGGGTCTGACACGGAGAAATGCCAGGCTGCGATTAATGCCATCCATATCGCCTTCGCTATGTCCAAACATCCCGCCACGAGTAAGTTGCTATGCGCGCATGAGAGTCTAAGGAAGGCGCTCTTTGAAGCAGCAAAGTTGCTTGAGACCAAGCTCAGGCAGAACTCCATCGACGAAGAACTTCGCCTGGCAGGCGAGCAGGCGAGCGAACAGATCATAGTCGTGTTCACGAATTACCTCAAGCACGAGCCCAACGACTTGGACTTCTTCTTCGAAGTAATAGATGCCGTTACTTCAGAGGAACTCAAAGCTTCGCCCCTTCTCTTCGACTACATTTATCGGGAGATGATTTCGAGCGAGTCGATTGACTACTGGAGATCCTTGGTACTCCGTTGTATCGATATTTACACTGCGCGCAACACCTCCCAGAAAACGAAAACTTTCGCATTCCGTAACATAGTGAACCCTATCTTTGCTATGGACGTCATGCGGAATTGGGATCGCTTATTTGGGACCACGAAAGGCACCAAGCTGATGGATAAAGCTATGACAGAAACCATCCACGTTCGTCTCTGGAAACCACAATCGTTGAGCGATACCTCCGAAGAGACTGCGCAGCTAGGCGTTGATCATTCTCGAATGGAGCTTCTGCAGCTTACCACGCTGCTGATCAAATACCATGCACCACTGGTCCAGGAAACGCGCAAAGATATCATAAAATTTGCGTGGAACTACATCAAACTCGAAGACATCATCAACAAATATGCGGCATATGTTTTGATTGCGTTCTTCATCGTCATGTACGAGACACCTCCAAAGATCGCTAACCAAGTCTATCAAGCACTGCTCAAGGCCCATCAGAACGAAGGCCGGTCTTTGGTCATGCAAGCCCTTGAGCTACTTGCGCCAGTACTGAAAAAACGCATGGGCACAATGGACCCCAAGATTCCAAGATGGGCAGCGATTCCCAAGAATATATTGGCACAAGAGAGCTCCAACTTGCAGCAGCTAATGAGTATCTTCAACTTTTTGGTCCGCCACCCAGACCTGTTCTACGAGGCCCGGGAACCTCTTTCAGCACAAATCATCTCCTCAATTACGAAGATTGCCCAACCGCCAAATCCCTCAAATGAGGCTAAAAAGCTAGCATTAAACCTGATTAGTCTCATCCGATCTTGGGAGGAAATGTCCGTCAAGGAGGCCTCTGCTTCTCCTGGGAGAATGTCACAATCACCTCAGGCGGCCAAAAGGAGGGTTGATGGTTCTCTTGTACCCCCAGGATCCTTGCCCAAAGGCTTCGTCGCGAACCCTGCAATCAGAATGCTGCTCATCAAATACCTCATTCAGTTTATTGCCTATCTGCCGGAGAGATATCCAGTTCCTACTGCGAAACCCAAAGAGACCACAAGCAGTACGAATCCGTCACCTGCTCAAACAGCTGAGATCTGCAAGAAGGCGGTTCAGCTTCTGCATGACTTACTGTCGCCGCGACTTTGGGCAGATTTAGACCTGGATCTTATGCTCACTAAGAAAATTGAAGAAATCTTATGCGCTGATCTGAAGTCCGACGAAAAACAAGAGGCGTTCAACACAAGGATGATCAATACGCTTCAGATTCTCAAAGTCATCGTGAACGTCAAGCCGGATGAATGGGTTCTGGATCGTATGGCTCAGTTCCAGAAGATTCTGGAGAAACCGATTCGTTTCGAAAATGCTGACGTCCAGAGCTGTCTTCACGCGGCCGAGGAGCACGAAGATGGATCACCAACCCTCAAACCACTATTAGCGCGGGTCCTCGAAGTCATGCCTGAGCCGGTCACAGACGAAGACGGCACCAGCGAGGAGACGCCGTCCACAGAGTTCGTAACATTCCTGGGTGCTGTAGCTACGGAGGCACTCTCGAATGGGTCCTATATATCTGCTGTCAACATTCTATGGACGCTCTGCCAGAAACGACCCGACGAGATCGATCAACATATCCCTCAAATCATGAAAGCCTTCCAGAGCAAAATGGCCAAAGATCATCTCGCAGTCCACAGCAGCCTTCCTGGACAAATCAGTGTGCGAGCTGATGGCGTCAAAGAGATTCTGCGACCCGATGGCACCAAGGAACCTATTGACATGCAGGAGGTAGAGATCCAAACAGGTCTGATTCTGAAAGTGATCGATATCCTAGCAGCACGAATGAATGAACTTGGAGATAACAGACGTCCGTACCTTAGCGTCTTAGCCTCCTTAGTCGAACGGTCTCTCAACAACGCTGTTTGCATGAAGGTTCTTGATCTTGTAGAGAACTGGGTATTCTACTCAACAGAGCCAGTACCCACTCTGAAAGAGAAGACGGCTGTGCTCACCAAGATGCTACTTTTTGAACATCGAACAGACACCTCTCTTCTAACTAGATTCCTTGATCTAGTCATCAGAATCTACGAAGATCCCAAGATCACTCGATCAGAGCTGACTGTGCGCATGGAGCACGCGTTCCTAATTGGCACACGAGCGCAAGACGTGGAGATGCGTAATCGATTCATGTACATCTTCGATAAGAGCTTGAGCCGAACCGCTAGCAGTCGCTTGAACTACGTCCTGGCATCGCAGAACTGGGATACGTTGAACGACAGCTATTGGCTTAGTCAAGTCATTCACCTCATGTTCGGGTCGGTCGAGATGAATGGGCCTGCTCAATTGCATTCGGATGACTTCGTGGTAATGCGAACATCAACTATATTTGGCACATACGCGAAAGACTCGAGGATAGCCGATGTCATGGTTGACGATACCCTAGAGACCTTTATTGCCACACACAGGCGATTCTGCAGCTCATTAGGCGATGTCAAGATTCGGGACGTTTTCGAGCCGTTGGGCCATCTTCAGCATACCGACAGCAACCTTGCACACGACATCTGGGTTGCGTTCTTTCCTCTTTGTTGGTCCGCTCTCGTCAAGGACGATCAAAGCGAGCTGGAACGAGGATTGGTCTCTTTATTGACGAAGGATTTCCATACTCGCCAGATCGACAGACGGCCAAACTGTGTAGCCAGCATGCTTGAAGCCATTGTTCGGACCAAACAACGAATCAAGTTCCCTCCGCATATTATGAAGTATCTGGCCAAGACCTACAATGCCTGGTATACCACAGCTTGTTATATGGAAGAAAGTGCCATCAATCCAATCATCGACACTCCGGCTATCAGAGAAAGTAACCTGGACGCTCTTCTTGAAGTGTACGCGAATTTACAGGAAGACGACCTCTTCTACGGAACATGGCGCAGACGATGCCAGTACGTCGAAACTAATGCTGCCTTGTCATACGAACAAGCTGGAATATGGGACAAAGCTCAGCAAATGTACGAAGGTGCGCAGATCAAGGCGCGTACAGGCACTCTTCCCTTTTCCCAAGGCGAATACATGCTTTGGGAAGATCATTGGGTTGTATGCGCCCAGAAACTGCAGCAATGGGAAGTCCTGAGCGATTTCGCCAAGCATGAAAACTTCAACGACCTGTACCTTGAGGCGACATGGAGAAATTTCGATGCCTGGAGTAATACCGAAACACGAGAGCAACTTGACTCGATTATCCGATCCGTCAATGACGCCCCCACGCCTCGGAGAATATTCTTCCAAGCTTTCATGTCGTTGCTCAAGATGCATCTGCAGCAAGAGACTCCTCAGGAATTCAGTCGGATTTGCGACGAGGCTATTCAACTATCAATTCGAAAATGGCACCAACTACCAAAGCGGATGACGAACGCGCACATACCAATCTTGCAAAACTTCCAACAACTCGTCGAGCTTCACGACGCCAGCGTTATATGCCAAAGTCTTGTCACCACCACTCAGGCTAACTTGGACGTCAAGTCTCAGGAGCTGAAATTGCTGCTCAGTACGTGGCGAGATCGTCTTCCAAACTTTTGGGATGACATCAATGCATGGCAGGACTTGGTGACTTGGCGACAGCACATCTTCCATTTGATCAACGAGAAGTACCTCCGCCTTCTGCCACAACAGCAAGGCAACGCTAGTGGTAATTCTTTCGCATACAGAGGCTATCACGAGACCGCCTGGATCATCAACAGATTTGCTCACGTTGCTCGTAAGCACAACCTTCCCGAAGTCTGCATCGCCCAGCTCAGTCGAATCTACACCCTGCCAAATATTGAGATTCAGGAAGCGTTCCTCAAGCTTCGAGAACAAGCCAAGTGCCATTATCAGAATAAATCCGAGCTTACTAGCGGTCTTGATGTCATCAACAATACTAACCTCAACTATTTCGGCGCGCAACAAAAGGCTGAGTTTTACACTCTAAAGGGAATGTTCCTCGCGAAATTGGACAACAAGAATGAGGCCAATGACGCGTTTGGAAGTGCGCTCTACTTTGACATCAAACTACCCAAAGCTTGGGCTGAATGGGGCCGCTACAATGATATGCTCTTCAAGGAGGACCCTACTAATCTGGAGAAAGCTGCGGCTGCTATCAGCTGCTACCTGGAGGCTGCAAGTCAGTTCAAGAATGCGAAGTCGAGGAAGCTGCTCGGGCGCATTTTGTGGCTTCTTAGCTTGGATAATGCTGAACACACGCTGGCGAAGTCATACGAGACGTTCAAGGCGGACACACCGGCTTGGTACTGGATCACCTACATACCTCAGCTGCTCGGCAGCCTGTCAAGACCGGAAGCGCCTATCGCGAGGCAGATCCTCGGAAAGCTCGCCAAGACGTACCCACAAGCTCTTTATTGCCACTTGAGAACCGTACGCGAGGAGATGGTGTCGGTCAAGAAACAAGCAGAGGTCAAGGAAGCCAAAGAGAAGGCGGCTCGAGCCAAGCCAGGTGCAGCTCAAGGCTCACCACAAATTAAGCAAGGATCCCCCGACGCCCGCCCAGGCTCGGCTTCTAGCTCGAACAGACCAGGCACTGCGAATGGAGATTCCAAGCCCGCCATTACGAACGGTTCCGCAAACGGAGCGAATGGAGCCTCATCCGAAGGAAATGAACAGTCCACACCCAGTGGCACTCCGGCCGTCCAGGCAGTTGAAAAGAAGAAACCATGGGACCATGTGGATGACATTTCAGCCGCACTCAAGACAGCATTCCCTCTTCTAGCCCTCTCTATGGAAACCATGCTTGACCAGATACAGAAGAACTTCAAGTGTCCCCAAGATGAGGATGCCTACAGGCTCATTGTCGCACTTCTTAACGATGGCCTCTCCTATGTCGGCCGCCAGCCTGGTTATTATGCGCAAGAAGTACGACTACCGCCTTCGACAGAGGCAAACATCTCGCGCTTCGCAGAATCAGTACTGCCGTCGCATATCCGCAAAGCGTTTGAGACTGACTTTGTCACCATCAAGCCCACGATGTATGAATACATACAGAAGCTACGGACTTGGCGCAACCGATTTGAAGAACGATTGGACGGGCGGAACCAACGCGCTACTCTTGAGTCCTACACCCACCAGTTAAGCGAGTTCAGTTTCCTGAAGTTCGACGATGTCGAAGTGCCCGGACAGTATCTGGAACACCGCGACAAGAATCAGGACTTTGTACGAATCGAACGTTTCCTGCCCGATGTTGACCTGGTCAGAGGTATTGGGTTCTGCCACCGTCGACTCAAGATACGAGGCCTGGATGGAAGCGTGCACCCATTCGCGATTCAGTATCCAGCCGCCAGAAGCTCGAGGAGAGAAGAACGAATACTGCAGCTGTTCAGAATCTTCAATGGCATACTGTCAAAGAGAAAAGAAAGCCGTCGCCGGAACTTGCAGTTTCATCTGCCACTCGTTGTACCAATCACGCCAAGCGTACGCATGGTCCAAGACGACGAGTCATATATCAACATGCAAGGCATATTTGAGGATTATTGCAGAAGGACAGGTGTCAATAAGGATGAGCCGGTGCTGTACAGCATCGAGAAACTCCGCAGTCTAGCACCTGTAGGTGTTCGTAACTCTGGCTCGCCACATCGTGAAAGACCTAACGATTCCCAGAAAAATATCGAGCAGGCCAATGCTATTCGTCTTGAGACATTCGCTGCCGTACAAGAGAAGTACGTACCGCCGACAATCATTCTCGACTACTTCCGAGCTACATACCCGTCATTTGCGGACTTCTGGCTCTTCCGGCGTACTTTCTCGTACCAGCTTGCGGCACTCACATTCATAACCTACATCATGCACATGAACACACGCTATCCACACAAACTGTTCATCTCACGAGCAACTGGCCGTGTCTGGGGCTCAGAACTTATCCCCGTCATGGCTGTATCCAAGCCTATTCTCAACAACCCCGAGCCTGTTCCATTCCGCCTCACGCCAAATCTTCAAACTCTAATGGGGCCGCTTGCTACAGAAGGCATCTTCGCACCCGCAGTCATGGCCATCGCACGTTGCCTAATGGAGCCCGAAGGCGAGATGGACATGCTCCTCTCTATCTTCATGCGCGATGAGATTACTCATTGGTTCACGACGCAGCACCGTGTGCTTCAAGACGGAAGCAGCCAGCTACGAGAAGCAGTTCAAGGAAACTCGGATGCCGTGGTGAAGCGCGCAGTTACCTTGGGCAGCTTGCCGACGGTGCAAAACTTGCCAGCCAATCAAACTATGGTCGATTTGGTCAGTGTGGCTGTCAATCCGGTCAAGCTCTCTCAGACGGATCCATTATGGATGGCTTACCTGTAGAGCGGGAGTCGAGAATCCCACCATGGGGTTTTTTTTCTTTCCTTTTTTTTTCTTTTCTTGTAGATCTATCTTAGCGATGCGGAAAATGACCCTTAGTACTCGGGCAAGGAGTTTTTGGTCATCAGGGGCAGTTTGTCCTTGCTTCTTTCGATGCGTTCACGCGGTGGTGGATACTGGGTCTGGAGCGGACTTCTATCGGCATATGGCGTTGAGATAGGTGATAGTTTAAAGGGGCAGGCCGCCTAAGTCAAGGAGGAAACCTATTTTCTTCTAAAACAGGGGTTTTCCATGAGTGTGCTGATTTCCAATTATGCTCTGGAATTCATAGATAGTTTGTAAACTCAAGACTGTTGTCGACTTTGTGGTATTCTGCTTCGATATTAGTTTTCTCATGCTCTACAGAGGTCGTCTTTTGATGTTTGACTATCCTAGAAAGCGGTCCACAATTCGAGCATTTCTGCTCCATAAGAGCTTATTATGGCATGCCGACGTTTGGTCAAGCGTTTCGGTACAGTATCCGACTTTCGGTGCTTGTTCCCTGGCTTGTTCTCTAGCTTGTTCCCTAGCTTGTCCGACCATCAACGGCTATCTATCGGCGTCAACCCCACTATTGACTCAAGATAGGTATAAGAACGCGGACCGGAGGGCGCCGGCAGCCTCCCAAAACACTGATCATAGTTAGCCCAAACATACTTACAACTACTACTCATTCAAAATGGCAGCAGCCATACAAGCCCCTTCCATTCCCAGGTCCCAAAATGACCTGTCAACCTTCGACGAAGCTAGAAAAGGCGCCTACGTCTATCTTCAATCTCGCCTAACTCACAAAGCCCCAGCCTCGAATGAACCATTCGAGATCCCAGTAATTGACATCTCCCCTTCCTTCTCCTCATCTCTTCTTGACCGCCAAGCCGTCGCCGATAACATCCGCGCCGCGTGCACGACCAGCGGATTCTTCTATATCACCAACCATGGCGTGCCGTTGCCAACCTGCGCGACCATGCTCAGCGAAGCCAAACGCTTCTTCAAAGCGCTGTCTCCGAAGCAAAAGGAGCTAATGCATTTGCGGAACTCGAAGGTGGGCATGGGGTGGGAGCCGAAAGCGTATACGAGTATTGCGGGGGACTCGGAGACGAAAGAAGGGTTTAATTTTGGGTATGAGGCGGGCTTGGATAAGGCGGGTGGCGATGGGCTGTATAGGAATATTGATGGGACGGACGTAAAGGGGAATCAGTGGCCAGGGGAGGAGGCGTTGCCGGGGTTTTTTGGGAATATGAGGGAGTATTATAGTGAAGTATGTGTCTCTAAAGCTCCCCTAATCCGCCAGCATTCTGCTTCTATTTTGAAGTATCGGAGGAGAGTACTGATTAAGTATCCAGCTTCTGCAACTAGCCCGCCACCTCTTCCGCCTCTTCGCCCTCTCCCTCGCCCTCCCAGAGGATCATTTTGATCCTATGACAACGCACCCAGGTGGCACTGTTCGCCTGCTCTACTACCCGCCCGCCAAATCACCTGCCCCGTTCTCCCCCGACCCAGCATCGTCATCCGAAATCGGCCTTGGCGCTCACTCCGACTACGAATGCTTTACCCTCCTCCTCTGCTCCGCCTCCTCCGGCCTCGAGATCCTCAGCCCCTCCGCTCAATGGACGCCCGCGCCGCCCGTGCCCGGCAGCTTCATCGTCAACGTCGCGGACTTCATGATGCGCTTCACGAACGGCGTGTACAAGAGCACCGTACACCGCGTTGTGAACCGCGCTGCGGAGGAGCGGTACAGCGTCCCGTTTTTCTTTAGCGTGAACTACGATCAGGTGGTCGAGACGCTGCCGAGTTGTGTGAGTGCGGAGAATCCGGCGAAGTTTCCGCCGATAAGGGCCGGGGAGTATGTGTTGCAGCGGTTTTCGAATACCACGGAGGGGGGTGGGGGGTATGGTGCTGCGTTGTAGGCTTTTTGGCTAGATTGGGGAGGAGTTTATGCCTCGAGTTGAAATGGAAACCGCCAACCCTCTCGTGTAGGGCTTTCTTGAGTCTAGCATAGCTTACAAAGTGGCTTGTTCTGTAAATTCACCATTGTTTATCTTATAGCTTGCCTTGCAGCTTGTTTCGGGTGTTCCATCTGATTGTATAGGGTCTTGAATTCTAACAGCTCGTGGCGGACTTTTCGCTTGATTCGCAGAACGGTAAATTTTGCGATCTACCTAGGAAGGACGGGCGACGGTGCCAGCAGACTGCAATAGTCATATGCGTACTAGCAAATGATCTTTAGTGGCGTAATTCCTTGGGGTAAATAGAGAATCTCAGTAAGAGCCAATATTTCCGACATTGGTCTCACTCTGTGATCTTCAATGGGACGCAGGCGGTATTTCCGCTCTTGACACTAGTTGCTCAAAGTCTTCTGCTGGCGAAGGATATCCGCAGAACTCTGACGCGTGGGAAGATGCTGAGGCAGCCGTGACCGGCGGACTAGGCGGCCTGTTTACACTGATTGTATATGTGAACGGTTTGTGATTGCTACCTTCGAATGGTTTGGCGGAAATCGGTGGTGGGGTAGTCGAATGGCTTTCTCGGTGATGAGAGTCACTAGACAGTGTCAAGGCGATATCCCCAATTTCTCTCGCATCCCCTAGGTCCGACCTAGACTGGTCATTTGCTTTGTCAGGTTGCATCTGAAGTATCGAGTCCGGAAGGTCAACCGATTCAAGGGGCATCGGGTCAAGCTCTGGAATCGTGTTGATCTGACAGTCATTCATATAGAGCGTATCGGCGTCGTGCATGCCTTCCAGGTAGCTAGGGGTTAGTGAACATTTCGCCATCTCGTAAGAACTATGCATGGCGTAGCCAGGTAGGCTGGAACCGACGACGGCTTCGTCGGCGTCGACAGAGTCTACAAAAGCGTGAAGGGTTCTGTATGATTCACTTTCCGGCTGTCCATGGCTTACAGAAGTACTGCTCGACCCATCGTCCCAATGTGTGATGATTGGAAACCAAGAGCTGTGTTCAACATGTTGATCGCAAAGGCTATAGAGCCAGGCCTCGCAACGAACACGTTCGAGATGAGATTCCAGCAGACTATCAAGAATCCAAGCATTGACTCGCCTTCGAACGCTTAATACACCGTCATCCAACTGGTCTAGCGCACTGCCACTCTGCGTTCTGGCATTATCACGGAGGAACTCCTCTCGGTTGGCATATAAAGTGTGCCCCTCTATGCGTATGCGTTGCTTCAAACGCTGCATCTCTGCACCGGCGCTGATTAGCCGTCCAATCAAATTGCTTGTTCGGTCGTCGAGGTTTTCCAGGACGTGTTGTAACTCCGGCGGTTCCGGGAAATCTGCCAAGTCTCGTAGGCGATGTTCTTCCATATAGCATTCTTGTTCATCCCTGAGATTATTGAACTGGGTTTGGAGTCTTTCAACCTCCAACAAGGCTGAGAGGTATTCTTGATGGAGACTCTCGGGAGCTGGCAGATGCTTAGAGTCCCTGCAAGCGCCACAAAACAGGAAATTGCAGTGCTCGGAATGGCGCAAAGTCAATTCCAATCCTTTAGCATGTATACGATCAAAAGCGTTTCTTTCTAGCATTTGATATGCCATTTGAGGGATGATGGAATCAGAAACCCAGGAATGTCCCTTGGTTTCGTCCGGTGCTTCCTTCGCGTCTCGAAGGTTTTTCTGGATTTGGTCGATGTTCTCGTGGTAGCAGACATCGGTATTGCCCTTAGGTTGTAGGATTCCCAGCGCTACCAAGATTTCCAACAAAACACAGCCAAGGGAGAAGACGTCAGACTTGGAATTGCGATCACAGAAGTCCGCCACTTCTGGAGCGCAATATCGCCTTGAAAAAGCTCGAGGACGCCCTGTCGTGGTGCTATGCTCTGCTTGACTCGAGTCATATGATATCCCGAAATCAGTGTAGACGGGTGAGCCTTGGTGTATGAGAATGTTCTGAGGCTTGATGTCTTTGTGCCTAATGGCTTGTTGCTTCATGAAGGCTAGGCCACTGGCTAGGCATCCAAAACATTTGAGGAGAATCTGGGTGTCGTAATCGTTTGGAGATTGTGAATCATGGTATTCCCTGAGGAATGTGGCAAGATCTCCGCTGTCTGCCACAGGAAGCAGAAGAAGGCCTAGTTCCCGCCGAGCGATGTACGTAGCGAAGACTCGTACTATATGATGATGTGGAGCTAGTCGACGCATGATTTTGACCTCATTATGAAACAGGCGATTAACCTCGTCAAGTCTCCATAATGTGTAGTTTCGGAAAATTTTGCGTGCATACACAGATCCGGTGTGGATGTCCTGAACCATCTCGACGCTCGCATTTGCGCCATGTCCCAAATTCTTGATCAATTGGTATGGTAGAGCATTTTTGTCTACTATGTCAAGATGATCTCCTTCGTTGATCACGATCCGGGCTCCGGACTGCTGTTTCTGGTTTTGTGCCATGGCTAGACATGCGACGATGAGGTAGTGTGGTTAATGGCCACGTCCTAACTACCACTTGAAACGGATGGGTAGTTGAAGAGATTCGGCGAGATTCGGAGCGCACGCGCATACTCAGACGATGGCGCTGCACAGTATTGAGCTTCAGGAGCAGAGAGGCAGAGTTCGGAGTGTTTCGACAGCCTAGCCAAAGCACAAGCAATCAGCAGCCGTTCTCCGCATAGCCAAGATCTCTTGAAGTTACTTACTACCCCTACGGGCACCTCTCTCTACATCAACCTGATAACAATGCGACGTGAACATGGAGTGTAAAGTCAAGCAAAGTGCGGTGAAGAGAGCGCGGAAAGTGGAATGCGTTGTCATTGAGATTGAACCGGGAAGGCTGTCCTTCTGCAGGTCGTGGCGCTGTCGTCGATTCCGGATTGGATAGAATCACAGCCTCGCCGCTCTCGAGCAGCATCATCCGATCCCGAGCTTCGGCCAATCTGAACAATGGGATGAAAGCAATTGGAGAGTGAGTGTGTGGAAACCTGAAGCTTGGAAACTCTAAACAATCGTAGAAGGTCAGAACTACGAACCTCGGCGAACTGTTCATCCTTCAGGACAACGTCTAGCCTAGCCTCAAGGCTGACTTCTAAGCAGGCCCCCAAGCTATCAGATCCCCCTCGCAAGTGCTGGTAAGATCGTATCGTAGATACCGCGTAAAGCAGACTTGAAAGAGCTAAGAAGATTTCTTTTGCTGGCTTCCAGCGCCGCGTTCTCCCCTCGAGATCGTGTAACGAATAGCCTGTAGGTGGGTTTCAGCGTAGCGCAAGGATAGATTCTCACGCCCAATGATCAAGATAGCCTGCCAGCGATCAAAAGCTCTCTTGATACCTAGGGTTATTTTCGTAAGCCGGCCATCAAACGTCATGACGTGCGACAGCAGCGTATGTCTACCCACATAAACATCCCAGCATCATCATCCATGGTATACAATCCCAATCGCACCATATCCAGCAACACCCCTGAAAGCCCAAAAGCGCCACCGATTCCGGAGAAACCAACCTATGCTCCACTCCGATGCACCTGTGCGCCCCCACGCCTGAACTGAATAGTCTCTCGCCTCTGCATAACGATCAATGCCCGGTTGAGAGCCTGCTCGCTATACCCCTTCCCATCTACGAACTCGCGCTTAAGAGTCGCTAAGCTGGTGTTCCAACCAATAGGCAATCGCCTTCTTAGTTCCTCTTCGACCTTCATCATCTCGTCGTTCAGTTCCTTGCTCCCCTGGCCTTCACCTTGGCTGACGGCGTCCATGGTCGAGGCCAAGAACAGTCGAATAGCTTCATCCACATGAGCCTCGTTTGCAATGGGAGAGAGCGAGAGTTTCGCAAGGGACTCGGTGATACGGATAATAGCTTCAAGCTGACGAACAGTGATGGGAATACTAGAGCGGGCATTCGCCGACAATTCAGCAGCATGGACCTGGCGACGGATGGACACGAAATGAGAAGAGAGCTTTTCTGCGGCCTCGGGGGAGAGACGGGGCGCGCATTTTCTAGAGGAGGAATGTCAGCCATTTTTTTTGAAAGTGAATTGATAGAATGGATTAGCCTACTGTTTGCAGTAGCTGATGTACCGCTTCATCTTGTCAACGGGGATTTCAGCCTGTACCTGATCTTCTGCGCCCCGTCCACCCATGTGGATGTTCATAACATGCTTCGCCATCTTCTCATCACGACCACGCTCGTGCTCATCACGAACGATGAAGATCATGTCAAAACGAGAGAGAATGGTTGTCTGGAAATCGATGTTCTCCCCGGGTGTCTTGAGATCATCGTAGCGTCCAAAGATCGGATTGGCGGCAGCGAGTACAGATGTGCGGGCGTTTAGGATTGTTGTGATGCCGGCTTTAGCAATGGAGATGGTCTGTTGTTCCATGGCCTCATGAATAGCAACTCGGTCCTCATCCCGCATCTTATCAAACTCATCAATACAAACAACACCACCGTCTGCGAGTACCATAGCTCCACCTTCAAGGTAAAATTCTCGTGTAGTGTGCTCGCGCTGCACTGAAGCTGTCAGACCCGCTGCGGACGAACCTTTTCCGGAAGTGTAGATCGCAATAGGAGCAGCTTTCTCAACGAATTTGAGTAACTGCGATTTGGCCGTGCCAGGATCACCGAGTAGTAACACGTTGATGTCGCCACGAAGTTTCATTCCATCGGGGAGAATCTTCTTAGAGCCACCCATCAGCAGACAGGCAATAGCTTTCTTAATGTCCTTGTTTCCGTAGATCGAAGGGGCAATGCAGCTCGCGAAGACCTCGTAAAGATCCGGCCTCCGACTTAATTCCAAGAATTCCTGCTCTTCCGCTTCTGAGAATGTTGCATTGCCTTTCATGGAGTGATCAACATCAGCTGTAATGCCTACAGCTCGCAGATATGGGTTTCGAATGGCCACAGCTGATTTCTGCGCCTGCTTGGACGCCTTCTGTGAATAGATCGAGTACACACCCATGACCGTGCACCGAGACCCCGGGACGACGCGATTCGCAAGATATCGGTCTGCGGAGACTACGATAGATCGTGGTAGCTCTCCCACCGGGACGTGGTCGGGCGCCTCTTGAAGCTTCAGAATTTGCTGGTCGATAAACTGGCTCTTCTCGTGCACAACGACATATGGGTCCATAGGACAGGGTGCGTTGTCCTCTGCCTTTCCCAGCCCATCGGGCTTCTTTTGTCCAGCTCTACATGTTCGAGGAAGGGTCACACCTGCGACACCTCCAGAGATCGGGTAGTCCAGCTCGTCCTTGCAGTTCCGACATTGAATATGGAGAGCGGTGGCTTTTGAGGCCAGGACGGTGGCGCTGATAATGATGCCGGGTATTCGCACAAGATGTGAAACACTAGTAGCGGCAAGATCTCGTATGGAGAGCTCAGAAGCTCCTGAATGTAGAAGGAGTTGGTGCTGGGGTAGCTCCCTAAGCATTTTCCGATCGGAGGGGAAAACGATTCGTTGTGTGCAGATTCTCAGCGCAGATTCGAACTAGAAGTAATTAGCTGGGCAGAAGACGCCAACTTCGAACTGAGCTTCGTACCAAGGGTATTATATCGGCGGGTTCATTCTGCAGTCGGTGTGCTAGTTCCTCGTTGTAGGAGATCAAATGCGCAACGTCGATGTCGCAGTAGAATTGCTTCACCAAGACATTCTCCCGTATCTGGTCTCTGCAACGCTGTCAGTCCGGTTCGCCAAGGCTGTAAGAATCTTTAGATAGTCCTACCTGTATACAAAGACATTGTTGATGTGGAACTCCATAATGAAGTCGACGAGCGCTTGCTCTATGCGCGACGGCTGCATGCCATCGGGGCCGTCATCGTCAATCTGGCTGCCGAATAGCGGCACAGAAATGGCGGATTGTCTATCGAAGGCCATGTTGGAGCGTGATAGTCGTGGACGGGAGTGTTTGCGGAGTCGTAACAGGAGGTGGGATGAAGACGAACTTTGGGACGCGATCTAGCGCGTTGTCGCGTAGAAAACCACTTAAACTCCAATTGGTCCGTTAGTAAGCAAGTATCTTATTTAACGTAGTCGGCAAGCTAGTGGGCCATGCAAGCTAGTGGGCCACCCAATTATTGGTGCGATTTAGACCTTTTAGCACCCTAGCAATCTTAACAATCACAGAATATTCCAGGTTGTGACTTAGGATAATGATATCCGTGGTTATTTTAATATCATCTGTTAATTTTTTAGATCTCTTGATAGCCCTGTTTAGCCGCAGTAAAATGTTGCCTAGTTTTGGCCCCTAAAATCAAGTAATACCTACAATATAATAGGATTACGCTGCTATACTGCTCCAAACATTCTCTTAGCTATTAAAATGAGCTAGATAGTATATGCAATCTTAAAGCTATACTTTATATCTCGTAGTTGTTGAGATTGCTGGGGTGCTAAAAGGTCTAAATCGCACCAAAAATTGGGTGGCCCACTAGCTTGCATGGCCCACTAGCTTGCCGACTACGTTACTCGTATGCTATGCCTGCATTTCATCTCCATCACTTCAACAATACTTTCTACGCTCCATCAACAATGGCATCCACCCTTCAAAGCGGTCCTACCGCTCCCTCAGAAACCCCCAACACCCACGAACTCTCATTCCCTCTCCCGCGCGCCCCGCAATCCCACATCCACCTCCACCTAACTAACCACACCACCTCTCTGCTCCTCTTTCTCACAAGCTCCGGGGAGTCCGCGTCCACATTATCCTCACTGGGTAGCTTCGTGTATGCAATGCCGAACGTAGGCCTCACTTAAATCTCCCTATACTTTGTTATAATTTTGGGGTTCTAAGCTAATGCGATTTAATGGTGGATAGAGAACCGGAGGACAACCGCTCAGCACACCACTATATACCCAAGGCTCCACATTGGATTTCGCGACTAGGTTGGCGAGGGTGCTGGCGAAAAAGGTGGGCAAGCCGGTGTATGTGGGCAACTCGGTCAGCTTTGCGGGGGCGGGGATGGGGGGAACGGTTGAGGAGGAGATGGAGGGGTTTAGAAGGTGTGTGGAGGTGGTTGTCGGGGTCTTGGAAAGAGAGAAAGACGTCAAGGAATGAAAAGACACATGATGTGCTATGAAAAACTCGGTATTTCAGGGCACTAGGAGGGCATATCCTGAGGGATGGCGAATGCACGAGTATGAGATCATGTCCAAAAACAAAAGGCAAAAAGGCGTAAAGAGCGTAGGTACTGTTTAATATCTGAAGGTGTTACATTCCACTCGAAAAACCGCCAAGAGGACAACGCTCCTGCTTAAGGTAAGACCTATGGACGACTGAAGCTTCAGTTCATCCCCTCCAAGCGCTCCTTAGCACTATCCTTGGCGTCCTGGGACACATTGGGATTCTTCAGCGTCGCTTTCAAACCACCAGCACTACCGGAAGGAGTCAGTTATCCAACTATAGAAGCTTTAGAATTACTCGGCACGTACACGTTGTTGGGATTCTTGTTCTCATCCCTGTCGGCACTGGTCCCAACATTTCCGCCATCCAAATCCTGCTCGAGGACCTCGCGGGAGTGTTGCTTAGACTCTTCGGAGGTGTCTACAAACGCAATCAGGATTATGATTGTTATAGGAGAGGAAAAGGACAAAAGAGCTTACTGGGGTTGTTGAGATTAGCCTTGTGGCCACCAGCGACATTTCCGAGGTTAGACATGGTGATGGAAGAGTTGATTTGGACGGTTTGGGAAGGCTTGGAGTTTGATGTGCGATATGGATTGAAGGCGAATGGGGTGAGATTCTAACAACATACTTCTCGGGAGTCTTTATACCATCTGGAAAGGTATTTTCGATGACGGAAAACAGTCATACTGTTTCGAAAGCGACCGGCAAAAGATGAAGACTTTCATCGGCTCGTCATACATGCACCTAGGACACGATATCGCTGCACGCCACATCACACTCTTTGCCGATTGTGACATACTGGAGTCGTTGCAAGGGCAATTCTAAGAGAGGCGACGTCGTGGAAAAGCTCCACGATCCAACTTACAAGGATACTACGGCTGCCTGTGCACATGTTGACACCGATCACCAGGTGTGGGGCGATGCCAGACGGGATGTCCACGGAGTCTAGTGGCGGATCTAGAATCGATCTGCAACTACCTATGATCTTAGATCACCCCAAATCCAGGAACTCAGACTTGGCAAGGAACTAATGGCGGTGAGAGGTGCGGAGAAAGGGCTGTGCAGGATGAGGAATGTGATCCGATTTTACAATGATGTCTAACTCGCTATATTTTTTGGGATTTTTTTTTTAGATTTGTAGCCTCTCCGTCCTTCTCCTATCGTCACTGTGCCATTCACAGGTCCATCCCGCACTGGCATTAAGTCTTGAAATCCATAAATAGCACAACTACCCATTTGTGTGATTGAATTGCGTGTAGACAAATTAGCGCCGCAGTAGTGCATTCTGTATGTTGACATCAGAACCACACGGACGTGACGTGGAAATGAATCACCGCGTCTAATGACACGCAGTCACGGGGGGCCAGCCCGATCTCGGGAGCCACTTAGGTATCGTCTAATTAAGCTATCACTTCATTGGCTGGTTCTTTCACCGTGCTCCTCTGACCATAGCGCAGGAGGCTAATCCATGACGTGGTATCAATGCGGTCACCTTCTACAGACGGGGAGTTTAATGCCGCACGCGGGCTGTGATATCTTTCTGAATATATAGAATTGCAGTACTAAGACATGAGTCTGGGCACTGCTTGCAACTGCATAGGGTACCCTGACAGGCTTTGGAAACTCCAAATACGATGTCAAGGCTAACGCAGTGGGGCTTAGACTGCCTTTTGACTAAGTGAAGACGTGTTACCTAGGGCACTCCTTACAGTGGTGCCGAGAGAGCAAGAGTGAAGTCAGAGTAGCGCTATATCTGTGTGCCCAAACTTATGACCCAGTACTGTAGTGACGGAAAGTAGATTACCTCGCCACCAGCTTGAGATACCAATACTACAGTGCCTCGCTATGAGTGTTTTGCACGAGTTACTATGTGACACACTTCATCATAACTACGCGTGGAACAAGACGAACAGTCTCCAATATATTCACTCTTCCTAGCCGCTAGGCAGCTAATCATCATCAAATCCCCGCCTAGCTCCAAAATCTACTCGGCCTCTTCCCGCCCTTCCACCCACACCCCTTCTTCAACAAAAACCCCGCCGTATCATGACTCCCCACATTAGCCACCACTCCACCCCCGAAACACCCCAGTTTCGTGTCCGTCCAAATATCCACCACTTCATACATCTCTCCCCCCTTCACACCCGGGATCTCCGTGAAGTTCGCAAACTTCTCCACAGTCTCCCCACCCGGGTTAAACAAGAGCACCAAAACCCCCGCCTGGCTGTCGCCGGCCCAGAATTCCGCCGGCCACGTCGCGTTGAACGTCCAATCCGGGTTCGTGCCCCACTTGTACGGCATCGCCGGCTTGCCGAACACCGCGTCCTGGTTGAACGCGAGGAGGTACTTGTTCTTCAAAATCGCGACATTGGCGTCGGAGAGCGTGTCCAGCGCCGTGCCGATGAGGAGGGGGGACTTCATCGCGGCCCAGAGAGCGAAGTGGGAGCGCGTTTCGGCGGGCGTGAGGTCGCCGTTGCCGACTTCGAGCATGTCCGGGTCCGGGTGGCCCCAGAAATCGGCGTAGTTGAGGTAGAAGGAGTTCTCGTTCAGGATCTCGACGATGCGGGGCCAGTTGGAGGTGATGTCGCCGGACATGCGCCAGGAGGCGGCGGTGTCGTTGCCCCATTGCTGTCTGACGGTGGAGGTACGCGTTAGGGGGGGTTGGATACAGGGTTCTGGGTACAGGCTACGTACGGATTGGCTTCGCCCCATTCGCAGAGGCTGTAGAGGATCGTGCGGTTTTGCTTCTTCAGAGCGTCGCCCATAATGCGGAAGCGTTCGGCGGTGTTGGACTTGTGGAAGTCGTAGCCGGCAGGACATAGGCCGGTTTTGTCGGTGCCTAAGAGGGGTTAGCAAGTGTTGGAAGTTGGGGCATTTGGTCGTCATAGGTCTGTGTAGGCTTGTCTACCACTGCCTGACCTTCCCCAATGCTTTTTCCTAATCTCGATAGAAATGAAAGGTCACCATTCAGCAACTAATAAGAAGCATGCTGTGCCACCTCGGACAGGGGTACAACGAGTGCACATAGGATTTGAAAGAGGCATTAAAACAGCACAGGTAGTGACTCTTGAAAGATCACAAACATATGAAGGACAGAACGGTACGTACATGTCCCGTTTTTGATTGGTCGATAATGGCTCGCCCAAGAATCGGGCACACAAGCGTCGCACTCGTCGGCCCACTCCGCAGGAACGTTGCAATTGTCATATTTGAGGTAGTCGATTTCCCAGTCAGCGAAAGTAGTTGCGTCGATTAATTCGTTGCCGATGCTAGCGACGTAGCCTGCGCAGGTCTTTGTGCCGGCGCTGCTGTAGATGCCGATTTTCAAGCCCAAGGCATGGATCTTGTCAGCGGTCCCTTTGATACCATCTGGAAACTTGTCGGGGTCTGGAATCATGCGTCCGGTAGTTTCGTTCCGCTTGTCTTTGACTTGCCAGCAGTCATCGATGTTGACGTAACTGTAACCGACATCCTTCAAACCCAACTCGACCAACTTGTTCGCCGCGACAAGGAATTTTGTTTCGTTGATGTCGCAATTGAAGGCATTCCAAGAGTTCCAACCCAGTGCTGGTAGCCTGCCAACATCGAGAGGGCGGACAAGAGCCGTACTTGGACTGGGTGAAAATGCAGAGAGTAATAGAAAGAATAGAGAGATCATTTTCATGGTAAGCTTTTCAAGAAGGCATGCAGCAGCTTGAAGAATTGGGAGCTGGAGACATGAGGTTTCTATATTTGGTCTCAAAATGGCGGTGGCAGAAAGGACGGCCTGGGCCTGCGCGGTGCCCACATTTGGTGCCATTTTACAGTCGTAATGGAGGTATTAGGCCTGCTGATTGACGTGGTGGCTCCCACTTTGATGCATGTCAGTTCCCGAGCTTGCATGGTAGAGAGAAGGTATAACAGGATTGAGACGAGTATAGTAGGATATATGCACATGACAGCGCAGTCCGTACACCACCATTCCCCTGCGTGTTATGTTTCGGCAGGGAATACCTACGGAGTAATTTCTGTTTTCAGGCGGTTGTATAGCGATTTAAGAGAATGTTGTAGGCCCTCCCTGGTCAGCGAATAGATTGAACAGCGAAGCGTTGCGTCATAGGCCGTGCGGCGTAAGGAATGTATGGTGGGGTCAAAGCATTTATTTGACCAAAGAAATGACAGACAAAGGTGGTACAGCAGATATCTCAACGGTCTTCTAGAAGTCGGGTGGTGGTCAATGGTGGTGAGTGGCTGTGAAGTTGTGATGGATGCATGCTGCAAGGCACGCGGTACAGACGGCTGACTAGCAAGCGGGGAAATCGGGAAAATCAAAGCGCGCATAACGGCCCGAGCTGTGACCTGACAGATGAGCGGCAATGAAGAGTATTGCGGTAGCATCGTACTCTATGTATATGAGGTATGAGGGTCATTCTCATCTAGGAATGGCTCTCTAGCTCCCACTCCCCTGCGCAGGCTTGAACGCTTTGATCCTCTGCTCCATATACTTCGGGTCCAGCAGCGGCGACGGCATCGCGTACGGATTGAACTCGGTAACTCAACTACCATCAATAATTATACTCTCAACCAGACAACGTATAGCTGAAGCTCACCTTTGAACTTCCGCTTGTTAGCTGAGGAGACGATGGGTAGGTCGCTCTGTACGTTTGCTGGTTGCGTGTATGATGTGGAGGCGAGTGGGGCGGTGGGTTTGCGGAGCGGAGATTTTGGGAGGAGGGGGCGGGAGGAGTTGGGTTTAGAAGCTGTTCTGGGGGAATTCATGATGATGTCTGGAGAGGTGATCTAGGTAGCTTGTTTCTGTATATCAAGGGCACGAAAAAGGGTAGGTAGGCAATAGGTAGCTTACGCTACACTTTGTACGTGATAGGGAATACGCAGTTTGTGACATTAAAATCACCTCTAATCGCTACACGTAACGCGTTCACGCGTCCTACGGTATTCATTCACTTCTGCCAAATTATGGTGATTGAACCATCTTGAGGTTTCGTTCATTATACAGTCCAAGTCCTCCTAGCTACATACATCCCTGACTCTTATAATCATCAATTGCATCTTCTGCAAACAGATACCATATCTCAACAATCTTGCACAAATTGCAATGCCCCAAATGCCAACTTCTGCGGCCGCTGTAAATCAACCGCCTACTGTTCAAAGGAATGCCAATAAGCCCACTGGGATGTCCACCGCAAACTATGCCCCTCGTTCGCCCAATTCCTCACTCCTCCTGGCCTCGATTTCCGCCGCGCCATCTTCTTCCCAACCTCCCACCGGTCCGGAGGCCCTCGCCTGACATGGGTGCAAATAATCCCCGGGAAATTCAAGATTCACGACAAGCCACTCTACGACGACCTCCTGAAAATTACTCCCGCCGAGCCAAACTCCAAAGGTCGCGGATTCCCAATGATTTACGGTAACAGCCTACGAGCCGGTCGCCTCGACCACGCGATCGAACTGACGTTTTGCGATCTTTACGATGTAACGAAAGCGGACCAAATCGAAATGGAACCGAACCAAAGCATTGCGATGGTCGGCTGCAGTCGCTTCGAAACGTGGTATGGCCACCATATCGCCATAGCCAAAGCGGGAACAGGCATCGACCCGCCTCACTACTAAGATATCACGCTAGTAGACTTTTGTGATGTCGTCGATTACTATTCGTCCTATATACCGGGCCATGGGAGTGTATCGAACAGGGACACGAAACGCGGTCCGGCAGTTGCAACCGGGAATGCGAAGGGCGTGCGTGTGAATTGTCGAGACGATCAGGAAGTCTGCGGACGGCCTCAATTCGAGCTTGTCAATGTATCGCGGAAACACCCCGTTTCGACGTGGAGAATGTCGAGGCTGATGTGGCCGAATGCTTATATGACGATTATGGGAATGAGGCGCGGAGTCTCCACGCGAAGCCCTACCCGCCTGATGCCGCATGGGAAAAAATGGAAACGTTGCCAGACCGGCGTGAGAACCCGTTATCGACGCGCTCTGGATAGGGCTGCAGCCCAAGGAATGGGAGCACGAAGTATATGGATTCCCTTGGGGCGAGCCGCGGTTCGCAGGAAAGGGCAGCTTTCTGGTTGTTGCTCGCGACGAAGAAGACTTGACGATAAAGGAGGTCGAGGACTTGTACAACTTTAGTCGAAACTGTATCGTCCCGAACATTCCCCGCGCTCATCCGAGGGGCAGTAAACGGGAGCGCGCTATTCGTAAAGAGATACAAGATCCAAACTTGAGCAGACTGTCGCCAGAGGCGGAGAGGGTACTGCGCACCCGTGAAGCGTTTCATGAGAGGATCACATATAGGGCATTTGCTAAGTATTGCGGCATTGAGTACGATGAAGAGGATGAAGAGGAGGATGAGGATGAGGATGAGGATGAAGAGGAAGAGGAAGATGAGGATGAATAAGAAGGTTGGAAGTATGGACAAAAATAGATACGTAAAGTTTCAGCACCAGATGTTAGATCATTTCCATCGTCCAATGCCGGATAAGAGGCGTTGTCTCCTTTACACTACAAGTAATATGGTATCCTAAAAGGAGCTAGATCTGGGGAAAGCACGGTGGTAAGTTTCTAGAAAGCCGACTTCATGAGCATCGTGCGGGAGGCAATCGATTGGCGTTTAGATTCTCGCTACTTTACTGCTGAACCACTGATACAACCCGACCATGGGCTGTCAAACTATTGCTCACGTGACCAGCACGTGGATATTTGGACGTCATGCAGGTATCCGCAGGCCCCCCGCCTTGTACCTTGGAGTAACGTTGAATGAGCCAAGCCATGGCACAGACAGGATTGCATCTTCTGTTCCACCGTAAGACCTGTAGTCGCTAGAAGGTGGAGTGCACCAGGGAGGCTTCCTTCGAGTCATATTAGCCAGCATCAACGAGCCAAGAAATATTCTTGTAAAGAGGTGCATTCCGATACATGCATCCAGCAGACAAGGGGTCAACTTCAACACATGGACACAGCCCTACTGTCTCCAGGCTCCCGTCATCCAGCTTTGCGGCAAACACATGTCTGCCCTCCAGCCAGATTATTCACAGAAGGGAAGGGCACCAGGAATAGGTCGCGTCCGTTAACCTGCCCGTCTACCTTGCACTCAATATTGCTGGCGCGTGTTGGATTGCTCTCATCCTGGGAAGTTTCGCAAGTGACCTAGTCTTGTTGGCAAACGCCACCAATGACGGTTATGGCACCATCCAGCTTCACCGGAGCTCTGTACGTGCTTTAAGCGACCTTCATCCCGCGCTCTAGCTGTCGCACTGATCTTGGACGGTTGCGGGAGGTGGATTGCGATCGCCTGGCTCGAAGTGATGTCGTCTGGGCGTTCGAGCCGGCCAGGCTATTATGTAACGTTACCTGCGGCCAACTGACGTTCTGAGTCGAGGCGAGGCGTCCCTCGATGAGCTTTCGGATCCAAAACTGTCTTGCGGCCTCGTTTCTTATACAATGTTTGCCTCGCCTTGCGCTGCTGATGTTTGCATCGGCGAGGGCGAATCGCAGGAATGTGTTCCTGAAGGATGACACAATGACAGCAAGGATGATGCGAGAAAGAGAGTTGACCTTTGAGAATCCTACCGGCGGTAAGCACGAATCACGGCTCAGGCTAACTGAGGCCGGCCACCCCTTAATACCCACCCGCCTAAGTCACATGATGTCTTACAGCTCGAGCCTCTGCTGGCACTCGCAGCGGCCCAGACTCGGGCACAGAGCAGCCGTCTGACAGACAGCCGAGAGTGTCGGCGAGCCAGCTGAGCCGAAGCAGCAGCCCGAGCCCTGAAGAGTCGCGGATGAAGGGGAACTGAAGTCTCTGCCTCGCTGCTGGCGCTGCGGCGCTCTCCTCAGTGGCAGGCCCGCCTATTCCTGGAGATTGGCCGGGGAGACTGGCTCGAGGGGCTGAAGCAGGCGGCGAGTAGGGGCCCAGACCAAGCCTTCTTTACGAGACGGGCTCATTTGAAGGGCTTGGAAGGGGCGCGAGCTGACGAGGGGGACGAGTGTCTAGGAAGCAAGCAGCTAGCGTAATATAAACACGGCCGGGCGACTGGACGGCAGCCTGGCGCTACTGCAGGAACGCTGTCGCACATCCCGTGCGTCGTCTGCAATTGGCGAAGGCGTAAAAAAGCACGGCTTAGTGGCTAGCCTGGAACGGCGCTAACCGTGCTCTCGTCTAATCCCCCGACGTCTTCTTAACTGCTCTGCCTCTTTCGTTCTGCACTGCTTCCTCCCTCTCACCCACACTCTTCTGCCTTGTGACCATTCCCCGAAGCTCCAGCTTCAGCCTCTCTTTTACACACGCCTTGTGCGCAGTCATTCGTTAATATAACCACCACCACCCACACTCTGTCGAGTCCCACCGCCCCAACACGCTCTTTTGCACCCTAATCGTCTAATACCCACCCAACACCACACCAAACCGCCGTCAACATGTACGCCCGCTCAGTCCTCGCTGCCTTCGCTGGCCTCGCCGCCATGGCATCGGCCTACACCACCCCCGTCTTCCAGAGCTCTGGTTACGCTGTCCGCACCCCGGGCCTCGCTGAAGTGAGTACCACCTTGACTATTTCAGTTCACAGCAAAAATGCGCTTGGGCATCGAAGCAATGCGCAAATCTCGCCTTTAGATGCGTCGGTGAATAGAGCGCCTGGACTAACCCTCCACAGATCGTCCCCGTCGGAACTCCCTACAAGATCACCTGGGACGTCACCAAGCCCGAGCAGAAGACCGTCACTCTTGTCCTGCTCCGTGGCCCGTCCACCAACATCAAGTACCTCTCCACCATTGTCGAGGACACCCCCAACACCGGCTCCTTCGAATGGACTCCCTCTACCAGCCTCGAGCCCGACACCACCCACTACGGCATCCAGCTGATCGTTGACGCTGATGGCGAGTACCAATGTAAGACTTCCGCGACTCTCCATTCCTGAACCTCAAACCTAACGCGCCCAGACACGAGCCAGTTTGGCATCTCCAACCCCAGCTACGGCAAGTCTAGCAGCAGCTCCGTTGCGTCCGTCTCCAAGACCGCGTACCCATCCTCCAGCAGCGCCATTGTCTCCGCCGCCGCGACTCCCTGCAGCACCTCCTCTAAGGCTGTTGTGACGCCCATCTACAGCGCCAACTCCACCAGCGCGTACATCACCGGTACCGGCACTGCCTATTCCACCTTCGTCGCCTCCACCGGCGCGCCCCACCACAACAGCAGCATCATCCAGCCCTCCAAGCCCTTGACCGTTCCCAGCTCGCTCCTGACCTACACCACCGCCGGCTCCGCGCCCTCGTCTGCTTCGCCCTCCGTGCCTGTCGGCACTGGCGCTGCCGGCCACGTCCAGGCCGGTCTCGGCCTTGCTGGTGCGATCGCTGGTCTCGTCATGGTGCTATAAGCCCAGCACCATTTCGTTCCAGTTCCAGTTCCTTTTTGGGGGTCCACTGTGTCATGTCAGCATCTGCGGTGCGTAATTACGGTCTTGGCCACGTCAAGTTCAAGTATGAAAGTCACTTTGCATGCATCACCCCGCATCGGATCTTGAGGGTTTGTGGGGATATGGTTTTGTTTTAAAGATATCACAAAATTGGTGCTTTGCATTTTTGGTTCGACTGCAACAGCTTGCTCTCTTGTCAGTTTGGTCCGATTGGCTTGCACTGGGGTCTGGTTTTAATTGGGAGTCTGTTTAATGAGATTCGGATCGTGTATCGAATCGGATTTATGCCTTTAATCTTTTTGTGTGCGTGCGTGGAGAGTGATGTTGTGTGATGCTGAAGAGTATGGGGAAAAATCTGACGAGTGGTGGCAGTGCTAATTTCAAAGGAATGAATTTGGCGTCAGAGGCTCGTATTGCTGACTGCATATACAATGCCGAGAAGTCGTTCATGGATGCCTCCCACATGCACTTGGCACGTTGGACTCTCAGCCCTGGCTGAAAATAGTCGCCGAGGTGAATAGTGCGGGACTTACATTAGCATATTTCGTTTCAACTCGAGGCGACATATCGACATCGCGTCAACCGCTCGCATAAACAGACCTGTCGATTGGTAGTGTCTAAAAGACTTTTTGCTTCAACTCTATTAGGCCTCTCCGTCGGCTGCTGCTAACGTACCAGCCATTCTCACCTTCTCACAATGCCGGCAGTCTTTACATCTCATACCTAGGTCAGTCGAGAACTAGTCTACTCCTGCGGCGTGTCGCTCCGTAAGATTAAACATAGCATCTTAGGAGCTACAAATCGCCGCTCGACCCCAGCTAAATGGCCCGCGTCCCTAATTTTTTTTTTGACTGCCTTGCCACGTCGTATTTTCTGTCTTCCATGGCAAATACCTTCGCGACTCAATAA
This sequence comes from Mytilinidion resinicola, assembly GCF_010093595.1. NCBI lineage: Eukaryota > Fungi > Ascomycota > Dothideomycetes > Mytilinidiales > Mytilinidiaceae > Mytilinidion > Mytilinidion resinicola. Next base: position 2,753,859 of record NW_022985438.1, read on the forward strand.
ACGTTTCGCAGCTAGATTCTCTATCGTTACCTCCAAATAGAGCAGTCCGATGTCCTTGAGGGATTTGATAGAAGTCCTGATCAGCTTACGCCAGACTCGAAGACAACCTACATCAACTCATCGAAGACCACCCTGGACGGCCTGTATACTCCTGGCCTGTGCGAATTCTGTCGCAATATTGACCTCGACAAGGTCAATGTCGAATCCTATGGCCTGCATCATGCGAACTTTGCCGAGCTTGAAAGTGCGGTCTCTGAAATACTGACGAATACGCAAGACGTTCTCTCAATTGATGTTCTCTCAATTGGCACACAACTATTGATGTAGCAGTATTTGGCTAGTAACTCCTCATATTCCCAGTAATTCGGACAATGTCGGCGAAATCATCCGAACTTGTTTGTGTGCTTCCAAACTCAGGGTCAAGGGATACTCATGCCATCTATAACCACTCTCAAACTCATGTATCCACCAGGCCTCCCCATCCACTCCACACCCTTCCTTCGTTGCTGCTAGACATAACATTTGGCTTTGAGCCATAGAAGGATCACCGCTGTTTCTAGATCATTGCGAAGAAAGCAAGCAATCCACTCCCAACGACAGCCGCGGATCCGACCAACATAGCACCTCCATTCGTCGACACCCCGACACTGCTGCCAGATGGGCTGCCTGGTCCAGCGGTGCCTGAGGGTGGCACGGGGGTAGTGGTGGGGTTGCTCTCGATAGTATTTTGCCCGAGAGTTGTCCGGATGTTGGTTCCGCTCTCCTTCAGGCTGCTGCTCGCGCTTGCCATAAGGCTATCATAGTTGTCGGCCGTGAGTGGGATGTCGGTCGCGCAGCTCAATGGCGATATGGTCTGGCTGGTGGTTGCCGGTCCCGTGCAAATAGGCCATCCGGGACAGGAGGATAGAAGAACTGACTGCGGCGTGGCGCCCACACAGCACGCAGTCGAAGACGGGCCGTCAACGTGCAGGACGCCGGGGCAGTTATTGGTATCGGCCAGTGCAGGCTTCGCCGAAAAAGCCAAGGAGAAAGCGGCCAGGACGATGAAAGCTTGCATCTTGTAGCTCCGAAGACGACAGACGGGACGTTAAGAGTGCTGTTGACGAATGGAACAAGTGTTTGGCGGAAAGGAGAGGTTATCTGTGAGAAATTTGACGACTTCAGAAGGACGGTTTCTCTTTGTTTCTTTGTGCCATGAAAAAGAGGGGGATGCCAGTGTTATATGTCGACCACAAACCGGCCCCGAAGCCCCCAAAGATGGCACCGTCCCAATTGGGGTATTCTGCCCGTTGGAGATGCCTCTCGGAAGCTCCGTGAATGCATACACAACGTGCAGTGCATTTCATCGGTGGCGCCGAGTAAATCCTGTTTGGAGCCGTTGTCGCGTCAGCATCGTCTGGGAATCTGGAACACCACGTAGGCTCAGCGCATTTGTTCCCAAAACGGCAATCCTTGGCACCAACCACCGAAAGCTCAGCGTAGTGGCGTTAGGCACTTGAGTTACTCGACCTTGCATCTGATATGTCGAAAATCTACATGATGAAGACCTATTCAAGGGCATGACATCACAGGTTAAGCCTCACACCGTGGATCTCCTAGCATGTCGACCTGGGCGTACCAACACAGGGGATCCGGTAATGCGCCGTAGCCCCCCGGTGACTAGTTCTGGAGTATCTACAGAGCTTCCAAGGTTGATCAAGAGCGCTAGCTGAAAGCTAATTTTCACATCATATATTCGGTAAGTCTATTGTTATTAACGGCTTCAAGAACTTGTTTCGAACTGGGCAAAAGAGTCGAAACCAAGGTCGACGTTATCCCTTAACCCGTCGGAATTGGTGCGTTGGTATCGATACGGATGCGACCAATGAAAGTTTTTAGGGATGACAACTGCGGCGACTTTCGCATGCTTGTGTACAACTCAGTAGAGCTCTACGGTGCTCAACACACGTTCAACCACCTGGTCCGAGCGTTTCCCATGGATGGGCTAAGGGATATACCATTCGTGCTCCAGCAAAAGATTCACTCCTTGTACAAATATCACTGAGAGAGTCTTCCGGCGCCTTCCAGTCCTTCAAGATGGCATTCGAAGTGCATAGGCTCCACTCTTGCATAAGTACTCCATACATGCCTTGTGTGTTACCGCATTGTCTCTTCGCCAGCCGATACCAAGCACCGAAGCTGTATTGCAGGGGCGTTAAAATTCGAAGAGCCGGCAGAGGAAGCGACCGATCTACTGTCATGGCGTAGTCGACAGACATAGCAATAATGGTGGCTGCCTCCGTGTCCTGGGATTCTATAGCCTCGATATCGAACTGGCTCGAGAAGGGATCGAGCCAGTGCAAAGTTTGCAAAATCCCAGAGAGCAACACCCGGTAGGTCTCGAATCTGATGGCCAATGCAAATTCCTCAATAGATGAGTATTGCAACGATTGTTCTAAAACTTGCGCGACACGGGGCGTAAGGGTTTGGATTTGGCCCACCTCGCCGATAGATCTGGTTACTAAATCTCCAACGGGACTGAAATATAGCTCTTCCGCCAGCTGCGTTGTCTCTGAAAGAAGAACCGTGTTCGTGGGACAAGCGGCACATGCCCGAACGAGTCGTGCGAGACGGGGAATCTTGACGAACTGCTGTATGAGTGCTGTAGAAGCCACATCCGGCGCCGTTAAGCGTACGCACTGGCGAGATGTTGCCGCTGTGGATGCTTTTGTGTCATAGATACAATCGCGTCCACGACGCAAAGCATCTGTGATCTCCTCTAGGTACGTGGAATTTATGAGCATGAAATCAAGGTCCTTCTCTATGCAGGAAAGGGAAGCAATTCGAGAGTGGAGGATATGGGAGAGCCCCCGAATATGCGCCACGTAATGAAACGTTCCGAGTGCAATGAAGACCTCCGCGAAGACGTGGAGCGAGATGGCCAGCAGAATGCTGTCGTCCACTTTCGGGACTGACATTGCGCATCTTAGACTCGTCAATGCATTCTCTCTAGTGGCCGGAGCAAGGCTCTCAGCTACCTCGCGACGGCAACGAAATGCCTCGCCGCTCTCGACGAAGTAACGCATCGCAAGATCAAACGTCTTTTCTGAGCCGATGCGAGGAGGGAAAGTATGGATCCAGAGCGAAAAGGCCTGCAGAGGGTAGGACGTTGATGTAGTGGAGCCCATCATTGCTGCCCATCGCGAAAGCAGCCTGCTTTGTGGAGAGGTTATGGCACGTCTCGGTGCTGGATGGTTGACTCGTCCTTCTTCGCTACTCGTTGCCAAAGATGCATGTTTTGATCTCAGCAGTGGGATTTGCAGTCTACTCCTAGGTTTCTGTATTGGAACAAAGACGTGAAAAAGGGCAGATCCCCCTTCTATGGGCTTTGCGGTTCGTAGGCGTAGACCGCGGCGCTGATCCTGGATATTGGGATCTGTGATCTTAGATATCGTGCGTGTAGAAGTTTTGTTCGTCCCTGTTGGTCGATGGATGGAGAACACAGAAGGATTGTTTGCTGGGTAGATACATGATTTACCCCCGATTTTACATGTGTAGCACTCAGGACGTGTCTCATCGCACTATACTCATATTAGCAGGCAAAGTGGGGTAAAGAACTGACAGTACATGCCTTGATCTTGCGGGCCCTACATGTCGAGCATTTCAACGGCTGTACCATGGTGGGAATTCTCGAGGTTTGCAAGTTTTGAAGGGTGAGTAGGTATAATTAAAACACATTGCATACAGTATAATCTTCTACTCGACTTTTAACGGGATCCGAGAAAATCGGAGGTAGTACTGCGCAACGGCGAGCAAAAGGCGTGCTAGAATATGCCACCGTCGATCAGTTGGGGCCGCTGATGTCAGCCCTGGGCTGCATTGCAGACTGCAGGTGAGAAACAGCTTCTAGCGCACATAAGTCGGTGGGTTCTAATTGGGTAACAACCTTTCGAATTCGGCAATAATGCGAGCGAGTATAGACGATCTCTCAACTAAGCTTTAAGCTTCCAAGTTTCCTACATTTCCTACATTTCCAAGTGTCCAGTGTCACAGCCTTGCGTAAGAAAAGACAACTTCAGACCGAAATCCGGTCAATAGGTCCCAGCTCGCAGCTGAAGCGAACTCTGATTAGGAGAGAACAATCCAAATTTGGTTATACTGCGAGTAAAACTTGACAGTCTTCTCATTGTACTCACTCAGCTTCGAAGCTTTCAGCATCGCGGCCTGACTTTCACAAGATTTAACGACAACATGTACAGGAATACCGCCAAGAACATCACCTCCTTACGTCAACACATTGGCGAATGTTGCTAGCGTACGCACATGGGCTACAAGGCCGGATTACTTGTATTTAAGCTCCTTTCTTTCGAACTTTTCGGGCAAAATCATACCAAGTGAAAACCGTTTGGAGCTTTGTATCCTGTCAACCCGGAAACATGCACTTTTCACTTCAACTTCTTCTGACTCTGCTTATATCTGTCACGTCCGTTGTGGCGGATTTCTCAGGGCCAAGCTACCCGCCGCCGACAGATCTCACCAGCAACCATAGCCTCGTTGCTGCCGGTTGGCACAATGTCACTTCTACTCTCGAGACATATCTCAAGAATCAAACCTTTTCGTCCACTACAGCAGCTGCGTTGAAGAACGTTACCTTCTCCGTGGGCTTATTCTCGCTTCACGACCCAGCTGCCGTAAAGCTGCAGTTCCATCACACATCCCCCGAAGTTGCGAACGCTGCCAATGGAACACACAAGGTGGATGGCGATAGCATTTATCGCCTCGCCAGTGTCAGCAAGCTATTCACTGTCTTTGCGGGTTTGCTGGAGCTGAAAGACGCGGACTGGAATCGCCCTTTCACAGATATTGTTCCCGACTTCGCCGACTTCGCTCGGAAGCACCCAGATAACGACCCCGTACATATCGTCCAGTGGGACAAGGTGACGCCCAGCGCCCTTGCTGCGCAGATTGCAGGTGTCCCACGCGACCCAGAATCTGGCAGCGACATATTGGCCAGTTACTTAGCCGCACAGGCGCTTGGTGAAGTAAGCCTCGATCCGACAGCTCAAGGCTTCCCACCCGTGAACAAGAGCGATCCATTTGAATTCACACCATGTTCAACTGTCAACACAAGCATTTGTACGGCCGATCTTTTCGTCGAAAGTGTGGATAGTCGACCGCCTACATTTCAGCCATGGACAAGCCCAGCATACTCGGACATCGGATTCGCCCTGCTAGGCCTCGCAATTTCCAACATTACCGGCAAGAGCATTGACCAGGTCTACCGCGGGAGTATCTTCGATCCACTAGGCCTGTCGTCCTCGAATTCCTCAAACCCCCCTGAGTCGGAGTGGCACCGCGCCGTTATCCCCGCCGGTCCATTGGACAATTTTATATACCCCGAGGACGTTTTTGTTTCGTCAGGTGGACTTTCTTCTACAACGAACGATTTGGCTAGATTTGGCGTGGGAATCCTAAACTCCACTTTGCTCCCCCCCGACCAGACGCGCAAATGGATGAAGCCCGTTGCTTTCACCGGCCGGCTCGACTATGCAGTTGGACGACTATGGGAGATCATGCGCTATGTGCACCCGTCCGGCCATATAACCGACATCTATCCCAAGAGCGGCAATTCAGGTCTTTATAGTACGTGGATGGTTCTTCTACCAGACTACAACGCGGGTTTCGACGTTCTCGTGGCCGGCACCTCTACCTCCCGATACCAGGCGACTCAACTCATCGCAGATGTGGTCACGAATACAATCTTGCCTGCTTTGCAGGCCCAAGCCGGTGTCGAAGCCGGGCGAAAGTTTGCCGGTACCTACACCTCTACGACTCCGGGCATCAACTCGTCGCTGACTGTGATTTACAACCAAACGGCCATCGCGGCCCCGGGGCTGGTGGTATCATCTTGGATCAGCAATGGCACCGACATGCTCAGCGGGCTCCGGACAGCCGTTGGCGCTACGCCTGGGCGGCTCTTGCCGACGGTTGCGAACCTAGAAACCGGGCAGCAGGCGTTTCGGTTGGTTGGTTCTGTGGATGCGCCAAGTGCACGTTTGCCCGGACAGTTGTTTTCGGGGCCAGGCTATCTGGGTGCGGATTGGATTGGGGTTGATGACCTGACGTACGGCGGTCTGGCAGTGGGTCTCCTGGTCTTTGACATTGGTTCCGATGGCACTGCAACAGCTGCCTCACCGGCTGCGTTCAGGACTACGCTGAGAAGAGCGGCTTGAGTGATGGAGACGGAATTACGGTGTAGGCTAATTGACGGTCACTATCGGTTGGATACTTGACTGTATCTCCTCGCGTTATTTTTCAAGGCCTCGCTGTAACTCGCTTGGCACTGCCAGAATGATGGGTTACTTCTGTAGTTAGTTTATAAAGACTTTCAAGCTGCCGAAATTTGTAATGACCGATCCCATTCGTCTAGCTTCTGTTGATGGAGCTTGACTGTAGGCCCCTTAAGTTTTTGTGAATTCGCTTCTTTATTAATGGAAGGAGGTAATCTAGAACCTGTTTCTTCTTTCGCTTGCCGGATGAAATCCTTTTTGGCTTTTGGCATTGAAGAATATTAGAAATGGAAAAGTATCGCTATAGGACATAGAAACCAGATTTAGAAATGGAAGATAAACGAGAAAAGAGGAGGCGAGGCGCTAATACCCTGCAGCGTTTAATATTTAGGCTAGGTTAACGGGGACATAGAAGGAGATCAGTCGGTTGGAGGTAAACGTATTGGTCTTGGAAGACGTCCTGCAATAGCTTGGTACGTTCAAACGCGGTGGCGTTGTGAGGATGAACCTCAAATCCGTCAATGCAGGTCTAGAACAGAGGCAGGGGAGGCGGGTAATGATAATATGACACAAGCTCGGAGTAGTAGTGGGAATGATACTATTCTGAGCACGGAAATTCGCCTTTGAGATTCTCTCATCCCTTTTCATGGCAACGAGACCATTACCGTCTCCAACACGGCGACGGATTTAGCGACTCCAATTACTTCCAGTCCAACTCCACCAAGGTCCATTAGTACCTCGACATGCCTGAACGATTGGTGGTGTCTGAAGGACATTTTGCTTCAACTCTAATTGCTCGTCATGTTAGTTCTTTTACATCAGCTCCAATATACTCCCAAGATTATCTTCTAAAAGTCACGTGATATGACCTTAGACGCCCCATTATTCCAACCCTCCCCACCCAAAAAGCCCCCTACTCCATCTCCAACCTCCTCTGACTAAGCAAAATCGTCGTATCACACGTCGCGCCATCAATAAAATCATTCATCACTACCACTGTCCGCTCCGCCCGCAACCTATCCACCACATTCTGCCTAATCCACGGCAGGAGCACCATATCATTACTCGCCTTCGTACTCGTCAGACAACTCGTCGCCGCATTCGCCGACAACACACTGTACACCATCACCTCCTTGATGCTCTGGCTCGTCGCCTGGCACTGCAGAATCGTCAGATCGGTGCTCTCCTGTCCTTCCGTCGTCATGCCCTCGAACCGCGCGAGGATCGGGTCCGGCACGAGCGTCGCGTAGGCCTTCGCGGTCCACGAGTCGTACTTTTCGGCCTCGGTGACGACGATGAGGCGCGTGCCGGCGGCGCGGAGCGCGTCGATGGGGAGGGCGAAGAGGGTGCGGTCGCCCCAGGTCAGGGGCGCGTTCTGCGCCCTGCTGCACGCTTCATTCAGCAGGTCAGCGATTTCTTGGGTCGTGGGCCGTCGGCACTGCTTGACAATGTTGTCGTAGCGCAGGTGCAGCGTCACGATCTCGGTGGGGTTGGCGTCGAGGAAGGCGACCTGCTGCGCGAGGAAGTCGTCGAAGGCGATGCCGGGGATGCAGGCGTGCTGGAAGTAGAACTTGTTGGGCAGTTTGGATAGGCGCTGGAAGGTGGGGAGGAGTTGCGCGGGGCGGAATTCGAAGTAGCGCGCGCCCAGGGCGAGCATGACGGATATTTCCTTCTTTTGCGTGATGGCGGTGCCGTAGACGATTTCGGGGAGGTGCTCGAGGATGAAGGCGTCCGAGATGTGCGAGAGCCATTCGACTTGGGGGATGATTTGGCGGAGTTCGCTGATCAGGTCCATGTTGGCCGAGGAGAAGATGGCGTCGCAGGTGGTCATGCTGTTCATGCCGTTGTCGTGGGGCGCAGCGAGGACGAAGCGGGTGAAGGGCTTCTGGGCCTGTGGCGAGCCTGGGGGGGCGAAGGTGCCCATCCAGTATCTGTTTGCTGTTGAGCAGACAGTGACATAGCATTGATCACGGTTTGGGAGGCCGATGTGGCCGTGGCCGGCGTCGTAGAAGCAGTAGGTGATGATTACGTCGTCCGTCACAATGGGTGAGAAGTGTTGGGTTGACATCTGACCATCTATATTAGCCCTTTAGAGCCGTACTATACACCAATAGGCCGCTAACCATTGTGCCGCCTTCTAGGTTACCCGTGAACGTATTGATGTCATTGTAGGCGCTTCCGACAACTTCGCCATCGCGTACGACTTTCCACTCGAAACGGCCTGTAAAATTGAGGTGGCCTGGGACTTAAGGTAGCAGTACACATGTCAGCGGGATTTTAGGGAGAGAAGAATAGCGTTAAGATGAATACTAGATCCTCTGGAGTCAGATTTCCTGAAGCGTCACTCAAATCGTATTCAGGACACCCCTTAATCTGCGCCGGTTGAAAGCGACTAAATTGGGCGCTCAAACGCAAACTGAATGCACATTCAAGCTCAATTTGAGACAGTTCTAGGTATGTACAATGACACCGAAGGGCTCTGGTATGCGTACTAGGACCTTACATACTGTTGTGAGACTCAACCTCGAGATGTGTACTCGAGAAGTTGTTGTCAATAGTGTGCGTAACGGCTTGCGCCGGAACGGTAAACTCGATAGAGTAGCCAGGGACTGAGATATAGGAATAGACCTGAACGCCTTTGCTTGGCATGGTGAATGTATCTGGGATGGTGTAAGACAGATTAGATGGGGTCACAGTTGAAATAAGGTTCGACGCGGAACTCGGCATCATTCGGCGACGCGTCTCCTCCCCTCCCGCACACCACCATCTCAGACCAAGCGCTATCACAAGTCTGCTACCTTTGTACGAGCACAGCCCTCAAGGCTGTCTTTCCTTTAGCCACAAGAATGGCCCGTGGAACAGCAGCAATGATAGCGTTGAGAACACAGGTGGGTGGTGCCCGAGCGGATCAGAACCCGTGGAACCCGACGCCGCCTAGACGACGCCGTCGAGGTATATCCACCTCATGACTAATCTTTTATCTCGTATGTCTCCATTGCCTATCTTAACCTTGCCTGAAATCTGCACGTCAATTCTGACTTTCCTGATCCTTGTCGTCATTCGCGACCTGTAAGCCATTTCACACATGTCTCCCTGCACACTGCAGTCCGATGCAGCTATGCACGCTAGACCATGATTCAATCGCCTCAACGCCATATGCCACTCCCGAGTAAGTTTCGCAAGGCCAACGTCGAAGGCAAAGCGGGGTACAAAGAGCGGGGCCCGACCTCGGGAGGTCGAGGAGTCTACAAAAGCTGCCGTGCCACAACATTACATAGAGCCTACCCGTGCTACACACAACTACCGTCCTATCCCAACGTGTATTGGAAGCCAATTGCCGCGAACATGATCTCGGTGCTCGGATACTTCGTCCCAACAGATGGCAAAGACGACTACGTAAGGCTGACCACCCCGGATATGCAGAGACATCCGAATCCGTGTAGGGAGACCCAGCTGCATGGGTCTTCTTCACAGTAAAACAGGCTAACTTTCTTCAATCAGCTTCGAAACGAACTACAAGCCTTAGTCAAACTCGTCAAAGAGAACGAGCCCGACTGTCTCATATTCGAGCTTCTTTACGACGACGACATCGAGCAATTCGTCATACACAGCATGTAGGTTCTAAATCCGACTCTCACGAGCTTCTATAGCTTTAGACTTTCACTGATATCTCTTTTCAAAGGTTCAAGGACCGAACGGCCCTCAACTTCCATCTCAAGCAGCCATATCTTACCGCTTTCAAAGAAGGAACTCGCGCAGAGTCCTTTGAGTCAATGGATTTGAAAATACACGAGCGAATTGACGGGTTCTCGAGATGACTTGGTCCTCGTGTTGGGTCGGGATAGGGCGTCTGGCGTTTTCTCGTCCATTCAGATCCTCAAAAGGTCGAGCTTTCATTGTCGTGTTCCCTTACTTCTACATCGCTATATAATTCCCAATCACAACCTTTCCCCGCCACAAATATCCTTGCTTGTTTAGTCTCCGACCTTTTCCCGATGGACTCCAAATTATAGTACCTGTGAACCCAGATGCAGGGATCGGCTCGGTTCCCGGTGCCCGTATGACAGGGTAAGTGCTGACGCAACAGTTTTCCCTCATGCATATGCATGTGAATGGGATAAGAAACGGCAAACCCGCATGACCACTGGACCGATCAGAGACCTCACCGTCTTCCTTTCCAACTGCTCTCATCTAGAGGAGTACGTAGAATTAGCTTCGCCTTGGAGTACTACTCTACTCTAATCCGCATCTATCGAACGAAGCCAGCGGTACGTACAATACCTACCGCTTCGTATGCCATCCGTCTAGACCCGCAAAGAAAAACAGATGCAGCATAGCGAAAAGCTTAAAGATGTTCCCCTCCCAGGATTCTCTACATACGCGACGCGCAACCCCGTTTCTAGCCCCGTCCCGACCGCGCTAGCACAATGACTCGCAGCCGACAGACCCCACTCCCCAGACGCAGGGGAATATCGTTTAGCAGAAAGTCCATGCGGAGAACCGCCTGACTTCTCACTCTTTCCTCGCGGCCAGCTCAATAAAACCCATTATAAGTAGGACACGAGAGTCTGTTTGCTGAAATTTGTTCTATGTTGTGGCCGATCCGGATCTCCAAAGCTAGAGCGACATCGATCTAACTTTCATTGAACGGTCAGGGCGCGATACGAAGCATTGGGTCCTTCCCGCACCCGCATTGACCACCGCCAAAAGCCAAAATGTCGAAGGCAGTCCAATTAGTCACGACACTGACGCCGATGGACGGGAAGAAGGACGATGTGAGTGTTGACAGATTGCAATCCGCATCTCTTATCTCGGGACTGACTAGGCTCGCGCAGGTCCTAAAGATCATCACTGATATGGCTGTGGAAGTCGAAGAACAGGAGGCTGGGTGCCTTGGGGTGGATGTAATGTGGCACGACGACACCGACACATTCATTCTCGTCGAAAGGTGAGCAACCCTCAAGTCGTTGCTACTCTGCATATAATTAATTTTGATGCTGTGTAGGTTTAAAGATCAGGCGGCGTTCGAGTTTCATTTTAAGCAGCCGTACGTGGTGGCGTTCAAGAAGAGCCCGGTAGCCCTTACCTGCCTCGAGGCTATGGATGTTAAGATTTGTTCGGTGGCTCCGGGTACTTTCAGTAGATGAATGGTCTTTTGTTCTTCACGAGTTTCTGTTCATGCTGTTCTCTGTTTTCCTTTTGGTCGAAGTTATCTCCTTATTAGCCTCCGTTTTTTAAGGTCGCGATGCACTTTATTCAAACGCTTCTAATACCAATGTACATGACCATAATAGAGAAATCAGGCGCACCGGGGTTGGGAAGAGATTTACCAAGTTTCGCTGTGAAAGACTGGTGTTCAACTTGTATGGCTTCTTCGCACGGCACGTGACTTGTATGAGTGAGCCAAGTAGAATTATGATGTGATTGTCAAATCGTAAAGACGAAGAGCTTCGAGAGAAGTACATTGTTGATAGTCCTACTAGAGATGATCATGTGCAGAGACGAACAAAAGCAAAGAGCACGATCTGCATGTAGAAGCGGTCAGCGGTGATGACGTAATTCTGCGAAGACCTCGATATCTTGAGCCCTGCTCCTTGCAATTGCATTTGGAAAACACCAAAATCCTCATAAGGGTGCAGAGTTGTCTTTTGATAGTGCTGGCGTTCTTCTTATGTCGACCACGAACCTTGCGCTGTCCGCTTTCCTAACCCCAAAATGCGGCATCCTGCTGCGCCGACTGTCTCCGCTACTCTCGTTTCACTCCTCATTGCGTTTGTCACTTATATGTGGTTCTTTTATCCCAGTAAACATCACGAGGGAAATCCAGGTCCTAAATTGGAACCGTTCGAAATCCACTTCAAAGATGACGGCAAGCCAACTTCGACTGAGGATGAAGATAGGGACGTTGAAACCGATGTCGATATCATCGAGAACAACGACAAGGAGTTCACGATTCCATACTCGGACGAAATTATTGTAGAGCCTATTTCTGCGGATGCCCCAGAGGGAGTGCCAAATTCGATTTCCTACTCTCTTCCCATTCCCATGAGCCGACATGTCACCCCTACTGCTACACGCCCGGCTGTGGACAGAGACTGGGACGATCCTCTCTTTGAAATCGAAGTATCATCTTGTTACATATCCTGCGAGATCACAACTATCCAACCAGCCCACAAATATGGCAACAGGAGCCCAGCTTGCCTTGTCATCCTCCAATTCACATTTCATCCTGCGCTCAGCCATCGCTTCAGGAACGCACGACTGTCCTGCAGTTTCACGCCTCCCAGAACTTCCAAGGTCAAGAAAGACGGTACCCCGGTTGTCGCGTTTCACGCACCTCGGACTGCCTACGGCGGGTATAGCAAAGGCGAATCACATTGGACTTTTGGACTATCGGCACCGCTCCAGGCCCCGGGTGGCTACTTCTCCATCACACCGTCGGCTGAGAAGTCCCACGATCGCATCGTAGATCACTATATGCGAATTGAGGGCTCCGCCAGAGGGACTCCACGGTCGAAATGCATTTGGACAATGGCCGAGAACGAAGACAGCAAAGCGGGATTACCATTGGACTTTCAAGTCGCAGTAGTACTACAGGCGAACAGTCCTTTTGTTCTAGAGGTCGACATCAGCGCGGAGATTGCTAAGTGGTGGAAGAGCAAGAATGTTGAGGGCGTGGCGGTAGAACCGAGGGTGATAGACCCCAACGTGCCTCGAGGGAAGCAGTTCAGCTTTGACGCTGACCTCGAAGAGCTCAAGCTTGGTAGTTGGTTCTCAGGAGCTGTCGAAGGAGGCAGCGTGGCTTGGGAGGCGACTATTCCGCGACCTTGACAACTGAAAGGTAATCTTCTTGGAGCCGGCCACATTTCTTCATTACGTGGAGGTCACTCAGCACAATATCAAATATTCGAGATGACTACCACTGATCTAAGTTTCTGCTATTGATTTTATTTTCAGTGTTGGGTAGTGAAGGATAGAAACAAACTAGCGTCCGCGTCATCTCATCTCGCGGCCTCCACGCGTCAAACTTTCAGCTTGCGACCGCCGTTTACCATGGCATACTCAACACCCCACCCTCATTTCCACTACCCGGCATACCCCATACCAGCTCAGCGCTTGGCTTTGTGCCCTTCGCGAAGTTCATGACAATGCAAAACAGAGTGCTACTCCGCGTTGGCAAAGGCCTCGACGGGTCTTCTTTACAGCAGATAGCTTGTGGCGCGTTGAACGTGTCAGAGAACACCTTCTGTCTTAGCACCTCACCTTTGGGAGCCTCTCCACTCGAGACCAGCTCGCCCGTGAGTTTCTTCATTCTCTCCAGGCGAATAGGCGATCCCGCAAGCCACGGCCGCTCGTCGACCAAGCGATTTTCGATGAAGTGGTTCGTGTGAACCACAATGCCGTTGCTGTCTGGTTTGAGGTGAACACTGCCATTTGGCGACACCTCCAACCCAATTGGACCATCACGGTCCGCGATGAGGATGTGCTGCGAGCTTGCCACCCCTCCCAACGCCTCCAACTCTGCGATAGCCGTAGCAGCCGAGACAGAGTTCAGACAGACTCGAAGCGCCACATGAATCGGGATTTTCGACGGAATCGTTGGACGAGCTCGCACAGCGTTCAACAACGTACCCACGGACAGCGAGTTGAAGCCAATCTTCCCAACAATACCAGCCTAGACAGGTCAACCTCCAACACCTCCAATCGAACAACCGCTCAACATACCTCAGTAATCATATAAACCGTCGGCTTGTCCACCTGCTTAATCGACATCATGACCAAATTCGGCTTGACCCTCTTCGTCCAATCCCAATTCTGCGCCAACACCGTCCCCCCATCCCCGTGCAACTTCCACCCTAGACTCGAGCACCCGTCCGAAAACAACCCCAACGCGATCTCGCTGCGGCAGTTCAGCGCGACGATATCGAGGATGTCGAGGCCGGCGCCGTCGGCGATGCCCACCATTTCGGCGTAGATGTCGGGCGTGAGGCGCTCGATGGTGGGGCGGTACTCGCGGGCGACGTCGCGCACAGCGGGCCAGTCGAGCGCTGAGGTTTGCTGGAACATAGCGTCGTAGGTGGAGATCTGGCGGCGGATTTCGGTCGCGAGGAGGGCGCCGTGGGTGAGGCCGATCTGGGGATCATGGTTTCAGCACTACTACGTCGAAATTGTTGATGGAGCACTCACCTCACGCGGCGTCCCGCTCAGATCTATCTTTCGCGGTGGTGGGTCCATCTTGGATGTGATGGCAACGGGTGGCGATTCTCGAGTTGATGTTGAGGAGGTTGGCGACTTGACGACTTATGAACGACTACTGTAGTAACTGAAAGTTTGCTATGGTTTGTTTGTAGGAGTACACGTCAAACACCAAATAACCAGGCAAACAACACCTTTAATAAACACCACCCCTCCCTGCCGCGCTTCCGTTCGTTGCTCATGCGCCGCTAGGTGACGCGATATCGGGTCCAAAGGTGGGGTTGCCGCAATCCTTATACCACATCTGGCTCTTATTCAAGCTCTCTTGTTCTCCAATCAGACTCGGTTGTCCGAAGATCTGTGGAAGCTTACCCTGGGGGCCTGACCTTCCGGAATAGGCAAGAAAGGCAGGTTGCGGGGCAGTGGTGGTGGTTCCCCGCATTTAGTTAGCGACGTCAGGACTTCTTGATATCTAATGCACTGCACTATGCTTCATTCCACGACGTCTGCATTGGTTCATGGTGGGATTTTTTGTGATGGGTTAGGGTATGCCGGACAGTGGCAGATGAGTGTATATTGACTACTGGTGAGGTTGTGGATTCTACTGTCTTCCCCAAGTCGCCTCATCAGACCGTCCATTTCAGCTCCGTCTTTTTTCGTAACCAAGATCTCGATCCATCTTCCAATCCTCTATCCCACAGTCCGATCCAGCGTCTAGTGAACATGACGTTGAGGCGAGAAAATGAGAATGTGCTGGGGGCGTTCGGACGGTGTTAGACAGGTCCTAGAGCAGAGTAAGCAATAGGTTGATTTGGAGGCTCTGGGACATTGGTAGCATTTACTTGGTCGAATCCTAGAGTGTGGAACTACCCTACAGTCCCTCCTCTTCGTCGTCGTTCTCGGGGTGAATGGCAGTGAGAGCACCGCCCTCTGGAACCTCCACGACATCCTCGGTGTGAGCAGCAGTTGCTCCGCCGCTGGCTGGACCTCCTCCAGTGGTGCCATCTTCAGGATGAAGACTATCTTCTCTACCGCTCGCTGTCTCCGCGCCCACCCCACCTGATCCCGAGGCCTGAGGCTGAGGCTGAGGCTGAGGCTGAGCGTTGTTGTTGACACCTTGGCCGGAGCCAGAAGCAACAGGAACCCTCAAGAGCGAAGAGTTAGGGACGACGACAGGGGAGTAGGTGTCGTCGCTAGTCACGATAAGGATGATCGACCAGCCGGGCTGAGCCACCATCACCACCTTCTGCGGAGCGACCGCAATGAGGGCTACCGTGCTGTCCAAGAAGACATTGGTGCTCGTACTAGCTCTCAGCGTGTACGTGTCCTGGGTGGCAGGAACCTGCACCGCCAGGGCCTGGGCTAGGTGCGGATAATTGACGACTGTAAGAGTTGGAGTTAGATCGGGGTTTCGGTGCAGTGAAAGAAGGGGAGTTGTACTCGAGTCGGCCGCGTTGCCCAAGACAGTGCCCTCCAGGGCAGCGGCACCCGATGAGCCAGCTGCCGCGGCGTTGCCTGTGATAGTGGCGATGTGCTCGCTGGTCATCCTCTGCAGTTGTTCTTGCGCTTCTGGGGAGCTTGCTATTTCCGCCCGCATCTCGGTCATACGAGCTCTCAATCTCTCGTCGGTGGTGGGTTCTTGTCCGGACATGTTGGAACAAGTGTGAGAGAAGTGTGTTGTAGAGGTGTGAAACGAGGTTGTTGTGATGCAGAAGGTTGTCGTAGTGCAGGTGATGGAGCCAGATGTCGTGGGTTAACATAGGTGAACTGACGCTTCTGGTGGCTACTGTCGGGCCGTCGGCCTTCTATCATGAGCGGCTGTGGACTGTTCAGTCTATTCACGTGGCTGGACGCTGGGTGCGCCGTAACGGCCTCCTCTTCCTTCTCTTCAGATACATGACACAGCTTTAGTAGAACAAAGACTATCCGCTCTGAATCCTGCGGCTCTTGTAGTACTGCTGCAAATACAGTAAACTTGTGGAGACGCCTCACGACCAATAAAGAATATAGAGACTAGAAGTACCAGTCCACACACCCTAAACCAGCGCCTATCCACGGATGTCACGAACCCCATCTGATTCCAGCGGTGTATGCTTTGCTCATTATCCCAAACTCAGACCTCCAGCACTACTTCGACTCACCAGCAACTAATAAAAGTAATGCACTTCTCAATAATTTTTAGGAACAGACATTCCGATCCCCCTCAACACGCCCCCTTAGAACTACTCTCCCTCCAATACAGCATTCTTCCTAACACACGGCCTCCCCGACGGCTTCCGACGATGAAACGGCTCAAGCACCAGACCGCGAAGCAGCTCGAAAAGCTCCCATGGCCGGCAGAGAATACTGGGATTAGGGCAAGACATAGGACGAGGCGACCTTCCTTTCGCTAGGAGACTTGGGTATAAAAGTAAAGACCGAGATAACCGAGACCGTTGGATCTATTAGAAGGTAAAGAAACCCCTTTTGAGGGCACTGAAGCAAGAAAAAGGCTGCACCGCGGCGTATTATCTTCATATTCATCGTATGAGGATTGACGTGCTGATTTAGCGACAGAGTTCTGGGATGTTCACAGCACTATGACGTCTGGCGAGAGAACTGTCACACTGTGGAGAATCGAGGGGTTGGAGGAGAGCGCGACTTTGAAGCAGTGGGAATATCAGAACACTCCCTACGGTGGTATCAAGCAAGCAAAAGGGAAGCCCCGGCGCTACTCTATCCGAGTTACTGCCTAAGCTCATCGCTTTCACTTTCCTACAGGATGGTTAGGGCTGATGCGATGTGAATTGGGCTACCTCTTGACCAACCGGCCACCGACTAGCTGGACTACTCCTTACGGTGGTGTTAAGCGCGCAAGAGTGGAACCCGAACGCTTCTCTATCTAAGCTGGTATATAGATTTATCGTTTCTACGTCCTTAGAGGATGCCAAGGATGCGGTAGAGACCGGGCTACTTTTTAATTAACTAGCTATGTGCTGGCTAAGGACTCCGTACGATAGTGTTGAACAAGCAAGAGTGGTGCCCGAGTAGTGAGCCTTCCGTGCGCCTGCACTTATGGCCTAGGACTGTATGATTAGCTAGTTAGTGGTGTCTGAGCAGTGGAAGTGGAGCTATCATTTGGCCGGCCGAAGACATGCCAGCTGGGGGACTCCTCACAGTGGTGTCGAGCGGGTAAGAGCGGAGTCGGAGCAGCGATATATCTGTGTGGCTAAACGTTTCACCTAGCACTCTATAGATGGCTAGTCAGCAGTGTCTACGTGGTGGAAATAAGACCACTGTTTGACTGGTTAAATATGTACTAGCTGGGGCACTCCTCACAGTAGTATCAAGCGAGCAAGCGCGAAGACCGAGCAACGAGATATCCGTATGCCCACACTTATGCCCCAGATTTGTATAGTCAGCGGTGAGTAGTAGGACTCTAAACGCTGAAACAGTGTTAGCAAGGACAAGCATGTTTGAGAAAAGTGAGATCAAACCTTCATTCGTAGCTATATTAGGATCAATCAAGCCCTCTCCAGAGGGTGTGAGTTTTCTGATTTCATCGGTTCCCAACCCCTCATCAAAGACATCTGTACACTTATTTACCGCTGCGTAAGAAACCTCATAATATTGTGAGCATTCCAAATAAGAGAGACGTTTGGTATTTTGGACGACTGGTAACCGCGCGAGGCTACCCTAGACAGCGTCAGCAGGGTGTACACAGATTGGAAATATAGCCGCTGCCCTTGGTTCCTGTTAGTGCGTTGACGCCCCACAAATAGTGGTAGGAGAGTGGAAGGATGCCTATGACAAGGCGGGTGTGGGCGTGGAGGAGGGGGAAGAGGTGGACAGGGGGGAGAGGGAGATTGGTGGCGCACCCGTGTTTGAGATGAGTGCGGGGACGGGGCCGGTGGAGGTGGAGGGTGTGGAGGTTGGTGAGGGGGGTGCAGGTGAAGGGGATGGAAGGGAGGCGGGAGAGGGGGAAGAGGGAGGAGAGTGGGGTGGGAGGTGGGAGGAGGGAGGAGGGGCGGCCGGTCGATCGAAAGGCTGGATAGACATTAGAGATGACCAAGTAGTCGCAAGTTAGAATGTTATAGATCTTCCTCGTGTGCTCTGTTTAAGACCCGGAGCCTACCTGCTGACATCTAATCCAACTCCTCCACCTCACCTATATATAGCCCATTATTTTGCCAGTCGAGTCCCCTTCGGGGGGCTATCGGACTCACTTGGCTGAGTGTGATAGTTCCGTGGCGGATTCTCTGTTCACGTTATGGGTGATTCAGCACTAAAAATTCTTTGTTTGTAGCAAAGGGTTTTTGTAGGGCTTTGGCCCGAGTTTTTTGCTGCGCGGATGTGCGGGTTCGATTCCGCATCTTAGTTTACTTTTCTTTTTGTATCGATAATTCGTGTTTAGGTGTAATAGAATCGAGGGGCTAATGATGTGATGGAATCAAGTATTAGTGATAAACACCTTCAGTTAGGTGAGGTTTCCTGCCTTTTCATCACTTCCTATCATCAGTCAACGTACACTATATATACCCTATTATTTCCACCGTCACCGTATCATCGAGTGTAAAAATTTGATCGCGACATGAAGCTGACAAGAGTGGAAAGAGTGGAAAGAGGTTGATTTCGTAAGGCATCATCGGGTATAGAACGTTCGCTCCATACGCTTTCGATGCTCGCCAGAGTGAGAGTACCTGAACGCCGTAAAACCCAGAACATCACCCATTATGCCCCCTTGCAGCCGCTAGCACGCCACAAATTGTTCCCCATAGCCCTTCCCATGCTCCTTTCCATACTCCTTTCCCGACTCTCTCTGTAGCTCTTTGTACCTCTTCGTGGCTCGTCGTAGTTCCTAGAGTCAGTCACAGCCGCATAGTGGCCGGATTCGGAGAGGGCGATCTACCACGCAGTGCAGGTGAGCTAGGTCTTAACATCGGTGACGCAGCAGCTTGCAGCGCATCCATACTCAGGTTCGAAATGACATGAAGATTGCCCTTGACCTCC
Organism: Mytilinidion resinicola; assembly: GCF_010093595.1. Classification (NCBI taxonomy): domain Eukaryota; kingdom Fungi; phylum Ascomycota; class Dothideomycetes; order Mytilinidiales; family Mytilinidiaceae; genus Mytilinidion; species Mytilinidion resinicola. The sequence goes on from NW_022985438.1 coordinate 2,773,313, forward strand.
TCATCGCTCAGGTCCAGCATCAGCCGCAGCTCCTCCGCCTTCAGGCTCTCGCCCAGCCCAATCATCAGCTGCAGGCCCGGCGATCCGGGCAAGTTGTAGTAGATCCAGTTCCACTTCAAGTCCTCGACGGTGTGTGGCTCCTGTACCCGCGAGATCCTGGCCTTGATGCGCCGCACGTCCATTCCGAACACGCCACTCAGATGCGCCTCCGTGCCCAAGCCCAGCGTGCTGTCGCGGCGCACTGACCGCGGCACCTTGGCCCCCTTTTCGATCGGTTGTTCCTTGAGCCGGTTGCTCACACCACCGTCTTGCAGCACCGCGCGCTTGAATACTGCGTTCTTGAATTCCGTGATGCCGAGCACAATGTAGCAGGCCTTCTCTTCTTTGGCCAGCTCTGCAATCCACGCCTGTGCGTCCGGGTCCGAGCACACGGTCTCAAAGGCAGCGTACGGGTGCTTAGAGATGCGCTGGATCATCTGCTCGGCGCTGACGCTCAGCAGGTTGGGCTTGCGGTAGACCTGTCCTAGGTCGAACTTGGCGCCGAAGTTCTGGGCGAAGCGGCCCTCGGTGTCGACGCTGAAGAGATCTTTGTACCGCAACTGGATGAAATAGTCGTTCAGCTCATCCACGGCGGCGGCCTGCTTCTCGCTGAAGAAGCCGTCGAGTTCGGGGTGCAAGGGGTGGATGAGGAGTTGGCCGACGTTGACCTCGTCGGCCGGGAGGGGCTTCGGGAGGAGGGCGACGCGTTTCGACATGGTGTAGGAGGGGGTAGTTCGGAATGAAGGATGTTTGGAGGGTCTTCTGGTTGAAGGTTTGATGGAGCTGCAATTGTTGTGCAACGTGTTCTCGTCGTGGAGCTCAGGAGCTGGAAGCTGAGGTGAGGTGAGTTGTGGTACGGTTTAATCGATAAGACGAAACTATAAACGGCCTGACAGGCTTAGCTAGTATTCCTCCCCAGTAGGGCACTCTATCACCGCACTCTGCAGCGTATTTGATTGCTACTGCCCCCCTGTAATATTCCCTTTTGCGATTTTAGTCTCACTGGACGTTCACCTGCGGATGCAGACAGAGAGACGCACTCCGTGAGTTTCGGAAGTCTTTTTAAGGAGTCTGCCACGCTAGGCCTTGACAAAGTGGCATACTCATCAAACACTCTTCTCGTATGTACAGCTGCCTGCCATTGCTTGAAGTGCTTCAACGGCTTTCCACATAGCCTAATGTGTAGAGCTTCAATCTTTTTCAGACTCCTTGAAATGCTTTGAAGCACCCCAAGCAGTTACAGACAGGTGTACACACGAGACTGCCTGTTCTAGAATGAGAGTGCCACCTTTTCCTTGTCCCGGGTGTCTGGGTTGAACTTTAACAAGAGTAAAAAGAGTGCATCATAGCATTTTCGGGATGATTTCGAATTGCAAAGGGTTAGACTGTCTTCCTTGAAGATAAAGTAGCAATTCGAAACCGTCTGAGGTAGCGGAGAGAACTTTCAGATTTGCCAAAACTGTAGCTTCACAACTTATCATGATGCTCCAGAGGACCTCAAACAATGCTTTACAAGTGTACACAATAAGCCTTAAAAGATTGTGCCCCTTGTAATTGCGAAGAATATTCCTTGAGGTGGGAGCAGAGAGTAGGTGAACATTGTGAGAGCTAGGACATTTACATCAACCCACCCGATCATGAGCATTCACACAAGCTTCAATCCGAAAGTCATGAATATTCTTTCATTACGCAGCTTGATTAGACGGCAGCTATATATCATTTCCAACAGAAAAGGGATGTCCGTTACCGCCGCCACCCCCTCCCAGACCTCTCTTGCCTCTCCGCATCCCCGTTCTCCTCCGGCGTATATGTCGCAAAAACCATCGTTCTCGACCCCTTCTGTAACCGCGAGTCCCTCGGCGTACTCGGCATCGTCTTATTATGGTCTACATTCGGCAAGCTCGTAAGCTCCTTGCTACTCCTCGTCGAGCCAACCTCCATGTCCGATGTACTGTCCCCTCGATCCTCGATAGTAACACCCATTGCCGTTGACACTTTGATGCCGTCGGAGGGCAGTGGTGACGACGCGGACTGAGAAGGCGAGCTCCAATTGCGCGAACGGGAGTTGTCCGACGGCTGGTCGAGGTTCCGGATATACCCCATGCTGTGGCCGCTGCGGCCGCTGCGCGTGGAAATGTTGAGGTAGCGGCGGAAGAAGACCTTGAGGGCGGGCGCGGAGGCGCAGATGACAGCGAGGTCGGCTTCGAGGCAGCTCCAGAGCCAACCAGGCAAACACTCCCAGGAGATGTCGTATGTTTCGAAGTAGACCCAGTGCAAATAGTAAATGCGCATTGCGCCGCAGATTGTAGTTCTGGTGCTTTTGTTAGTATATGTGGACGAATGGAGGATGCTATGGGTGGAATTTACACTAAGCCGAGGGCAAAGATGCCGTAGATTGCAAGTTTCTGGCGACGAGGGAGCTGGAGGTTCCACAGGAGCATGATGGGTAGAACAGCGGCCATTATGTCTTGAACCATGCTAATGCTAGCTCCAGCAAAGAGGGATTTGTACTCCGGGTGGCAATGGAATTTGTGTGTCTCTGGCCATCCCCCGGGACTGAAATCGAATTGATTCCAGAAGGCGTTGACAGGGTTGCATGTGAGGGGCAGGACGGTAATGAAGATAACGGCATATACAATGACAAAGGCAATGCTGGCCCATACTAACAGAATGAAGTTCCTGGATATGCTGCCATTTGCCATTCGTCGATAAAAAAACAATATGGAGACCTTCGTCGGGGAAGTGGCAAAGACGTAGAGCAGTTCAATCGCGAAGACTACCTGCAGTGTTGTGAGCATGGGCGAACCTGAATTTGGTATCTGCGCCCTACCTTACGACTTGTCACAGAAAGCTCCGGTGTATGGTCCCAGGAATGATATTGGAACCCATATACTCTCGCGCCTGCATGATTTGGTAAGCTCTTGGCTAAGTTGCAGTCACGACGTCGGACTTACCGAGACAAGTGGTAATAGTGAGTCCATATACGGCCGGCTAGGAGGGTTAGTATGTATTCAAGTGGAGAGTGCATCTCAGTTGGACTAACTAGAGCAGCAATAATCAACCAATCGTCAAGTCCTGAATTCTTCTGTACGACAAATCTTGCCCAAAAGCGAGCAGCCAACACGAGGGTCATTATTGACAAAGCAACTATCAAAATAGCGGGAATGGTCCAGTCTCTTGTTACGGGATCCACATAGTTGGGTTTGGGCCAGGCCAGGAGGACCGAGAGGGGAGTGTGGATGCCGCCAGGCATGGTGGGTTAGGCAAAGGGAAAACGAACGCTTCAAGCACGGCTTTGACACGATAAGAGAGGGTATGTTGAGATGCAGCTGGCGTGTGCTTTGCAGCAGGAAGTTGGTCTTCGTATTTCTTGCTACTCGGGTCGGCGTGGGTCAGGGTGAAGATATATCTACCAGTTACACAGGCCAGGCCCCAGGCCACGTCTGCCTCCACGCGCGTGGATAAGGTGAGGTCTGTGAGTCCAAGGGCTGGTGGGATGGCGAGGCACGGTCTTCTCTAGAATGTTTCGATGAACTCCCTGCCCCTCATCCTACAGCAACGGTTGAGTGCTTCCTGGGCCTTAGGGCACTATCGATTCTGCTCTTACCGCTCGTCTTTGAGGGCCTCGAACCCAGTCTGGAGAATTCTCCGCGACGGTGCTGCTTGAGCAGGCCTAAACGAGGGTGAGGCCGTGGTTATGCGATAGAAGGCACAACACGGGGTGGATTTCAGCGGACAAGGCCAATCAGTGGTACTGGAGCCAGGAAATTCGGCTGCAGGGGCAGCACTGGACGTCTGAGCAATGGTAGCGATCAGCATGGCCTCAGACAGTAGTCGGGAATATGGCGGGCGGATGCGGGGGGGGAGGGCCAGGACGGCCCCGGGGGCTGCAGAGTCGCTTCCATGCGTCCCGAAGGAGCAGAGAAGCCGTTCAACGGCCCTTGACCACGAGCATTGTCGCCCGCCTGGCAGCGGAATGGCGCATGGCATGCACTCAGGGCCGTTTCGACAGCTGTGCCCCTGTTCCCCTGTTGCCACGCGGGCGAGCTGCGAACATGCCGAGGCCGAGTGCGCGCCGTCGGATTGGTGGGGAGAAGGCATCTCGTCTTGCCAATACATAAGGGCCGGCGGAGTGCCTCAAAAGCAGTTGGGAATCGGCCCCCTCCACTCGACGCTCACACAGGCTTGGTCGTTTCGGAATGACGGGACAGACGGCAGTCGACATGTCGTATTTCACGGTGCTTCAGCAACGAGTTGACGCATTGTTCGAGTAGAGGCCGCCATGCCTCACCGGCGCGGGTAACGCTGTCGCCGGTGCCGGAAGACAGTCGCGCCTGTCTGAAAGCGCTCTCCCATGCCGAAGCTTGCGATGACTGCCCAGGTGCAAATCGGAGGGAAAGTGGCGTGCTAGAGGCATAGCTGAAGAGGTGCTATCTTGAGAATTGCGGTCTGGTTCTGCGAGTCGTGCCACAGCACAAGTCCACGACGCTCTGGGAACCCGCTCCGGCTCGTGGCTGGTCGAGGTGATCAGAGCTCTTAGCCTTACAGTATGCATCGTGGCAGTCCCAGCGAGGAGCTGCGGGCGGCGTTGAGCCCAGCAATATGATAGCGGTCCGATTCTGTTAGCTGCCTGAAAGAGGAGCAAACAATGTGTTCCATGCATGGAAGATCAGACAAGTGCCGGATCTGCCGCCTTCATTTAGCTGAAACTCGTCTCAACTTTGGTGCGGTTCGCGCAAGCGTGGAGTGGATGGAGATGCCTTGGGAAGGTGGTTGATGTGGTGGCTGGCTACCGCGAGGTTGGGGGATCCGAGACACGTTCCAGGCTGCGCACAAGGGGCATGTGCGGATCTGCCGCAGACTTGCTTGCCAGGGGCAGCACTCCGATGCATACCGCGCGACGCAAAGACGCCATCCGTCGTTTCTAGAAGCCGGTGAAGGCCTATCAGTCTATCACTTGGGCGCACAGGCGTGTGGGGGTGCAAGTTGTGCCGGCGCACTTCTGCTTCGGAGTATTAACACGCACATCTTGCAGCAACATCGATAGATATTTACTGGGGGCCTCAATCTCCATGTCTACACAGTACCGCAGATTATCGCCTCTCTGGGGCTGCACATGGAACGGCAAGCAGACCGAATACGAGGCCCACGCTTCACCGATCAACACAAGGGAGATTTCAGATATACCTCGTACTGCGATGAAGCAGTGCTCACAACAAGCTGTCCTCGCCATTCCTCCGGCACACAATGTAGCTTTATGGCCGTGGCCGAACGACGTATGAGAAGACGAGAGAACATTGGAAGAAGCAGCTGTAACTGCTTTCTATTTATGGGACCTCAATACAAAAGAAGTGGAAGCAGTTGCTGAAAGATACCGACTGCATCCGGCTTTCCTGTCGCTTAGCCTTGTGCATGCATGCTTGTCTGTCACAGAGCCCCACTGCGTTATTCTGCATCAAGATAGAGGTCTACTCCGTCTTACATACCTAAACACAGAATTCCCCTCTGAAAACAGGGGCCGCCCGGATTAGCAGACTAGCTGGTCCTCCCTCGAACCTGTTTAAGTACCAGTGGATGAAAAACGGCCCTCTCCACAATAGAGCTCGCCAGCGGTGATCGCTCAATACACGCCTGTATCGAGTCATGAACGCCAAAGAAGCATGATAGCTGTGGTGCTTTTTATTCCCGAGGAAGGCGGTATGGAGCCCTGAAGTTCGACCATGTTGCGCTGGCAAAGTCTTTCCAAAGCGTCTCGTACAGGCGAATACCGTCATGGATGCTCAACGAGAGTCAAAGTCGCCCAGCGTTTTTAACCATCTGACACATAGCGTTAAGAAAATAGTTCATTTTTAGCCGGAGCCTACCCAGCGCTGTACCCACCTCCTCCTACTCCATAAGCGTAAACACCTCCAAAGCCATCGATGTTATGCTGCTTCCCAAAGGCGACCTTCCTCACTTGCTCCAAGATGTCCTCCGGCGTGCTTTTTGACGGCACGAATACCAAGCCAGCATCCGGAGCTGCCTTCTCAGTGCCGACGTAATTGCCATCTTTGTCTTTGGCATAGAACTTCTTGTAATGTTCTCGAGTCATCTTCCGCACAATGACTTGTTGGGACACTTCGCCGCTTTTGCCCTTGATGAAAGACTTGAACGAGCGCTTCTCGGTGGACAAAATCATGGGTATGGAGATGGACTCGTTTGGGTCGCCGACGTCTAGAGAGCGGATTTCCGAGGCGACTTCTTCGGCGATTGATACTTCAGCTCTGGACGAGCTTTGGTTTGAAGATTCTTTTGGTGATTGCCTAATGAGTAAGGTTAGCGAGAGTACTTAATGAATATACTTGTGTGCGCCTCTTCCTTGCCAGTCAGACCACTTACACATCTACTTTTCCTTTGGCATCTGCTTTCAATGTGTCGGTGTACACCCTACTATCAGAATTCGATCCTTCTCCTCCATTGGGCTCTCCATATGCCGGGGGTGCCGCTGTGACGTCGACATAGTCATCCTCGGTTTGCTTGGTGACATCCACGTACTCGCTTTTGCCAGCCATTGTCGTTCTAGATGACAGATAGCTTCAATGCTAAGGCGCCTTCTTACTGCAGGTTTATTGACTCGGATTCTGGCATCTCTTATACTGGCACCTGTCTTGTGTTCCCGATGCAGTCAAGGAATGTGGAGGCGCAGCACTCTATAGCGTCACTCTAGCCATCCTCTAGACACTGTCCTTACGGAATCATATGACACTCACATGCGAAACCAAGGCCCAGATCGTGGATATACAGGCGAAGTTACGAGACGAATGAGGAATGAAGCTTGACGGGTGAAGGTAGCCTCGGAAACAGTAGACGGTTTTGGGCTAGCCCCGCTCTACTTTTAGTAGAATAAGGTGGATTCAACCTCGTGGCATTGCAGGTTAACCTCGTGACCTGTCTGTATACACTCTGTTCACAAAGCTCTGTTTCCGTTCTAGTATGTAGGCACCACGGTGTGTGGTTGAGTGGAGCTATTGGTACCCTAATTGCGACGGGTGAAGGCACAAGAGTGACAAAGCTCTCGCCGCACTCACTCGTCTCATCACTTGTACTACCAGACCAGGATGCCAATGGTCAATGGAAAGGAAATATTGACGGTTGCCAAACCTGCAATGCAATTGGATTTTGTCCCACTTTCTGGAGTACGCGGGTGAAATACACTAACGCTTACATCGACTAAAAAACAGCGTTCGAGGACCTGGCCTCCATCAACTCGTACGACTACGTGCTGATCCACAAATGAATGCACAACGATGTTACCAATATCAGCCCTCACAGTAAGTTTATCCTACAAATCTTCGCCCGGATCTGCCTTGCTCACACTGCGTAGTCAGCGACGTCGATGACACAACGATCGATGGCTCGTCGCCTAACTTCTGTTATGGGTTCAAGAAACCCATTTATGGAGCCCTTCAGTGCTCGCGTTATGCTAAGAAATATATAAACGATATCAATGAAAGAACTCTGGAAAATGGTGAGCATTTAACGCTCTCAAGCCGACAACCCGTCACTCCCTTTCAGTATCAACGCTGATGACTATACTTAGCGGACACCTACGCATGGATGATATTGAACAACTACCTCAACGCCAAGCTCAAGTGGAACGACTACGGCACCGTCAGTCTACTGTTCCAGAAGCGAAGCCTCCTCTCAGCACGCGATGAACCCGCCCCTATCTATCCCATCGACGAGACCAACACAATGGACGACGACCTCATCGACGGTGACGCGCTCCCTGCGATCCCCAACGACGTACCAACGAACTGCCCGAGCGAGCCGGGCTGCGAGTCTCTCGGCGCGCTCACACTCGCGGGATACGAAGTCCTGAGAGCAACGGAAGAACTCGAACCGATTAGCCCCTACTACTCGTCCGGTGGCTGCAAGCTCTCGTAAGTCTAGCCCGACCCAGGTTGCTTATATTTCCCAGAGGGCTGTCTAATCATCTATCGTAGGAACGATTGCCGCACTGCTGATGGAACTAACGTTGCGGCAGCGTGTACTTGCACTTGCGATGGGAAGCCGTGGGAATTGACGGATCCGATCTGCTCGGGCTTCCAAGGGACGCCCCCGGTTACCGTCGTTCAGACTGTCACTGTTATTCCCATTGCAGCTACCCCGGCGCCCTAGTCTGGAATTGCGACGTCGGGAGTTGCTGTGAAAGTAAGGTAGCTTGCATATGTTAGATCTTCCGGTTTGAACAGACGGATGTGTCTTGAGGTGTAAAATAGGTTCTTTAGCGACACAATTCTTTGTATATCTTCTATCTACTTGTTAAGCATAGCCGGGTATCATGGGAAAAGCGAAAAAAATATAGGCATTTCGGGGTCGTTCATGTTGGTGGGTTTCTTGGTAATGGGCACGGTGTCCATATTTTTGGATAAAATATATTGTCTTCTCCAATGTACAATCAATACAGACGATAGTGGTGTAGGTGGTGGTCGCTCTGAGGTAGGGGTCATGGAAACCTCGGAAACAGTAGACAGGTTTGGACTAGCTCCATACTTTCAGCCAGGCAGATTCAGCCTTCGAGGCATTGCAGTTCGACATCGTGAGTTGTCTGTATACGCTTTGCTCACAAAGGTCTGTCTCCCTTATTGTGCGTAGTAGGTGTTGCGGTTTGTGAATTAATAGATCTATTGGCGTCCCGATTGCGCCTGGTGAGGCAGAGTGACAAAGCTCTCTCCCCGCACCCACTCGTCCCATAGCACCTCCATCACTCAGTGGATGTTCGTACTTCTCACTCATACCATCGCCAGCCCTCTAGACACTCAGCTGGTATCATTGATTGCACTGACGGAACAATGCCTCAGAAATTGAAGCTCGCAGTGGCCCAAGCCCGAACTCTATCCTCAACCGTCGACACCCTCCACGCTCTCGAAGAGACAACACGTTCAGCATCACAAGCCGGCGTCCACCTCGTCTTGTTTCCCGAAGCATACCTTGGCGGCTATCCTCGAACATGCAACTTCGGTGCTTCAGTGGGAGCTAGAGACCCCATCGGACGCGAACAATTCCTCCAATACTTCCATGCTGCCGTCGATCTCGGAGACACACCAGTCGGCGCCGGCGACGATTGGGTGGACAAGAAGCTTCCCCTAGCAAAGGACACAAAATATAGGGGAGATGGGACTCGAGAAGAGCTGGAAAGGATAGCTCGAGAGACCGGCGTCTTCATCGTCACCGGTCTAGTCGAGAAAGCTGGAGGCAGCCTATACTGCGGAGTTGTATACGTGTGTCCACGATATGGAGTGCTCGGAAAGAGGAGGAAGGTTATGCCAACGGGTTCTGAAAGGCTGATCTGGGCGCAGGGAAGCCCGAGTACTCTACGCGCCGTCACAACAACAATTCAAGGAGTCAAGTTGACGCTCGCTGCTGCAATCTGCTGGGAGAACTACATGCCACTCCTTAGACACAGTCTCTATTCTCAAAATGTCAATCTGTACCTGGCACCAACAGCAGACGCGCGGGATACCTGGTTGCCGTTGATGCAGACGGTGGGATGCGAGAGCAGGGCATTCGTGCTGAGTGCTAATCAATGTGTCAAGAGAAAGCATCTACCATCGTGGGTCCAAGGGAACAGTGCCACTCAACCCAAAAATGCAACGCCTCAAAGCGCCGAGGCTCCTCAGTCACATCGTCGGAGAAGGTCTACCGTTACTTTCACGGAGGATAAGCACGAAATCTGTTGGCCAATTGTCGAGAAAGATACCGAAGGACAAGACGAGACGACCTCTCCAAAGGAGAATGGCATTCATCCCAGCCGTCCGCCGTCAGTCTTTGAGGACGAGTCTGATGGAGGGCCCCTAGGTAGGAGAAAGTCGATCATCACCGAAACTGCCGAACACCATCAGATATCATGGCCTCTCCCTAAAGCCAGTCCCCCGGGCTCGATTTCTTCGAAGAGTCACGCCGCTAATAATGACGATGAAGAGTTCATTTGCAGAGGTGGGTCGTGCATCGTGTCACCTCTGGGTGAGGTACTCGCTGGCCCACTCTGGGAAATCACCGACGGCAAGCTCCTGGCCGTCGAGGCAGACTTCGAGGACTGTGAGCGTGGCCGACTGGACCTTGATGTTGCGGGGTCTTACTCCAGGAACGACGCTTTCAAGCTCCACGTCGAAGGGCTGGATCTGAATCCTCCACCTTGATATCGCAGTACTAGGCCGTAAGTCTGAGCACGTGGATACACTTCTGCTTGAGTGCCACTATGGAAGAACGGCACTATTCTCAGGAGCAGACCCGTTCCCGAGAAGCCGGCTAGCGAAAAGCAGCTCAGATTCCACTGCTTGAAACCTGACCTTGCGCCTAGACTCTGAAGTCCCATGGTGGTACCTAAGCAGTGACGAACGATTGTGCATATACTCATGGCATTTCACTGTACTTTGAAATATTTACTGGCGATGCAGGAAGTTCTAAAACTTCTTCACAACTCCCTCTAGACGGTTAGAAGATATCAATGTTAATCTCTATGTGTCATTCTCCTAGTCCACGGACCGTCTCTTTAACATGATCGAGTGCACTGGTCTAGTAGTTTCGGGGGTCGTTTACACACTAGATTCACGATGTCATTACAGACTTCGTAATTCAGGGGTCTATCTCCTCTGTCCCCGTTCGCAACCCGCCGTCTTTGACATTGCTAAGTGCCTTTGAATTCGCGATATAGAACGCTTTCCGAGGCTTGGGGGTGTCTGAAGACGGTACCTGTATCTGCAGCTGGTTTCTCAGGTACGATCAATTCTCACCGACATCCGATTTACCAAGTTTATCCGTTGACACTATGTCTTCACTCATTTGTTGACGAGGATTTCCAACAGGGTTCTTTGTTTTCACTGATTCTATCACCCGTCGGATTTAAGAAGCGTTTCTCAGACCGTTCCACTCAGACTTCAGTGCTTCTTCTCAGGCGCGGATTCCCACATCACTGCCTTACGCCTTCGGTTCCATCTCCTTAGCAATCCATACAAGAACCTCTAGCTGCGGCAAGGTCCGCTTGAGTGACCGATAATTATGTCCAGCTGGGTTGACCGCTCTGCGATACAAAGCTCCCCTAAGAGTCTCCATTGCAGCCTCGACATCACCCATTTTGCAATGCGTCAACTCGCAGACTCTGGCGACCGACACGCCTGCGACCTCGTACTGTAGCCTCTCGAACCCCGTCGCTATGCAAGCAGCCATGACAACATCCACCTTCGATAGCGGCAACATCGTTCCATAATCCACGAGCTCGAAGATATAGCACGCCGTCATCTTCGCACCCCAGCCGGCAGGCTTCTTAGGGGCAACTTCGTGCTCCAACTGTTCGCTAAAGTGCTCGATCTGAGATATCAGTGCTTCCCTAGCCTTGACATCGACAGTAGGTCGTCGTACGCGGGACTGCCGCTTGGCTATATCGTATCGCGCGCGCTCCTTCTCGGCGGCTACGGATACGGCTTCGCGTATATCGCCGATGTTCTTGAGCGTATCCGCCGGTATAGCTTTAGCACCAACGACGTCAAAGTCAAGCTCCCCCTCATCCAGCGCGTTTCGAAGCACCCCTTGGTGCGGCGCTGCTCGAATGGCTCGTGGGAAGACCACGCCGTCGTTCACCAGAAAGACGATCTCGCTCGGCCGGTACTTCTGCATCTTTTCGGACTCATCCTCCGCGACATGGCGGCGCAGTAGCAGGTCGTCGAGTCGTTGGAGATACCAGGACACCGCAGGACCATTGTTCAGTCGATAGCATAGACGACAGCCGAGCTCTCCTTCGACGCCATGTCGGCCTTTGGGTCTGATGCAATTCTTCGCACACAGCATTCCGTCGGCAGCGTCGATGGCGAGTACTGCATGGCCGCATCGCAGTATATGAACGCACCGATCAACATCGCAACGGAGTCGAAGCTCCTTAGGCTCACTGTCGTCGGTGGCTGGCGCGAAGACCTTAGTGATAGACTCTGGCTCGCTAGGAGCTTCTTCGCTAAACAAAGAGTCCTCGCGAGCGTCTGTCTCTAGCATGCCGCCATCTTGGGCCTCAACTCCCTCCATAAGATCCGCGGTTGTGCCGTCAGCGAGCATCGTGGACGATTTAGTCTCCTCGTCAGACTCGTTGCTGTCTGAGGCAAGGTCTATAGGCATGTCCTGCGTCCCGGGTACGTGCTTTGGTGATGTAGTCTCCGCGTCGGAATCAGGCGAGTCCTCTCCGCTCACTGACATTCCTGCGTCTTCCTCGTCGGACTCGTTGACCTCTGAAGCAAGGTCTATAGGCATGTCCTGCGTCTCACGTAGGTGCTCTCCACCCACCGGCATTGGCGGTGCAGATGTTGTCTCTGCATCAGAATCGGAAGAGTCCTCGTCGCTAGCTAGAAACCCTGAGTCTTCGTCATCCGTCATGTCCATCGGGCCTCCAGGATCCGAAGCGCTCTCTTCCTGCGCGTTGTCGTACGGCGCTGGGCTAGAGTGGTGGTGGAGCTCACTGCCCGCGGTGCCCGCATGCAACGGCGACGAATTGGACTTGCGAAGGACATCAGCGTAGGAGTTGCCCCAGCCGCCGGAGAAGAGCTGGGAGGGCGGTGTGGCTGGAGGATCTTCAGGTGCGTCGCAGTCAGAGTCGGGCTCGCGTTCGTGTGGCAACTTGGGGGAAGTCATTGTTGAGAGTAGGTCGTCGCGTCTGTTTCGTGAAGCGTCGTTGATATTGAGGGTACGCTGAGATGCAGCTTTGTTGGCGAGCGGAAGAAGCGTCAAAGAAGGTGATGGAAGTTACGTGAAGCAGAATCGGACCTCAGCAGACAAGATCTTGCGGCTAGGTAACCGATTTAGCGCCGTCGAGATGGTGAATTAGTTGGTCAGTGCGTCGTCTTAACTTCTTTGATTCACTTCACTACCTGTTTACCCTGACATTCACTCACAGGCCCATTTTACAATACGAGACAGTGCAAATCGGACTATCTTTTGTCTGACCTGCTACCTAGGCGTTGGGCTACTTCTTACAGTGGTATCGCGCGAGCAAAGGTAGAGCCGGAGCAGTGTCATCTTATAGCCCTGTGCCTTAGCCTACAAATTTTACGTCCTAGGAGATAAAGGTCAGTGCGGTGGAACTTAGGCCGCCTCTTGACTGACGGATACTTGCAAATTGAGCTACTCCTTACAGTGGTATCGCTTCAGCAAAGGTAGAGCGGGAGCAGTGTCATCTTCTAACCTTGTGCCTGAGCCTACAAATTTTACGTCCTTCTAGGAGATAAAGGTTAATGCAGTGGAAACTAGACTGTCTCTTGACTAATCAGCTACCTGCTAGATGAGCTACTCCTCACAGTGGCGCCGAGCGGGCAACAGTGAAGTCCTCTTGGTATGATCTCGGTATGCTAAAACTTAAGACCTATTATCTAACCTCCGTATTGTGATAACAGGTTCCAAGGCTGGGTACAGTTCTACACGCAGGCGGCCGAATCATTTAAATATTTCACGAATCCAGGGTATTATCCAGGTGCAACAGTAATCATTACGTTCGAGAAGGGACAGAGCACTCATGAATCAACGCTGCATCTATTTAGTTGTTCTGGAAACCTAGGCGTAGGTTTATATTAAACATGTCAAGACTTTCTACTAAACATACAAAGGTATATCGTTCCCTAGTCTAGTCTACCGGCAAGTCCAAAATTGAGAAGAGGGACCCATCTTTCCCACCTATTCTTTTGACTGACCGGCCAGCTGTCGGCTGGGCCACCCTGACGGTGGTATCAAGAGCACAAGAGCGAAGCCTGAGTAGTGGTACAACCGACAGGTTTGGGGTAAATGACTGGGACATAGCGTTTGGTCAGTGCCAGATCGATATCCCCTCGGGTGCTCCAGGAGACAGCCTGATTCCTACTGCATCGACCATTACATCATGTTCGGAGGTTTGGAAATATATGGGGCTACCCCAAGCGGCGGCAGACTGAAGGACGTAGGTCAGTAAAGAGGTAGTCTAGTTTTCATTGTCATAACCTCTGCATCGTCCAAAGAGGTTCGAAGCCTGGGCACACGGATATCCCACTGCTCAGCCTCCACTCTTGTGCTCTCGATACGACTGTCCGGGGTAGCCCAACTGGTAGGTAGTCGTTTATTCAAAGGGCAGCGTGACTCTTTCTGCGTCGACTATTACATCATGTTCGGAGACTCGGAAACCTAGGGGGGCCACCCCAAGCAGCGGCACAACAGAAGAAAGTAGGTCAGTCAAGAGGTAGACTAATTGCTCTTGCGTCGACTATTACATCATGCTGGGAGTATTGGAGATCTATGGGGGTGCCCCAAGCGGCGGTAATATAGAAGAAAGTAGGTCAGTCAAGAGACAGACTAATTCCCCCTCCGTTGACTATTACATCATACTTGGAGACTTGGATATCTATGAGGGTACCCCAAGCAGCGGTATATTAGAAGAAAACAGGTCAGTCAAGAGTCAGTCTGACTCCTTCTACCTCGACTGTTACATCATATTTGGAGCTTTGGAAACCTATAGGGACACCCCAAGCGGCGGCAGAAGCACGGTAGTAGGTTAATTAAAAGGCAATCTGATTCCTCCTGCATCGACCTTCACATTATATTCGAAGTCTTGAAAGTCTATAGAGGTACCCCAAGCGGCGGCAGAAGATAGTATTAGGTCAGTCAAAAGACAGTCTCATTGAAAACATAACAATATTCACATAATTCTCGTAAAAAGAATGCCTAGGCACACGAATATATCACTACTCTACCTCTACCATTGCTCGCTCTACACTACTGTAAGGGGTGGCCTAATGAGTACTGTGTCTTGTCATAGATATCCGCACACTTTTCTGCTGCCGCTTGTGGTGCCTCAAGTTATTTTCAGAGTTTCGAATCAGACCGAAGTCCTACCCTTTGAATATCTCGTAAATTCGTTAGGCCACCCCAAGTAGTGGCATAAGAGTGTACACAGATTGCAAGTGTGAACCGACGCCCTGTATTTCCAAAACACCTTGAGGTACTACAAGCAGTGGTAAAGAAGTGTGCGGATATCTATGACCACGCACTGTAGGTGGCTATTTGGCTAAAAGACAGCGTAAGTCCTACTGCATCGACCTTTACATCATGTTTAGAATCATAGAATCACATAGGGGTACCCCAAGCAGCGGCAACACGCATATGTTCAGGCTTTCTGACAAGACAAATTAAAGGCCCCTTGAGACACTCGTGCCATTTACTATCAACTTTCCCTCGTCCAATACAGCCATCGTCAGTATTGCGAGCGAATGACTACTCGTTTTCCGCGCGTCTTGGGAGCGGGGAGCGAGACCGACGTCGTCGAGAGCTCTCACCCACAGGTGAAGCAGAACGATCTCGACGCTTCAGCATCACCGCACTGCCACGACCCGGGCGCTTCCTCTCCTTCCCCTCCTTCTCCTCTCCCTTCACAGTAGACTCGCGCATAGACGGCGTGACCGGCTTGCCCCCCGGGCGCTTCCTCTCCTTCTTCTCCTCTTTCGCCTCCTCCTCCTTCACCGCTTCGTCATAGTCCTTCCCAAACATGTCAGCAAGAAGGTCCACAACCTCTTCCCTGTCCGGCACCGCTTCACACTCCCGCTTCTTGTACGGACCGCAGTCATCCGCAATCGCCCGCGCGAGCCGCGCGCTGACTAGATCCGCGGACATGGACTCCTCGAGTGGCTCAGTGAAGCAGCGTGCGCAGAAGAACTCCGCCTCAGTGGCCGGGTGCTTGCAGTTGGTGCCGCAGGAGAGGGTCGTGGTGGTGTGGATTTTGTGGCCGCAGGATAGCAGATGGTAGCGTGAATCGGTTGCGCAGGGGGCGACGGTGGCGGCCATTTGGGCGAGGGTGATGGGGCGCTCGGGAGATGCAGGGGGGAAGGGGGAGGCGGGCAGGGAGGCGGGCTCGAAGATGCGGTCGCGCCAGGTTGGGCGGCGGCGGACCATGGCTGTTGCGGTTGTTTTGGTTTGTTTGGCTTGTGGCGCAGGTTTGATTGTTGTGAGATTGTGTAGTGAAAGGTTTGTAGCGAACTGGTAGGTTTGAGGGATGGCGTTGCTGTGAGTTTACCTCGCCGAGATGGGTGTGGCGAGGTGGTGGGTTGGAGGGAGGGTGTTGTGTTGTGAATTTATATTGACGCGGTTGGCGGCAGCCATGTGACGTGACGTAGGTTAGGCGCGCTCTAACATTCACTATGCTTTCCAGTGATGTTAGAGAGGTTTGGACGGTTTGTGTTGTCTTGTCAGGGCAATTCTCGATGTCTTCACAATGTTCTGTTACCTGCGCTGGTCATGGTCCTGGGAAAGACGTTAAGAGCTTGAGGATATAACTCGGAAGGCGCCCAAATCTCACATGCTTGACATACCTGGGAGTACCTCAAGGAACTTACGGGCTGTTCCAGCTGGTAGCTCTCCAGCTTGTTCTGATTTCTTGAAGTGTGTTGAAGCACACACGGACGGTAGCGAGACGTTGTACAAACATCTGTAAAGACCATATAGGCATCACAGAACAGGGCCAAATCGAGTCATTGTTATTCATCATTGATTATAGAAGTTATAGATCACGTCTTTCGTGTAAGAAGAGGAGTTGGAGATTTGAGAGGAGGAATTTCATGGATTTGATTGGTAGAGAGTTTACAAAACAAGGAGCTACCTATGCAGACGACAGGCCAACTCCGCGTCCCCGGTTTTCCCTATCACCCATGGCATCACAATTGATTCAGCCATTCCAGTACCTGAACCAGTTGAGTTCCTAACAGGTCAAGTGAGCTTCGCGCCTACGACTATCCAATCCAGTCAACCATGGCATATAAGTCGTCCAACCATTCCAGTGTTTATATTCGCGTAAGGGTCTTTAGTTTGTAGTCGCTGAAAGGCATTCTCGAAGTTTTCGTCTTCGATAGCTGTGTTAAAGAATTGCATGTTGTCAGTCAAGCCGTCGACCAATATATCCGCAGGGGTGCAGGCGAAAATGAGCGGCTTCTAGCGGAGTGCAGTGGCCTAGAGATGACCAAACAAGTTGTCAATCTCATCGACCTGACGGACCGACTCCTGTGATTCGTCGCAGATTGTCGCCCCAAACTGTCGAAGGTGCATGGGCGCACCGACTACTCCATCTCAGAGGCCGAGGTTCAACGACGAAAGTCGCTGCACACGCTCTTCAAGGTAGGGAGGGAGGATGATGAGGGGCCTGTCCATCCTTGGCGACGACGGAGGAGTGTTGTGAATTTCGGTTTGTAGTGTTAGGGGGTGGGGTTCGGAAGGTTGCTTGAGCAACGGCCAACGGGGTTGTGAAGTTCGGTGAAGACTCGAAGAGCGCATCTGACGCTCTTTTTATCCACCAGCAAAAGCGAGATTCACCTTCGTTATCTGATCATGTTCCGCATCGTAGACATTCACTTCATGGCCGCGCGATGTGAAAGTTGTGGCGCATATACAGACAGTGAATCATATATACACATTGTACATTGTGGTTGCTGATAGAACAAGGAGCTCCTGAGACTCCGTCAGCACGTCTCACCAGCACTAGAACTAAGATTGATATTTTGGGGGGCGAGGGATTTCTATTGACTTGATAGGGAGATTGTCTCACCAGTCATGATATAACTAAATGGCAGATACTGGTGTACCTACACTAGTTGTTCGGGTGGTAGAACTATCCACCCAAGGGGAGTATGATTATGACATTACTGCAATGCGATATCCAGGTAGTTCGCTGATTCTACCCTCGATTATACGGGTCATCGACGGCGTAGACCGGTTATCCGGAAATGTTCGCGTCTTGTTCTGGGCCCTTGGCTTCGAGACGTCCGAACATATCATCAATTTCGTCGACCTGAGAGTGGTCTCCGTCATCCCGGATTGCAGCGCCGAATGATTGAAGCTCCTCGGTCAGGCTATCTACAAGGTCATCAGCAGGTGGTACAGCCATGGTATACCTACGGCTGTAGTTCCGAGCATCAGCAGTATGGGTCCGGTGATATCGCTGCCAGATCTCCGGATTCCAGGGCTGTGCCCTCGCTGAGGTACGCAGGAACTTGTGCTCAACATCTTCCATCTTGCGTAGTTTCCATCAGTGCGTCAGCCTCCACCAGTTCCGGGAAGTTATCCCTATAGAAGTCTTCTATAGAGTCGCGATACATCACCGTAGTGGCAACACGCTTCCGACTTAAGGCGACTTCAGCGTCAATAGAGAACTTAATCTCCGCAATGATGTCTTCTTCAGGGATTTCCATAGCGTCGCCAGCCGCACGAATTGCTCGTAGCTCTTTCTCAATGCAGCGTGGGCAGGCGAAGTCTGATCCATTCCAAAAGATGCGGCAATTTTCTCCGCAGCGCTCCGGAACGGTGGTGCGAACCTTATGACCGCATCGCAGGATATGGTATAAGCTACCCCGGCTGCAGGGACGGACTGACTCCTCCATTTCGAAGAGTCCAACGTTCATGTTTGAGAGCCGGACCACACGCTCTTCAAGGTAGTCCGGTAGGATAACGAGTGGTCGATCCATAGCGGGCGAAGGTTTTGAGAGGTTTTGAGAGAGAGAACGCGGTTGAGGTTGTTGTTAGAGTGCGGGTTCTCTTGCGTGAGAAAATAGGAGAAGATTTTGATGAGAGGGTGGAGAGCGCATCCCACGTTCCTTTTATCAACCAGCAAAGTGGAACTGCAGCTAAGTTGTTTAACTCCATTGCACGTATTGTGAAAATACAGATTGTGGCTACGGAAAGCGAAAGATGTGATGTATATACACAATCTAGACAACCTATACACAATGGAAATTATGCATGGATAGCACATGGAATGAGGAGTGGTCCTGTTCAGCGATGGATGCTATTCTGCAGAAGCACTAATGACGAAAACTCCTCGTATAGCAACAGAAGAGCTATAAGAAATAGATGAGCCAGTTGACATGTCACAGGTCTGATTGAAGAAGGAAACAATTCAAAGGAGGGGATAAAATTGAACTAACACGATTGTTGTTCTCAATCACAATTTAATCTCTCGCAACAAAGCGAGCCTTCCTTTATGGCCTTTACAACAAAAATAGCGAGCTCTTTTGGCTCTGAGATCAGACGAGTATGTTCCACTGGCATTCGTGAAACATCTAAACGGGATTTCGAGCTTCGGGGATGGGTAAGTCTCAGGCGTCTCCGATAAGTCTTCCGCGCATAATGCGCGTTGGTTCATTAATTCATAGTGGACTAAGGATGGCCCGTGTGGGAGTGGTAAAGAAGTCGGCTGTTGTGCGGCATCCTTCCAAGATCCTCGCCGAAAGATAAGGCAATACTCTCGAGACAGGACCTTTCTTTCCTGCATGATCCCGTCGTCGAAGTCGATAGCCGTATACACCTCAGGAACAGGGAAGTTGACTTCGGAGTTTCGTCTGCCACAGTGCTTTGGCCAAGAACATTCCTATCGCGGTAGCACACTCAATCTAAGAACGACGATTGTGGTTGAGTGGTTATATGGGTATCCCAGCGTTCATGCAAGCCGTAATCGGCCGAAGGAGGATGAAACACGTGACTAGTATGTGATTGGCCCCCATTCTCGTGAACAGGGGCGCTCGAAACGGATCGGCAAGCGAAAAAGTGGGCTCCGTCTCCTTAATCCCCAACCGCCTTCCCTACAGCCCCAAGATCCTCTCTCCCCTGTACACTGCCATCTAACTCAACGGCCGAATACCTTAATGGCAGGAGCATGCGTACAACCGTCCTCCTGCCCTAGAGAGCTTGGCGAGGTCGCTCATGCATCATTCCCGCCGACGTGCATAGTGGATGCTCCGTTGATTGGGCGACGTCACGGAAACAGAAACATCCTCCCGGCCTCTCCGATGTTTCTGTTCACGATCTGCAAAGAAACCGAGTTGGCGTGCTTCCAATGAGGCTCGAGTGTAGCACTGCAGGGCTTCGTAACAGTCCTTATGGAAGGAGATCGTGGTACTGCTGCTGCAATTGTGGAGAAGCAATCAACTGGACGGAATAGCCTTGAACGTCAATAAAGAGAGCAATCTAGCTTCTTCATCAAGTATATCCGCTTTCTTCTGTACCTTTTGAGTATCGCGGACTCACTCTCGTTCTCTACTTATTTGAACTCTTGAGCCTCCATTCTTTCACTTCATCACCACCTTCTTTCCATCCTGAGACTTGTCTTAGGTAGTCTGTCTTTCGCTGCTCCTTTTTTTACTCTTTCTGGCTGTGCCATTCGAAAGACCATTATACCATTCGCTTTTCAAACACACGTCACTTAGAACAACTCCGCAACCATGCTCTTCAACCCTATCCGATCCCTCTTAATCCTTGGATCCATTGGCGTGGCATCAGCCGGTACGTAAAGCCCCCTCTTTGAAGAAGTCCGCTTACTGACTGTCTCTTCAAGATGTCTTCGCCGACATCTTTGGCTACCACCATGGCCCAGTCATAGCTACCGCAAGCACGGGCTTCCCCACCGGCACTGCTAGCAGTGGCTTCGTGCCAATCCCCGCAGCCACTGGCGTCAGGAAGCTCAAGGTCCGATATGACCTTGCACCGACTTCAGCACCCTTCGCCGTCCCAGAGCCAACTCCCGGTCGCGCCAGGCGTGAGCGTCGAGGAGCCCTCCTCACAACTGGCACTGGCACTGGCACCGCCAGCACAGCTGGCCCTACGGGAACTGGCTCACTCGGCCTTCCTTTCCCTTCCACCTTCGTCACCGCCCTGAGGCCTATACCTGTCCCCACTGCCATTGCCGAAAAACGAGAGGACGCGCCCAAGGAGTGGTGGATGGATACCCTGAAGCGATGGATCGACGGCGATCAGGCTGGCCCGGAGAACTTGAGGAGATGGGGCAACTTTGGCGCTCATATGTAGAGGGGCGTCATGGCCAGCTGTGCTGTCTAGCCTCAGAAGGCTTCGCACCGATACCATATGCAATTGATCATTGCACATATTAACGGCCGTTGGGATAGAGCAACCCGGCGCATTTCTTTCTGTTACAACCCCATCATGGAATAGAGATGGGATGATTATATTCTTCTAAAGCGGGATTCGCCGCGGTTCCTTGTGTCTATCCAACCTTTTCGTGCGTCAAGAGGCGCACTTATCCAATGAAAGATATATTTGGTATCCAACATTCACACTTTGAATTCACTGTGACGTTAACTAAGTCTACTACTTGTCACATGATGAATAAGGATATCAAGAAGTGTAACCTGCGGGCCTCATCAATTGATTTATGTTCATTAACTATTCTACCTTTTGGTATAACATATCACGTGACCATATCTTGGCACTATCAAACGTCCGTCGGCTCTCATTCGCCTGAACCATCTCAACTCCAACTCAACATCACGATACCACATAACCATACAACCTCTGATCAACCCCAACTAATAACCCCACAAATTCCCATTCAATGTAGCTCACCCCTCTCTGCCACAATGGCAACCTCAACAACCCCAACCACCATCCCACCACCCCAATCCCCTCTCCTCACCTCCCTCGAACGCGACGGCTTCGTAATCCTCCCCTCCTTCATCCCCCCCTCGACCCTCGAAGCCCTCCGCGCCGCCGGCGCCCGCACAACCGCCCTCGCCCGCTCCGGCGCCTGGCCCCACATCCGCACGCTGCCCAAGCAATTCCCGCCCTGGCCCGCCGACGCCTCGGCGGGGATCTGGGGCGTGCAGCACCTGCTGCACCCGGACCTCCCTGACCACCTCCTCTTCGCCTCGAGCTACTTCTCGCCGCCCCTCCTCGCCGTCGTGGCCGAGCTGATCGGCGGCGGCTGCACGGCCGACGAGCTGGTCATGGAGCTCTACAATCTGCTGGTCCGGCCCGACGAGGACTTCGAGCTGCGGTGGCACCGGGACGACGTGCCCGCGGACGCGGGGCCGGCGGAGGAGCGCGAGCGGCTGGCGCGGCCGGCGTGGCATGCGCAGTGGAATCTGCCGCTGTATGAGGACGATAGTTTGATTGTGGTGCCGGGGAGTCATAGGAGGGCGCGGACGGAGCGGGAGAGGGCCGCGGGGCCGTATGAGACGGGGTTGGAGGGGGAGGTTAGGGTGAAGTTGGGCCCCGGGGATGTGGTGTTTTATGATAATAATATTTTGCATCGCGGGAAGTATGAGAAGGGGAGGGAGAGGATGACGTTGCATGGGAGTGTGGGGTGTGTGAGGGGTGGGAAGGGGAGGACGCGGAATGTGCTGCAGCATGGGGTTGGGGAGTGGGTGGGTAGGTGTGATTTTGGGGGGTTAGAGGGGGAGGTTAAGGCGAGGGCGGAGGGGATGCGGGAGAGATTGGTGGAGTTGGGGAAGGTGAGTGGTGATGTTGGGTTTTTCTCCAAGGAGGAGTGAGGGGGAGATGGGGATGAGACAGTCCGTAGTAGGTATGATTCAAGAGTCCTACGGTACGAAGAGCACACTTCCTCTTTCCTCTATGTAAGTGAGTCAAATTGCAATCTCGGTAGTCATATTACTCCTCTCTACCCTATCACCTTACCATGCACGTCTTCGGCTGGACACTTTCCGCGGATGATCACAAGATCCGAAAATCATTGAAGGAGCAAAACACCACAGCCGGACGCACTCTAACGGTAAACCTTGGTGAAGTGCTCGTGCGAGCCTACAGTTGCTGTGATGCTATTCCTCAATCAATTTCCGCACAGTAAAGAGGCGGCAAGGATATATTCCGCGGGTCGAGCTGATTTAAACAGGCAGAGGAGGCATAGAGCTTCTCGGTGTAACAGGAGGAAACAAGATCTCGGAGTTGGATGTTGGCACAAGAGATTTAGCAGGGAGGAATGCGAGTGAGAATCCTCCTCCTTTTGCTCCTACTATTGACCCATCGCGGAAGACCTCCGCGTGCGAGCCACTCGCTCCGCCACAATCTTTCACCTGTGGCTTGACAGCAGACACTCACTCATCCATTTATTCCAGTTAATTCTGCCAACCCCCAACTAATTTGAGCAGCAGGCCGGTCGGGCGCAGTGGCAATGGTCCTCTGCGCAACACAACTGCAAGGGCGCTGGGTTCGACTCCCGCCCTTGTCAGGAATTGACATTATGGCTCTTTCCTATAGATTCGACTGCAAAGTCGCGCGGAAAAGTTTCCTAATAGATTCGACTGAAAAGTCGCGTGGAAACATAATAAGTCCATCGTCAACGGAGTAAACCGCCCGGGGTTTCTACACCCTCCCTCGAGGAGGGTGGTCTTTTGCTCCTCGGGTATTCTTTTGTTTTCCCTCGTGTGCATTGTACGGGAGAGCTGATGTGGTATATGTTTGCTGCATCATCAGGTATGGATGTCTCATCTAGCTATGGATTAGTGAAAAGGATTCGTTGGAGATTTGGACCTAGCAAACTCGTTGGTGAGGAAGCAAGCAGGGTAGGGCTGAAGTGGGAACTACTTCGAGCTTCCGTTTCGGCATGAGCATGCATTTTCATGGTGATGAATAGTTTACTTGAACGCCTAGGCCGAGCTCTGAAAAGTACGTTGGTTGAATCTTGCAACTGTTCATGCAGTAAGGACAGGTGCCTCTGGGCTTAATGGAAGTGTTACTGATTAGATTAAAAGTGAATGGTCAAGCCATCAGTGCGTCCGACGGGGGTTTTTGGCAGCGACCTCACTCAGAATGAAGCTAGTCATTTTCCGGATTAGCCTGAAGGCCGCTTGGCAACATGAAGATTCCACCTAGGCACCTGCAATTGGAACACCGCGTACTCGATTTAGCTGCAGCGATAAGCTAATGATACACATGTACTTGCAAAACATTCCCCTGAACCGTCCAGCTCAAGCCATGCCGTGCGATACCGTGCACATCCGTAAACGCCATCTGCCGACCAGTGCAGCCTTAAACCACAAAGCAGTCCCTATTCCGTCCAGTTACACAACGGATACGATTGAAAGATGCAACGAAGAGCAAATAAGTGATGCAGATATGGCTTTCTTTCCAGTAATACACACTCCTTAACCGAATCCGGGCCGCCTTGTCTTCGAACCCAGCCAAGCGCCTAACGCCGCAATGATGAGGATGACAAGGAAGATGCGTTTGAGGAGCCAGAAACTCCATTCCTTAGCAGATGCGGGAGCGCTATCCGCGAGCAAAGGAGTCAGTGGGTGACGCGGTTTACGATGAGTGATGCGGATAGGATAAAAAGAGGTGCCGACGAGAGAAGTTGGAGGGTGAGTGGGAATTACAGGTGCTAGTCTGAGGGTGTTTATTGCTCCTTTTCGTACCCCTCTGGCTTTGTCATTCCATTGACCTCATAGAAGCGCGAAGTACCTGTTTACAGGGTTAGATACAACTTTCGTTTGCATGATGACGGCGTTCAACTTACATGAATACCCATTCCAGTCAAAGTTATCTTTGGGGTTGCAATGGCACTTCAGATCCAGTCGTGTCTGCTGGCCCGTCGGGCAATGGGTGAATGGCACGTGATAGTATGCAATGTCGTTGAAGAAGTGAATCTCATCCTTCTGGAGCATCAAAGCAGCTGCGATCGAGTGTACAGGCGCGTCGCCCCATCGTTCGTAGAAGAATCCGCCGGAATGGTCGAGGGATTCGAAGTAATCGACGTATGCCTTGGAGCGGAGCCAGTCCAGATTGCCAATCTCGAAGTTGGACCACTGCAAGAACAAAGTCAGATTTTACAGGAATAAGGGGGATTCATTTTACTTACGAAGTGGCAATGATTGTAAGATTCGCCGTTGTCGTCACTCAGGAAGCCCATAGAGTTGTCTTTCACAACATGCTCTGGGTGTGTTGCGGTAAAGTTCTTGACAGCATCCCAAAGGGTTGGGATGGTCTCCACGTATTCGTACAAGCTGAGGACGAAACTGTATTTCTTCTTGTTGTCGGCCATGAACTTGAAGGTATCGTAGTTGATGTCGCAGAAGAGCTCAATGCTGGGCTCCACACGCCAGTACCACTCATAGTCTAGCATCAACGGGTGGCGGAAGAAGAATCCGGATTCGTATCGACACATGTGTCTATAGCTGATGGAGTCACCGTAGATGATCTTCTTCTCCTTCATTTCCTCACGGACTGCGGCAGCCTTGTCCTGGTCGATGAAGTCGGGGAAGGACCAATGCTCGGTGGGGATTTTGCCGTACTTTGTCTTTCCGGAAACCAAGGAAGTGGTAACCTTGACGAACTCGTCGTCAAAGTCATCATCGTTGAGGAAGACCCAATCGTAGTTGAACTTGCGATTGAAGCGGTCCTCGACCTGGCGAATGGAGCGGGAAATCTCCCAGAGATCCGAGTTCCTGGCAAGAGTGACAAAGGTCGCGTTCATACGGCTCCCAGATGCGGTGGCCGGGGGCAACTCATTCTGGGTATTCGGGGTTGTAGGGGCAGTCTTGGGTGAGGTGCTCTGGTTTCCAATCTCCTTTACCGTTTCTGGCTTGCCGCTTTGCCACGGTGTCGCGGGAACGGTGGAGGACGAGGAGATGAAGAAGAGTAGGATTAGGCACTGGACAAGGTCAGTACACGCAATGGCTGATAATCCGCGTGGAATTGGCATACCACGAGGGCAAATATAATGTAGCGCAGATATCGCTGCGTGCCCGCCATTTTGGAAGGCGGCTGTTCGAACCGCTGGCTCTGGCTCTTTTCAGAGGAGTCGCCCGTTTTGCCCTCCACCTTGACGGTTGCCGGAGGAAGATGCGAGGAGAGAAGGTTGTGGGAGCGAGGTCTGGGAGGGACACGAGGGCGAGGGCGGATCCGTTGTCCTCGGAGGGTGGCACAGGGCGGTCCACGGGCGCCCAGACGGACAAAGGTACCAAGGAAAGAAAAGAGGGGACAAAGGGCGCCGGGCAATGGCAACGAGCGGCGCGGCGGGAGGAAGAAGCGAGGGGACGGGAGGCACGGAATCAGGAGGGAGGATCGTGGGGAGAAAAGGGAGAGGGTTGAATTTGGCTGGGCGGACTGATGCGCCTCTCAGGGACGAGGCCGCGCAAGGAGCAGCGAATTGCTTGGCGAGTGCAGCGGCGAAAGCCGTCATCGAGGGCCACCCAAAACATCACCACCCAAAACATCACCACCACACCACCATCGCCAACGAACCTCGCCGTCGCCGTCGCCGCCACCTCACTGCCAACCGCCGCTGCTGCGCTGCTGCGCGGGACACTCGCTGACCGAACTGCAGGCCTAGCTACCTTCATTCGCCACCCATTGTCCATCAGTCTCAACCGGCATCTGCAGACGCACCCGTTGCGCGACACATTGCTAGCCACCCCACCATCCACTCTAGCTTCTTATGTGGCTGCCATCTCACTCTCGTCTATACCGCCCTTGCTCCTGGACATAATCACCGCGACATTCTGAGCCACCGCCAGCGTCGCTGACCACTGAGGCTGCCCCACCATGTCTTTTTTCGGCTTCGATGCCACCCTTCCGAGAGACCGGGGGCACTCGTCCCAGGCACCGGGCTTCGGCCAGGCCCAGGATGCCTTTGCGGGTCTCTCTGGCAGAGGTGCGGCAGACGACGATGATGCGTGAGTCTCTGTGCAAACGTCTTGGTCCTGCGGTGCTAATTTGCCCAGCATCGATTTTGAAGAGACGTACGACGGACTAGGCGACCAGCTCGACGAGACCGACGATACTTTCAACGATGACACTTTTGGAAACGATAAGGCTGTCGGCAAGGACTTCGACTTCGCTGGCCAGACCTCGCGCGTCGCCGATGCCATCGAGGGAGAGGGCCTGCTCTGGCAGGCAAAACAGCCTCCTCCAAACATCCATGCTACGAGGCACACGACCCAGCCGGCCAAACCTGCTAAGAGTGGCTACGAGCCATATGCCCAGCCAACCTACATTCCCGACCTGGAGGCCAATGCGAGCATCTGGGGCATCAACCCCAAAAGGCAAGCCCAGAATCAACAAGCACACCAGCGCCAGGAAACCAATGCTGCTGCTGCGCCTGCTGCTCCGGCGAGGAAGATGATGAGCCTCGAGGAGGTAGAGGCAATGATGCTTGCCCAGAACAAGAAGCCCACGCCTCAGTCTATGCCTCAAGCCCAACCTCCACCGCCAGCGGCTGCCCCTCAACCACAGGCGCAATATCCTTCACATTATGGACAGATGCCTAGTCAACAAGGTGGGTTCTCTGGCCCGCCGCAAATATTGCAGCGTCCCCAGCAGCCGCCTCCTTCGCGCCCCCCACCTAAAGCGCACGCTGAATTGCCTGGTCATGCCATTCCACCACCTGGCCAACAGCAGCCGACGATTCTGCAACGGAACAGGCAGTCCGTACCCGATCAGCCTGCACGGCACACGCCTGTGCAGCAGGCTCAGCGCCCCCCTTCTCAGCCGAGACAAATCTTGCAAAATCCGAATAGGCTCTCTGGCCACGGTCAGCCAATTACTCAACCAGGCCAACAGAAACAAGGCGAGTTTCAACGAGGACCACAGCTAGGGCCTAGCCATGCTCGAGGTCCCTCTTTTCCCGGTGTCGTGACTCACCCGGAGCAGCTCCTGCACCTCACCGAAGAAGAACGAGCTGCGTATCTGATCGAAGATGCCAAGCGTGCTAAGAGAAACCACAAAATCCATCTCTTGTCCAAGGATAATGGGTTGATGACTCCGCAGGACAAGAATTTCATCACTCGGATCCAATTGCAGCAGCTAATGGCTGCGACGGGTGGGCTTGAAGAGCATGGGCCAGAAGCGGCGCTGACAGAAGACTTCTATTATCAGGTGTATTGCCAGATCCGAGGAGCACCACGGCAGAACCCGCATCAGCCCGCTAGCCAGTTCGCTCAAACATATCTATTTCAAACCGGTGGTAGGTATGGCATGGGCCGTAGACACCACCGAGGCGGAGATAACCATATGCAGCGGATGGAGCAGCAGGTACAGAGAGCTGTGGAAGCTGCAAAGGCCAAGCCAAAAAACAAGCAACTTGTAATTGAAGGAAGTCTGGGAAAGATCTCCTTCAGCAATTCAAAGACACCCAAGCCACTCCTGAACATCAAGCGCCCCGATCATGGAGACGGCGCTCAAGGGTCGGGCCGAAGACCTAGCGGAGTAAATGCGCATGGCTCAACCATTATTGATCGCAAGACGACTCTGCGAAACATTGAGAACGTTTACGACTGTCTGATGAAACTGGAGGACCATGAGCGGCGGATGCCTCCACCTTTAGCCGAGAATAGTGATCCGCAAACTATCCAGGCACACATGGAATGGCAAACTGGGACCCAAAGGCTGCATGAAACACTATGGCAAGATCTAAAAATCATGGAGCCCATCAACCCGAAGTAAGTGTGCAACATGTTCAGTTCATTATATCTTCTAACGATATCTTCAGTTCGCTTACGCCTCATCCGTTTATTGCGATACTCTCGCATGCAAAGGGCAAGAAGGCTATTCCACGAATCTTCCGCCAAATCGACGAGCAACAGCGCATCATTATGCTCACCATGATCGTCGTCCACCTTGATATGCTCTCAGTCGTCGCAAAGGCTGTTCCGTCTCCGGATGAGCCGAATCTATCTCCAGCGATCCGCGAAGAAGTGGAACTCTTTTCGCATGCAGTGATGCCGCCGCTCTTTGCCCATATCGCCGAGTCGCCTTTGAACATCGTCATTGGGCTTTTAGGCCTTATCCTGGATCGCACGAATCTGCACCTTGTCACTCGCACCAAGATCGGCATGTCACTACTCACCATGCTCATCTCGCGAGCTGAGCTTGTGAAACAATCAACGCCAGAAATGAATCCCGGTGACTG
Organism: Mytilinidion resinicola; assembly: GCF_010093595.1. Lineage (NCBI taxonomy): Eukaryota > Fungi > Ascomycota > Dothideomycetes > Mytilinidiales > Mytilinidiaceae > Mytilinidion > Mytilinidion resinicola. The sequence continues at coordinate 2,802,030 of NW_022985438.1, forward strand.
GGAGCAGTGGATGCAGCTGTACAATCGACTCTTCGACGCTGTGGAGCCCGTCCTTCCGTCGATCTTCCCAGGGTCAGTCAATGACACAGAGGATGTGTATGTTTGGCAGTTCCTCGCGGCTATGGGTGTAGGTGCTAGTCCCGAGCAGCAGCAGAGACTAGTCCTTGGCGTCAAGGATCGGGTGATGGATACTGTGGCAGTAAGCAAGGCGCTTCCGGCTGAGCTGGCTAGTGTGAGATTAGGCCACGTGAATCTTTTCATGCGGGCAATTGGGTTGGATGTGGAGCTGCTTGGTTGATCAAAGCTTGCGGACGAAGCTACGAGTTCTTCTTTCTTCATATGCTTAACGCTCACTTTGGCAAGACTCTTCATTGGGTCATCGAGAGAACATACGCGGAGGCTTGTCGGGATCGGTACGCATATATTCAGCGTTTCGGCTTGGATAAAGCCTAAAAAGCAAGGATGTGAAGCGCCATCAGGATTGGCATTATAGCAAAGCGAGCCTCAATAGTCTTCGACCCATTTGGTAAATAAAGGCATCTCCAAACGAGAGCTTTGATGAAGCACAGGAAAAGGTCTCACTTGATAAAATCTTATAATCAGTAAAAATCCATTCATTCCGAAGGAGTTTGAATCCTTCCAATAATGCTGAAGTGATTGATGATGTATAATAAAATCTTGGCACCACCCCGCCATTCAAAATTCCACGGGTGAAATCTGCAGCGAAACCACACAACCCCGCAATGGATGTATCAACGCGTCTTGGGCAATTGCCTACTGGTAAGACACTTCCGGAATTTAACTTCACCCTCCGTACTTCACGAAAACGACTCTAACGTAGTGAGTAGAGATACTCGAGATTTGGCACGCTCATAGACTGCCCGTCATCTTTTCCGCAATATCGCTGATTGCTGCCATACGACTAATACAGAATGCAAGAAGGAAGCGCGAAAAGCTTTCTCTGTCGCCAGTCCCGATCTCTCCAGCTAAGAAAGATGAAGACATCAGTCTTCCGTGGCAACTAGAGGGTCGCACGGAGAAGCAAGAATTAGACCTAGAACTCCGCGCCGAGGACTCATCACCGCCACTGGTACAACAGCGGAGTCGAGTGCCGAAGACGGTGAAGGGAGTGAAACTGAAATCGGGCCAGAAACAGGCTAAAGACTTCGATCACACAACAGATAAGATTCAGCCGTTGATCTTCTTCTCCTCACTCGCAGGGACAACGGAAGTCTTTGCTACCAAGTTTGCGGAGGAGTTAACGACTTGGATTGAGAATACTTCAGAGCTTCCGTCGTTGCTCAAACCTGAACTCCTTGATCTTTCCTACATCGAGTACGATGACTACTTCATCAGCCCTCCCAAGACGGACCCAAACACCAAATATGTCTATCTCGTTCTACTTCCTTCGTATGATATCGACACCGTACTCGACATCTTCCTCGAAAATCTCCAAGAAACCCACAACGACTTTCGAATCGACACGGCACCGCTGTCTGGGCTGCTTGGATATACTGTTTTCGGCTTTGGAGACAAGCAAGGATGGCCTACAGAGGAGGAAGGATTCTGTTCGCAGGCGAAACAAGTGGATAAATGGCTAGCGAAGCTGACTGCGAGAAAGCGAGCATTCCCACTGGGTATGGGAGATGTTAAAGGTGCTGCACAAGAGAGGCTAAATGAATGGCGACTTGGTGTGCAAGAGGTCCTGGCTGAGATTGCTGCGGGAAAGGGGCTAGGTGACGGAGTGGCAGGGAGTGGAGACGCTGTAGAAAGTGACGAAGAGGACATTGAGGGCGTGGAAAATAGCGACGACGAGACTCCTGTCTCCACGAAAGCGCGGAGACCTCAAAAACTGGTGAGAGTGGACGATCTCGAGGACCTTGGGCGAATGATCAACACAGAGGAACCTGCCGATTCAGCGCCTTTGGCAATCGACTTCACGACGTACAAGTCTAAGCTGAAGACACCTGCGGTAGTTCAATTGAAAGAGATGGTCCCAACGTCCTCTCCGACCCACGCCTCCCTCACCAAGCAAGGCTACAGCATCATAGGCTCTCATTCTGGTGTTAAGATTTGCCGTTGGACCAAATCCGCACTCAGAGGCCGTGGATCTTGCTACAAATACTCATTCTACGGCATTGCATCTCATCTGTGCATGGAAGCCACACCTTCCCTATCATGCAGCAACAAATGTGTCTTCTGCTGGCGCCACGGCACCAATCCCGTAGGAACCACCTGGCGCTGGGTCACCGACGCCCCCGAAGTGATATTTGATGGCATTACAACCGCTCACTACAAGAAAATCAAAGCAATGAAAGGCGTCCCAGGCGTCCGCGCTGAGCGCTTTGCGGAAGCCATGCGCATCCGACACTGCGCCCTCTCCCTCGTCGGCGAGCCCATCTTCTACCCTCATATCAACGGACTCGTCGCCATCATGCACGCGAACCGCATCTCGACCTTCCTCGTCTGCAATGCGCAGCACCCCGCCCAGCTCGAGGCCCTTATTCCCGTCACGCAGCTGTACGTCTCCATCGACGCGTCTAACAAAGACAGTCTAAGGAAGATCGATCGACCGCTCCATCGAGATTTCTGGGAGCGCTTCTGTGCGTGTCTGGACATCCTGAAAAAGCGGAGGTTCGAGCAGCGTACCGTCTTCCGCCTCACGCTCGTCAAGAACTTCAACATGGCGGATGAAGTGCGCGGCTACGCGGATCTGGTCGAGCGCGCGCTACCAGGGTTCGTCGAAGTGAAGGGCGTCACGTACTGCGGTACTTCTGCCGCTGGCGGTGCAGGGATTACCATGGAGAACGTGCCCTTCTACGAAGAGGTAGCCGCGTTTGTAGAGGCGCTTGCGGAAGAGCTGAGCAACAGGGGCTTGCACTACGGCATAGCGGCCGAGCACGCGCACAGCTGCTGCGTGCTGCTCGCGGATAAAGAGAGATTCCTCAGAGACGGGAAGTGGGCAACCCGTATCGACTTTGAAAAGTTCTTCGAGTTGTATGAGGGCGGTGGAGAGTGGAGACCGGAGGATTATATTGGGGGCGATACGCCCGAGTGGGCGCTCTGGGGGAACGGGGGCTTTGACCCCAGAGATACGAGGGTGTGGACGAAGGGAAAGAACAAGGGTAGGGTGATCGTCGGGGGCGGAGGAGTGGGGAGTGAGAAGGCGAAGAGGCAGGGTGTGGAGACAGTAGGGCCAGGGGGAATGGTACTTGATGGGGCGGGAGTGGTTGAGATATGATTTTGCGGTGAAGGGCTGAGATCAGGATACAAAGGTCGTGGAGTTGAACAATTGCGAATAACTTATGAATGGAACCAGGGCGGATACTATAGTGAATTGGCTTGGCGTTCGATTATCGCGGACGGACTGGCTCCCATTCATACATGCAGATGCCTGCTGTTTCCATGGTCTGAATCTGGGTGCTAAGTGGGTGAGATCGAAGCCCTGTCTGAGATGTCACTATCATTGAGCAAAATCGCAACGCCTTTGAGGTCTAAATACCGTAAAATCAAACCTCGAGGTCGAATTGTTAGAATCCACCATCCTAATGCGGCGTGCCGGTCAATATCACGTGCTAAATTCTTTATGGTCATGGCGCCTTGGCATCCCTTTTGACCTCCAGAACATCCCGACACCACACTAACTTTTAGGCGAGACTTGCAACCTTTCCCGCGCCGACAATCTAGAACCTGCCACATATGCAGAACATGAATCGCAAGCAAATGGCTAGACAACATATCTTCCTCCAATTGTAACAGCTTCCAGATCGCCCGGAAACGAGGGTCGCAAGCAATACAAATTTGGATGAGTATTGAACGTCGGTGGCTTGCCGCTAAACCTCATGAGCAGTCTGCTCCGTCTAAGGCCCCTAAGGTTCACAGTAGATATCACCGAGACCATTCGAGGTCCACCTTGGGTTTCGAAAGAGGAGTAATCTTAAAGTTCAGCTCAATGGACTCATGGGAGACCAATTGCACATCTACGTTCGAACGCCATCCACCCCTCCCCGCGCCTATCTTCTTTCATGATTAGTTAGCCAACACATTTTTCACAGAGCCTCAAGCGTTTTCTAGATAAGTGCTTGCGACCCTTAGCCACGCACACAGCATTCGCAAACCCTCTGGAAATTTCCACCATTCGATTGAACCTTGAGATTTCAATCAAGCGTGTCATTTGCCGCCTTGATACGTCCTTCACGACTAATATAGTTATCGTGGATGATGAGCCAGCAACTTTCACAGTGAACGAAGAGAAAGAGGCAGTAGCTGTGAAAGCTCGCTCGACGTGCTTCTTATCGGTGAGAGAGCATGACTCTCAACGCATGGCTTGCTTTAGTGCACGTCAGATATCCTAGTGCACGGCAGGCAGGCGAACCAAAGTCAAAACCACGTGTCGATCTGAACTCACAACTTCCGCAGGTATCCACGGAGCACGGATGAAACCCGTGGCCTCGGTACATGGCGACACCTGATGGGTTTCGGTCGTAAGGCTGCTGATTTCTCCACAGGTTGACGCATACATCAGCCCACAACAGGTATTTCGGGGGATCTGAGTATGGGGAATCTGAATATGAGGGCACTGAACCCCAGTGACATGGTCCAAAGCTCCACTCAGGTTCTCATCACGGCGCGGACATCAAAGTTCTCATCAGCAATACCCACTTATAACGAGCGATAGCTGATGCAGTACCTGTCGACGCTCTAACAGCAATGGGAATTTCCGAGACAGAAAGTCTGGCTGAGGATAAATATTAGGTACGGAAACCCAAGCTGAGACTTCATGCAGCCGAGCCTGGCTGTTCAGGCACGTCGCATGAATGGAGTGGCTGAAGATTAGGCTTAGACGCCCCTGTTCCCCAAGATACCGATCAGACCACCTCCGTAGGTCCGCAGTGGCATCAAAGGACCCTTTCGCTAGCCTAACATGACGAAATCAGCGTTCAACTGAGTGCATCTTTCCAGTTCTCCTGCTTCAAAGATGCCGAATGGGAACAAACTTTTAAAAAAGGCCCTACAGTGGGGATCCGATTTCATCAGGCCGAAGGCGAAATATCGGGCCGCTCAGATACACCGGCATATCAACCGCCACATTACTACGGGAAGCCCACGCAACTTACCGCAAGCCACCTGCATGTATGTACATGCGGGTGGCTGTAAAGAAACCATCCTCCACGTCCTCGATAATCGTAGATCAGCTCCAGATTTTCGGTCAGGATGAGCCCGCATCTGGCCGTAGTGTGTTTTAATAACTTCGACGAACCGTTCCAAATCCTCCAACCCATGTTGGCTGGACGGAAGGAGCCCGCGAGGCTCATCTCAAGAGAGTTCATCGTGTCATGGGCATACCTGTTATGGGGTTTTCACACCGCCCGCTTCCGTGTCTGTCATGTCCCTGAATACGAATCTCACTACTCCCGTCATCCGTGACGCTAGACCCTCACTCCTGCGAGTGTTATAGGGATCACCTTGCACCCATCATCCCCACACTCGAATTTTCCACATTGCGTTCTTTACTTTTTCCTTGCTTCCAAAGCTCTGATTTTCCATCGCTTCTTCTAGCATCGCTGTCACATTGTTTCAAGATGGGGAAGATTATCGAAAGCGAGATGGATGTCCCAAGCATTGCTATGCGGTTCGCTCTTGGCTTCTTTGTTCTCACGTCCATGAAGGCTGCTCGCCAGACTGTTGCGATATACAAGAGAACGCAGCGAGTGTGGAACCCTTACTCATGGATGGTCTGGGTGGAGTTAATCAACAATCTTGTCATGACCATCTACACGTGGTGTTACCTTCGTGGCAATATTCGGCCGTCATTTGGCTTCTTTTTTGGTCTGAGTGAGTTCCCCAAATTATAATGCTCGTACCTTTCGTATGCATTGCTAACGAAGTCTCCGAAGTTTGCATGTGGGTGTTGCAGGTGAGCACCTCGGACTCTTTTTTATCTCTATGTCAAATTGATCCATCTATAGACGCAACTCATTCTCCAAATCATAGCCAACCGGGTTGGTCTTGTCATGGTAGACAAACAAAAAGCAATGAGGCTGAAGTGGCTACTGTTTGTTTTGATTGGCATGGTCAATGTCTCTGTGTTCTGTATCTGGATCCCCGCGCGAATGAAAGTCAATGAAACCTATATTCATATCAACAATGTCTGGGATCGCGCAGAGAAGGTCATTTTCCTCTTTATCGATTTGGCGCTCAATGGATACTTCCTTTTCCTGGTTCGGTCAAAGTTGATCGCGAGGGGCTTGACCAAGTATAAGCCTCTTTTCACATTCAACGCTGTCATCGTTGTGGCGTCGCTAGCTATGGACGTAAGCCTTCAATCTGCCTGCTTTTATTGATAAATACTGAACAGGGATCTAGGTTCTCATTGTGGGAATGATGTCTCTACCTAACACGTTCGTGTAAGTAGATCTTATCCTTTCGGAATGCTTTACTGCCTTGAGACAGTCATCTAATGCGTAATCTTCTAGCTACGTCCAATTCCACCCTCTCGCCTACCTCGTCAAGCTCAACATCGAACTCTCCATGGCAGACCTCATCTCCAAGGTCGTCCGAGGCTCTGATCGCACTGATGCTTTCCACTCGGACAGCCGTAGTGGCGGCACGACCGAGCTTACTTCGCATGGGATATCCAAGCATAGATCTGAACATCCGCTTGGAAACCCAACCACCCAACACGTGTTTGCTAGCAAGGCTGAACCACGCGATAATGACTCCATCAGTTTGGAAGAACAGAATGGCATTATCAAGACTGTCGCGACGACTATAGTGCTTGAATCGGATGGACGGCACGATAGGGATGTGGATAAAGACGACGGGAGGAGTACTTCTAGCAGCACTGCGGAGCTCCATCACTATGGTCGGTAGGATGGACGACGGGAAATACAGTTCGCTTGTATCATTCATGTGGTTAGGATCGGTTATGGTTTTAGACTTGGCACGCAAAAACACAAGACGGAGTTCTGGAAAGATGATGGGCATTTCTCTTTCTGTATACCAGCACTTTACTATATTTCTAATATCTTTATTCTTGACGTCAGGTCACCTCCAAACGTGTGGGTAAGATACCACCGGCACAAGACTGGACGCCACGATGGAAACTCGCTCAATAGGAAGCTTCTCATCACTCTGCGCATATAATACCGTCCTTGCCCCTCAAATATCTAACTTCGAAATAAGTAAGGTTCGTTTCAATCAAGTTTCTTCCCCAATTCCTGTTCTTTTCTTATTTCTTTCATCATTTCAGTCCAACTCATGCCCTATTTTCGTCTTTTCTCACCATACTCACCTTCCGTGCTGGTATCGTAGTAGATAGGCGAGATCTCGGGAAGGATGCTCCGCTAGTCGGCCCTAATTCATCCCTAGGTAGTGCCAAGGCGGCCTTCGCAACAACAGTCACGGTACGATCTTAGCTTCAAAGCATGAAACCTGGTAGACTCGACCACAAATAAACCAAATATCACGAAATTAATCTGCACATTCTTACCGGCAGGGCACGGGACCTCGATGACCAGCCAGAGCAGGGGGAAATAAGGTTACATGCGCGTCGCGGGAGTGGCGGTCTACCCCACGCCCATCATCGCTCCGAGTTCCACCGCGTCCAACCGGCCCTCTTCGCCTAATCGACTTCCTCTTCGACACGCCCTCCATAGGACCACCTCATCCGGTTCCACGGTGGACAAGCCTGCCCAGCAGCCGCTGTTTCTACGATAAGACGACACTTCTAGCGATAGGTAGGCAGGCGTTTCGTGCTTGGCTCTGGGCGCCCAGTCGCACAGATTAACTCACCTGCCAAAACACCTACTCAAGGAGACCCTATAGACGGGGCCAAGCACACGAGAGCCTTACGTTCAACGGCCTTCCTAATGCTGTTTCAACCCTCGGTGTTGCTGATGCGTCGCGATGGCGACGCTGGAGAGACGACTTGCGCAACGCAATCCTGGGATGGCGAGATGTGACCTGCCTCTATCCGCGCAGTTCCAGATGAATTGATAGCTTTGAAGAACCGGTCGTACTCGGCCCAGCGTGTTGGCTTTCGAGTGGTAAGCAAAAATTCAGATTTCCGGTTCTACAAAAGGTACAGCCAAGCTGAGACTTTTCGACTACGACGAGTTTGAGCAGCTACGCTAAATGAGTAGACCTCTCAAATTAATATACTAAGCTAGTATCATCAGTCTAGTTTCGACGGCATCTCGAGAGCCTGCGATGCTCGTTGGAGAGCTCACGTACTACAGGCACAGCTAGGACCCCTTTCCGGCACGCTCCAAGCACTATGCCCCTTACGGAAGGAGACTCATTGAGGATAGATGCAGCAAAAGGCCAGCACTGATTTCATATAGGTCTACAGCTAGGATACGATGAAGCCATGACACACAATGTAAGTTTAGAGTACGGCCTCGGCGAGGACGTGTGACCGCTGCGATGAGTGGGTCCTGCGCGAGTATAAAGATGCCTCCCTCTGCTCTGCTTCATTGTGTTACTCTATCCTCAATCAATTAGAGTCAAGATTGGTCCGAGTCTCTCAGTCATGCTGTTCCCTCGTGCAGTGCTCAGCGTCCTCGCTCTCGCGTCATGCGCTTTTGCCCATGAGATGGCGGTTGATGCTGTGAAAGATGCTGAGCTTTACAAATCGGGCAAGATGCATGAGATGATCATGGCAAAGAAATTCGTACGTCCCTATTACATCTTCGTTTTCTCTGTCCTCGGTATCCCCTAGCTTTTCGGGCACAACACTAACGCTTCTGCTAAGAGCACCTTCGACCGTTAGAAAGCCGCCGGCGCATATAAATCAGAGCAGTACCCGGAACTCGGCTTCGTTCCATGCATAGACGGTCTCGCAACCGCCATCAAAGGAGACGCAAACAACACCTTCCGATGTGACAATGTACGAACCTACGCCCAAACTCTCCCCTGGCTCCTTTAGCTCACGCACTTAGGTCGATTTATATCATTTCCTCAGTCACTCCGCTCTCGGTAGCACAACAGGCGAAGGCTCTTCCTCCTGGGGCTGGACATCAGACGACGGCCGCGAGTTCATTGCCTTCGGTCAGGCTGATGGCGCGGCTTTCATCGAGATTTTGCCAGAGGGCAAGATGAGCTATCTCGGCCGTCTGCCGACGTACTCGGTCAATGCGATTTGGCGTGAGATCAGGGCGTACAAGCACTACATGGTCATCGGTAGCGAAGCCCAGGGGCACAACATCCAGATTTTTGACATGAAGAAGGTATGCATCGTGTGATCCCGCCCACAACTGAATGCTAATGATGGTGCTAGCTCTTGACTATTGACCCTAAGAAGCCTGTTACATTTGACAAAGAGAAAGACTGCACCGGTATCTTCAAGGACTTGCCTTCCGGCCGTTCTCACACCGTCAGTATCAACGAGGCTACTGGATTCGCATACGCCAACGGCGCCGCCCCTCGCACTTCCGCCTGCAAAGCTGGCCTCATCGCCATCGACCTCTCCGACCCATCCAACCCAACATCCCCAGGCTGCGCCTCCGAGGACGGCTACGTGCACGACGCCCAATGCGTCGTCTATAACGGCCCCGACACGGCGTACAACGGCCGCGAGATCTGCTACGGCTACAACGAGGACACACTGACCATGTGCGCTCCCCTCCCCTCTCCATAAACGCCTCAGCCCTGCTAACACGCTGAACTACAGCTACGACATGACGGACAAAACCGCCCCCGCCATCCTCTCCCGCACCTCGTACACGGGCGCCTCGTACACGCACCAAGGCTGGCTCCTCGACGCCACCTACCAAGAATACCTCCTCATGGACGACGAGTACGACGAGTACGACGGCGCCGCGCCCGCCGCCGACGGCCACCCGGTGACGTACATCTGGAACATCGCCAACCTGAGCGCGCCCGTGCAGACGGGCTACTACAAGTCCTCGGCCTACTCGATCGACCACAACCAGTACATCAAGGACGGGGTGTCGTATCAAAGCAACTACGGTGCCGGGCTCCGGATTTACGATGTGAGTAGTATTCCGCGGGATCCGACGGGCGGGGGGGTGAAGGAGCTGGGGTTTTTCGATGTGTATCCTGAGGATGATGGGGAGGTGAATGGGGGGGTGATTGATTTTGTGGGGAGCTGGAGTAGTTTTGCGTATTTGAAGGAGTATGTTTTCGTGAATACGATTGAGCGGGGGGCGTTTTTGGTGAAGAGGACTAGTACTTCTTCTGGAGGTAATGGCACACGGAAGGGGTAGAGAGAGAGAGAGAGAGAGAGAGAGAGAGAGAGAGAGAGATGGGGTGGGCATAGGAAGGATTATGGGAAGCTTTGGATGCAGGTACGTGGGAAGTGGCTAAAGTTTCGCGGTAAATGTTAGATATAAATTGCGTGGCTACTTCTCAGGGCCGTAGACTGCGTGCCGCATAAACGCCCTTCGGCAATTTGCTCCTTTGGAAATCTACGCATAACTACTCCTACCCATCACTAGCCTACGGCGGCGTAATTGAACTACTCGAACTCGGACACCCCGTCACCGTCAACGTCGACACCTGCGCCGCCCCGGTCACCCACGTAACCGCCGCGCTCGTCTGATACGCCTCCAGCGTCACCGTCGTGCTCGCCACGCCACTCTTCGCTGGCGTCGCAGTGGTGAAGCTCGTCGAATCCGTCTGCAGCGTCGAAGTAGCCACGCTCGGCGGGTAAGTCACCGTAACATGCGACGTACTCGCTGTCGTGACCGTACTCGTCCTCACGCCGCTCGGAGCAGGCGTCTGAGTCGATGTCGTCGTCGCGAGAATGTAGGAGGTTGAGGTTGCGATGCCAGACGGGGATGGCGTGACAGTTTTCGTGGTTACAGGGCCGGTCGTGACAGTGGTGTGCGGGATGGGCGGGTATGTGTAGTTGGGCGTCTTGGTGAAGGCAGCTGCGACGCTTGCGCGTGCCTTGAACGGTACGGCGGTGGATATCATCGTTGTCAGGGTGGTTGAAGACGCCGAGCTCGAAGTTTCAGATGTCGAGGAAGCTGAGACTGAAGTCGACGTGGTGGAGCTCGCAGCGGATGAGATTAGTCGGCCGCCCCAGATGCGGCTATCTGACCTAGCTTCCCCTACAGCTGATTTCATGTAGCAGGGCGCGTTTCCGCCGTCGCTTGACGCGGCGTAAGAGACATCGATGCAGCCGGGGGTGATGGAACAGGTGGTAAGGCAGGCCTGGAAGGTGGATTCCCAGCTCAGTGAGATATCGCTGCCGTAATCGTCTGTAAAGCAAGAAATACTATACAGGGCTCCGTTCACAGCATAACATGTACCATCCGAATTAGGACACGAGGGTGCAGACGAAGAAATTCCGTTCGGACAAGCCGAGGAGACACCGGTAGGTGAGCTGGTGACTGGTATACTCGACGAAGACGGAGAGGAGAATGAGGCGGTAGCTGTAGAGCCACTGACTTTCAGCGCGCCCCAAACTTCGCTGTTCGTTTCCATTTCTCCAACGCTCTGCTTGAGATAGCAGGGACCGCTAGGATTGCCGGGCAGGAAAGAAACATCAACACATCCAGCAGTACTGTCGCATAGCTCGATGCATTCCTCGAGATTGTCTTGATAAGACATAGCCAGATTTCCGCCGTAGTGATCAGTGGCACATTCGATAGTGAAGACTGCGCCATCTGCGGCCGTATACGATTTCCCGTCATCGTTAGGACATGAGAGGGGCGTTGGCGTGGCTGCTGCAGGAATTGAGGAGGAGCTCGAGCTAGAGGAAGAGCTTGAGCATATGTATTCCGTGAGCGTTGCGATATTGTCAAGAGTGCTTGTGCTGAGTTCGGTAGCTACGGAAGTGCCGGAATATTCTGTCACTGTCGTGGTCGAAGAGGGTTCGGTGGACAAGGTGATAGTCGATAGAATGGTACTCGTATATTCAGTAACAACTTGAGTAGAAGAAGGCGGTGGAGTTGAGTAATCAGTAGCAAAGACTGTGGTAGAATACGCCGTAGCGGTGGTAGTGGATGATGGTTCAGGTGCGAGAGTATTTACCAAGGTTGTTGTGCCGGTTGTCTGACTTGTTGTCGTAGTACTTGTTGCGACTGGAGGCAGTGTCGTAGAACTTGTTATCGTGCCGTAGACGTAGTCTGTTACATATGTAGGAGAAGTGACGACAAAGACCAGGGGCGCGAATCCCGAGGTGGTCGGCTGCGAGAATTGCAAAGTCCAGGTACCCGTGGGCATCTGGTTATACGTGAAGGATGGACACATGAGGCTATTGTATGTAGTGCTGCCAGAATTGGCGTCGGTAGACGCTGGTGCAAGAAGTCCTGGAATATTCGTTAATTTATGATAATGAATAGTTTGGATCGATAGCTCACCTCCGGAACAGACGGTGGCAGCCATTCCCGGTGGAACAAGGCTCGGCTAGCGAGGATTTAGCAAACAGTTCTACGGATCCAAAGACAGGCTACGCACAGTAATCACGTTTGTCGCTTTAGCTCCTCCAACCGAGTAAACGGTTGGAAAAGAGCAGATGCTTCCATCTTTGCACACGTCAGCCAAATAGCTACATTGAGATCCGCGAGGTGAACTTACAGCCATTTGTGAAGCTTCCCGAGGCCTGTAGAAAATTGGTGTTGGTAGCGTCAATTCCGAAGGTAGGAATGACGCTTCCGACCCTATTTGTGAAGTACGGGCTGTCGAAGGTACACAAAAGTGACGCTGGCGGAGCTCCACCGCCGCCTCCTCCACAATTACTGGCCCGATCACAAATAATCTGCGGCATTGTCGATAACGATGTGCTAACACTGAGAAATGCAAGATTATCCAAAAGGTAGAAACCAATAGCAACTTGAACGAATGTGGAAGACTGTTAATGAGAGTGTGAGACGCTGAGCGTCAATTTCAGGTTGATGCAATGGGCGAAACGAGGAAGAAGATGCGACACAGAGAGGTATCGTAAGTATATAAGCCTTCCTACTATTCACGCGGAGTCTCCGGACGGCGAGGCTCCCTAGAGCCTAGAAGGGACCACTTTTGCTCTAAACGAAGGGCCTATCTAGTAATAAGCGTGCCTAGATAGGTATGCCAGCTCACTGTGGCCGTGGAGGCTGAAATAATTCAAAGCCATGGCGCACGCGGTTCGAGAAGTGGCTTGCGCTATTTCGTATACCCCGAGGAAGCCTGTGCTGAACCATGAAAGCCGAGGATGTTGAGGAAGGGACGAGTCGTCAGGTTGTCTCTGGAAGCCTCGACTAACTGCGAGTTCTGAGGTTCTGAGCACACAGCGGCTATACGAGACGGGAGTTCGAGGCTGGTGGTGTGGCTGGTGGTGTTGTTGCTCTGCAGGTTGATCTTCAGGGCCCCCTATTTCGGGACACGGCACGTGGGCGGCTAGCTTTGCTGGCCCTCTGGACCCGCTCAGTGCCGCTTTGATCACACTTTGGCCTCAACACCACGATCCCATCACGATGCCTTCTTTTGTCTACAATCCCGTCTCGCATGCATGCATCCGCAGTCTTGGTGGCGTGTCACAATCTGCGCTGTTCTGGAGCGCGTTCCTCATTAGACAAGGCTAGCAACCCTCACGGCTGCAACCGCGCGGCTACCTGCTTCTAAGTATCTACATGAAGAGGCATGAGCAAAAGAGAAGAAAAAGAGCAAAATACAAGGAATAAGAGAAGAGAATTTTGCGATATTAACAGATTCCTCTTTCATGATGCTCAGCTGACAACATCCCGCATAGTCATCGTAGATTGTCCCGCCGGCAAAATTTGCCTGACCTCTATTCTAAAGGAAGCCAGTCCAGTCTTGGGCGGCAGTCGCCGCGTTAGCATTCTTGATTGCTCCTGCAACGTCGCCTTTGGAGCTAGCGAGTCCAATCTCGTACCCATCATAACCACAGTTCTCCTGGTGCCCCGATTCGGTCTCATCTTTTCCCGGAATCACCTGCCAATACAACTGCGGGAGGTATTAGCAATGCGATCTGGATAATGCAACAACTTCAACATACCCATGGAATACCAGCTTTATTGAAGACTTGAGCCTGCTTGTCGAAGTCGTCCGTAGATTTCGAATCCACACCCCACTCCTCAATCATGACATGCTTATTAGCATTCTTCGCGGCCGATATCACGTCTTTGTCACCCCCAACGAAGTACGCCCAGTTAGCCGCCGTGCCCATGTATCCATGGACGCTCATGATATCGATGGCACTGCATCGTATGGCCTTGTCAAGCAAGTTGAACTCGTGGCCATCGTACTGGGATCCACCTATTCCACCCGTGGCAATCTTGACTCCTGATCCGTTGAGGAGGGCCTTGAGGTTCCCAGCCCTTCCACACAGCCAGTCGCTCTCGTCGTTTCCGTTCAGGTAATCTATCGCCCCGATCATAGGCTCGTTCTGTAGGTCAAACGCCAGGATCACGTCGAAAAGCTCGCCCCAGGCCTTTCCAAAGTTTGGCGAGTTGTAGCTGATGATCGTCTTCAAGCGGGCATCGTAGGCTGACTTTGCTTCATTCGAAGTATAGAAGTTCGTTCCGGTCCCGAACTTAGTGCAATAAGCATCGCAGGTAGCGAACCCGGCAATGGAATTCGCGTTGTGAGGCGAGATGATGGCTTTCATCCCGTTGTCTGCCATGATTTTGAGCGTGTTGTCGAGTGCGTCTAGCACTGATGTATCATATGTTCCGACAGTAGTTTCTAGATCAGCGACCTTTTGGACGTCGGGGCTGCCTTTGACGCATCCACCGTCGGATCCGACAACTAGAGAACGAATGATCAGCTAATTAAGGGCAAGACGCTCCTTAGGGGATTTGAACTAAGCTTACCCCAAAGTCGAAGGACTTTAGCGCCTCTTCCCGCCAAGGTTTCAATGTAAGTCTTCTGGTCGGCCGCGGGAAGCGCATGGAGGGTGTAAAGGTTGCTGCCCGCCCAAGAGCCGGCGACGGCATTCTCAACCGGGGCAGATCGGACCAAGTTGCTATTAGCCAGCATCAACGCTGGCAAGAGCCACGAAAGCGCAATAGGCATGATGGTTGAAGAGATTCGTTCTAAGATTCGGTATCGACTCTAATTGGCTGAAAAGCAATGTGAGTGGTAAGAGATGATGGTGACGGACATGAGTTGATGAACAAAGAAAGGTAAGGGTGAACGTAGTCGGTACTTTGATATTTCTATTTCTCAGATAGTACAAATCTTATTTAAAAGCCCAATGTCTAAGCGTCTTCGTTTGCTTTGTCCAAGCCATTCTTCCCCACAAATTGCTTAAGCCTCGGCGGCTAGTGTTTCGTTTCTTGCAGCTCCAGAGTGGACCGAGCTCGTCGTTTTACGTGAGAAGGATCGAAACGATCTGCAACGGACCGGGACACTCCACTCTCTAACAGGAAGCTATTGAAACTTCGGGAAGACCGAGAGCCCAATCGTGGCGTCTTGCGACTTGAAAAGCTTGAGCCCTACGGAGCATAAGAAACATCGAGTCTAAGTTTGCGAACTGCGAGCTTTGAATTAAAGTGCCTTCTTAGATTTCAGCATGAAAGGAGTCCTCACAACTCAGCTACTATGGGGGACTCACCTTCCGCATTAGACAACGCAATTCGTATTACTAAGCAGGGGATTACCACACACCAATTTATATACCACGGACTGTCCGACTCCGCCACATGAACGTTCATGATTTCGAAGATCGATTTCGTAGAATAGATGGACCACTCGGGGTTACTCACTTAGGTACTTTGCCTCATGTTCGCCCTCTCGTTATACTTCGATCGCAACCCTACGCATATCGCCTCATTCGGAACCATTCTGCGAAATCCGTAAGCGACGGTAAGCATTAAGGGAGGAGCGCACAAGACTGCAATTTCAGAAGCTTGGCTACTTAGCTTACTTCATTTATGCTGAAAACACGAACCTCGGTGGATAACAGGTAGTACGATATCCCAATGTGCACCCAAGCAATTTCCTTTCCCGTTCAGGGAACTGAGCTGTTCATGCTCCAACCTGAGCTGTGGCTGTGCTAGGTGAGCGCATCCTGAGCCGAGACAGAGCAGCTCGTTGGAACCCAGTTTTGGTGGGGTCATCACCCTGCCTCAGAAGGCCCATGTCCGGGTCCATAGACCTACTAGGTTCCAGGTTCTAGTTTCAGGGCCCAATTCTCGAGTAAACTTACCCACCAATGAAAAACAGCCTGACGCTGATCTGCGCCACTTTATTATCCATGCAAAGGTAAACCCATAAATAGCTAATAGGTTCTGTGAGTTCAGTGTATGAGCTTATGAAAAAGGAAAGTATCTATTGATTTAACTACGGACCAGAGGCAACTATATATTGAGAGAAAGCCCCCTTGTCACGGTTCTTAGTCGGCAGGAAGGCCCTAGCTAGCTTGGACAGGCAGACAGGAATGATAATTGTATTTACTACGTATTCTACGCAGCAGCGGGCAGGCAGGCTGAATAACAAGATGTAGCTCAAGGAGCTACATAGATTCTAAGGGGCGACCGTAAAGTATCTTCTTGCTAAGCCGCTACGGCCGGAGTATCACTCCTCTGTTACTAGCATTCTAATTGTTAGCAACTAACAGTAATACATAGCAATTTGCTGTAAACTGGGGCTATGGTCCTAAACTGTAACACCCCTAAGCTTCTTAGGAAGTGTAATTATAGAGAAAATGATATTGGCGATGTTGAGCTAATTAGGGCCTATCACTTAACCCGCTAATGTGCAACGCTCGGGCGAGAACTTTGTTCTTAGATATACCAACTCATTGACTCGCTGACGCAGTTTTCAAGCAAGCGATAATATGCGCATTATGGGATGGTTCCTGTTGCATTGGCATTAGCCGCAACCCTTGCAGTCTCCCAGGCATCTAGAGCTTTGCAGTACTTCAGCGGCTCGGTTGCGGATCTGCCCCTAACGACTTCATCAGGAATTTCGACCCAGGTTCGTTTGTGCCTTATGGATACAAAGGCTCAAAGCAACATGCATCAAATTCGGCTTGGCTATGCTGAGGTGCCGGAAAAGTGGACGGCATGAATTGTACTTCACCCACTTTAGCTCATCCCTAACCTGAGAAAACAAAGCAGAAAGTTGGATGATAATCTGTCAAATCAACCACCACCACATCCACCGCCGCAACCACCGCCTATGATATAGTCAGTCAAGAACATGTTTAACATAATGGTGAGCTTACCTCCACAGCCTCCACCCCCGCCGCCGCCACATCCTCCTCCACTTCCACACGCACCTGATCCCCCGCCACCACACGCACCTGATCCCCCGCCACCACACGCTCCAGAGCCCGCACAACTACCTGCAGCAACCCCGCCACCACACGTCCCAGCCGCACAATTGCCATAATCCCCATCCCCAACGGACATACAGGCCGGGCTGGCCACGTAAACGCCACCACCACCGCCGCCATACGCCATAAACGGCGTAAACGCAAACACTCCAGCCGTCAGCGCGGCAGTCGCGCCAAGCGCGCCATAAAGCATGACTTTGTTCGCCGCAGAGCTCTTCCCACTCTTCGCCGCTTTCCGCGACGCCTCATCATGCTGACGCTGCAGCCGGTTCATCATCTCGCCACGCTCAGCCGCTAGTTGCGGGACGCGGATCGCGCTGTGCGTCGAAATATGCGGTGCAGTATACGGATCAGTATGCAGATTCGCCTCATCCGCACGCGCCGATACAGACCCTTTCTTTCGACCGAATATCTTCGACGACGCACTTGTGTCGTTCGACTCGCGCACTGCGGCGCAGTACCAGCACGCACATTCCGAATACACATCTCCAAACTTCTTCTGATACACCTTCGAAGTCCACTCAAAAGCGTTGCTGAGTTTCGACTCATCGATCTTATCGTCGTGGTCGATGAAGCTCTTGCCGCTGGTCAGACGCATAGAGTAGGCATAGTAGTGGGGCGGAGACAGTTGGTGTGTGTGCCACGCAAGGTCGACGTCGAGGGTTGGCACGACGGTTTTGCCGGGATATTGGGCGAAGAGGGAGAAGAAGCGCTCATATTTGACGATGAGACGTTGCATAATGTCGCGCGTGGTTGGGGCGTGAAGCCAGTTGATTTTATGCATTTTTTGGCTGTAGGAGTTAGCTAGAGAGGCCTTAGGGGGCAGAGGGCTTACATGAATTGGCCCTGTCGAATAACTGCGCCGGCTAAGTCTAGAGCAAAAGGTGAGGAATTGCCGTAGTATCGTGCCATCATACGTCTAACTGCGATTCTCGCTGGCTTGCGAACTAGATTAGCCTTCTTTGGGACACCATTGACCGAGTACGTCAAGGCATTCCCCCATTTTGCATTCTTGGCATTGTTGGCTTGCCTGATTGCAGGAGTGATCAGAGCTGTGACCTTATCCATGCCGAGATCACCACCAGCGTTGCCATTCTTTCCTAGGTTGTCAATGTCCTTAAGCATAATTTGCTTGATCAGAGAGTTAGGGAACAAGTTGTTCGACGCCAAAGGGGCAACCTTGACCATCTCGGGCAGTCCCTTGAGAGACAAGATTGTCCCTGGCAAAGGAGTATCATTTGACGCAAGATTTTCGACGTCTGTCTTGAACTTAACGAACTCCAGATATTTGTGGTTGATGATATTGCTGCAGCCAGTACACTTGAACTTGAAGTTGGGCTCTGCGAAGCCTTCTCCACCGCCAAGAACATCTTTCAGTTCATACGCAATGCCCTCTTTCAGTGATTCGCGTTTCGAGGCCCAAGGAACGTCGAGAATGGCCCGACACTTCGCACAGCTCAGCTTCTTCGTATCAGATTCAGCAAGGTTATCCCAT
The DNA here is from genome assembly GCF_010093595.1 of Mytilinidion resinicola. Classification (NCBI taxonomy): domain Eukaryota; kingdom Fungi; phylum Ascomycota; class Dothideomycetes; order Mytilinidiales; family Mytilinidiaceae; genus Mytilinidion; species Mytilinidion resinicola. The sequence goes on from NW_022985438.1 coordinate 2,820,776, forward strand.
TTGCGTCTCGTCAGGCCCTCAAAAGCCTGGACTGCCGCCAACGAAGGTCTATATTCTAGAGTGTTAGAATCAATTGCAGAATTGATAGCCTCCCACGGGAATCCAAGAGCCCAAAAGTCCATCTTGCCCAGTCGCACACAGTCTTCAGCAAACGAGCGAGGATTGAGCATATAGGCATGCCAGACCATAAGCACATCCAGAGGCGGCAACCGCTCAGCTGAAAACGGAATTTGAAACCGATGCTGGAAACTTGCTTCGAACAACCTCCCCCCAGAACCTTCCATATCAATCTGCATCAACTTCCGCGCTGGCTGACCACATCGTGTTGCAGGCGCACAACGCGCCCACCATGCCTCGAAGCGATCGACAGCGCGAGTGACATAAACGGCCCAGCGCTTCTCTTGAACGAGGTCAATTTCTCTCACTTCGTTGGCGTCATCCCATTCATTGATAGGCCGTGCAAGCGAGTCTGGGAAGCCGAACAGGTCATCGGTTTTGGAGACGTGTTCGCGGAGGTTGTAGAAGCATTCGAGGACTTCGAGATGAGCGAGACAATGTCCGACAGTCGGGATTGGCGCGTTTCCAGGCAGATCGAGAGCGAGAGATCCGATGGCAGAGGTCAGCCTGGATGCATCGGGGTCAGGAGTTGGTTGAGAAGAGTACTGTGGTGGCGGCGAACGCCCACGAGATTCATTCTTCAGAGGAAAGTCCACTGGTGCTGGATTTTTTGCATCCTTGGGATCGTTCGGCACGGTTGAGACGTACTCTGGTCCAGGGTAGACAGATCCAAGAATTTGTGGGAAGTATGAGTCCTGCTTGATCCCATGTGGTGGGTCAGGAGTCAGCAGGACAGTCGAAGCCGGAGAAAGTGGCGATCGGCTTGGACTCTATGGTACCTCTGGCGGTTCGGTTTGGCTCATGGCGGCATTTGTAGGCGGACTTAGGCTCTGGGATGGTGGCGGCACAGGTTGAGGATGTGTGTATGAAACTAGCCTATTTGGAGTAGGATCTGGGGTGGAAGCCGAAGCGGGAGCCGGAGGTGACGTTGACACATGCGCCAGTGGAGCATTGGGTACCGGGGCATGGAAAGCTGGAGTTGTCAGCGGGGGCGGTGGCAAGGGATATCCAGCTGGATTGTATGCCTGTGGCAGAGGATATTGATAAGGTTGAGCATACTGCTGTGGAGCATGCGGTTGATGGGCTTGATATTGATGGACTTGATATTGAGATGCCGCCTGGGTTGAAGGGGGTTGGTATGTCTGTCCCCATTGTTGCGGATTTTGACCAGGAGGATATTGCAGGGCTATATTTGGCGGTGGATAGCCGCTATATCCATACTGTGGCATTCCATACGGCGGATATCCAGGATACACAGAGTATTGGGCCGTAGGCTGGACTTGGCCATTCTGACCTTCTCTTGCTGGCGCTAATGAAGTCGTCGCAGGAGGCCCAAATGGGGTTGGTTGATAGGGATACTGAGGAGCTGCTGGCGAGTTGTAGCCATGCGCCACCGGAGGAGGTTGCTGCGGAGGTTGCTGCGGAGGTTGCTGCTGCAGATATTGCTGTGATGGTGTTGCACCTGGCAATTTTGGAGGCTCAGGAGTTTCCGGTTTGGTCAACTGTCGTCCAAGTAACTTCTTCATGATTTAGGTGAGCCTTCAAGGCCCAGAGTAGTCTGTTCTCCTTGTTTTCAGCTGTCCCCAGCTAGAGAGGCCAAGCCTCTAGAGGGAACAACAAGCAAAACCAAGGCCGATAGAAAAGTCTTAGCATGCTCGCGATCGGGCGCCGTCCAATTCTTAAGTCTAATTATGAAGGGGAGGGCGTGGAGGGGGAAGGCTGGACCGTTTTTTGGCTTGACCGGCTGAAACCTGCAGCTCAGCTGAACCCAAATCGCAAGCCATGATTGGGGTTTGGGCACCAGGTGGCTGATATAGCGAAGAAAAGCAGCTAATCGTGTCGTCCGGCATTCTGTTGGGGTCTCACAAGCTGAAACAATGAAATTTACTTCACAACAGCAGAGCTCTCCAATATCAGGCAGAAGGCACGCCCGCCCAGCCCCCTCGTCTCCCCGCACACCCTGCTGTCAGGCCATGCCGCGCCATGTGTAATCTTCCCCCGATTCACTCGCACGCTGCCCTGTCCCCGATCGCGACCTGCCCCGCCGTGAAAACCGACAACCCCAACTTGCGCCGCCGGAATTAATAAGCTCAAGGAGCTTGTTACCAAAAATCGCTCCACCAGAGATATGAACACATCACAGCTAGGCGCCGCTATAGGAGTGTCACCAACGACAGCCTACAAGAAAGCCGGGCCTTACAAATCGAATAAAGGCAGAGCGCCTACAGTGGTGTTTAGAACGCAAGGAGTGGCTATCAAGAGTTTATGTTTGGGGGTGTTTCCTATACGATAGAAAAGGCCCATGCCATATCTGGACCTCTGAAACAGCTTAGGAGCGTAAGCAGGCGATAAAGGAGTTCCAGGTTCTCAACAATTTACTAGAGGAAGGCCCCAATAGTGAGTGGGATTTAGTTAATCCAATGTCACGCCTGGGCGCTACTTGTGCCCGTGAAGGCCCAAAGCCGGTATGGAAGTTTACTAAGGAGACGCTAGCTTTTAGAATAGAAGTGATCACACTGTGGTAGTCTGTGTGTCTGCTATTCGTAGTCGAGGTAAGAGCAAGCCACTCCGATGCCGCTGCACGCGGATGTTCTTAGCAAATGATTAGTTGTGATTAGCATGATCAGGGTATTGTAGAGATGGCAAGTTGACTGCCGTCTTTCCGACCGTCTCTAGCATTGTTGAGATACAGGGGACTTCGAAGGGAACGTCCGGATGGTTAGCCTCTACTCTCCTGCTGGTTACCGCGTCACGGGCTAGCACGTGACACGAGGTTCGAGAGTGAATAAGTGGACATTAGAAGGAAGGTAGGCTTCTGAGGTTTACAAACCGTATGGGGCCTTGATTCAGGATCCGGGGCAGGTTCGAGGGCCCCTTCGCTAAAACTTGACAATTTCTGGTGGGTCATATGAGACTGCGAAGCAGCGGGTGAGCGAAGGTGAGTAGACCTTAGGAAACCTGAGCCAAAGCTGAGCCGAGCCTGAGCAGCGGGGGTCGGAGGGTGTGCACATTGGGGTGTTCTTGATAGCGTGCTGATATCAGCGTGCTAGGCTACCCATGGTACCTGTGAGCTCGTCGATCTAGCCAGGTTCAGCCAGATCAATGCTATTGTAGCGCAATGATGGTCAAGTGCTGAGTGGAGCCAAGTACCGTTCTTCCTTGTCCACCGAAACTCGCAACATCAGTCTCTTGTCGGCCAAACGGGCCCACCAGCCTGTATAATGTCAACCAATGCGGACGAACCGACAACTCCTCCATCATGAAGAAAGCCCAGTGAGCTCCTTCAGCTGAGAGCCCCATGCTTCAAGGAGCATTGACGGCCAAGGGTCATGACTAGGGAATTCAAAGCTGCACTCCGGTTAGTCGCAAAGGATAGGGGAATTTCCTTGATGTTAGTATCAGCCAGCCATGTGAAAGGCATTTTAAGACTCTATTGATCCTTCCACCCCCAAGGTCTGACTTGATGCCAACTTCTCCCCACTAGACACTCTCTCGCTATAGATGTCAATATGTTTTATCCGAGCATTTCATGGCCACTGCTACTGTCCATATACTTTCTTTTACCTCCGTACTTGGCTTCAGGCCCCACCAAGATCTACATCAACCAAGTGCCGGAATACTCCCTCCTCTCGTCATGCGCTGAAGCGGAGGTCCGTACGATAGTGCGCGACATGAGTTCCGGCTGCGGCGACGGGGGTCAGAGGACATCCTACGGGTGCTTCTGCTTCCAGAGCTCTGCGATCTTCAGTAGCATAATTTCGCGGGATGTAAGATCAAGCTGCGCGCAGGATCCTGGGCAAGCAACATCCGCGCTGGAAGTATTTAGCAGCTATTGCGAACTAGGTTTCGAAGAGTTGAATGCGACAGGTAGGTTCGATACGAATTCCAACCTGCCATAACGCGTACTGATTAACTCAGGCTCATCGACTATCTCATCAGCCGCAGCTATAACAGCACCATCTTCCCTCTTTTCGACCGCACGTCCGGCGTCAACGCCCTTCCCGAGCACAGCTCGTGCTACCGCTACGTCAAACTCTTCCGAAGGGTCTAAAAACTCCTCGAGCCGCACCGTTGCCATCGCCGCCGGAGTGAGCGTGCCTGTAGGCGTAATAGCCCTCGGCCTTCTCGCCTTGGTCTTTTTACGACAACGACGCCATGTGCAGGAGAAGGAAGGACCACCGGTTGAGGTAGACGCAGAACCGCACACAGGATTGACGGAGATGGTGGGTTGGCCCGAAGCGAGTGACAGAAAGCAGTCAACCCCGCAGGAACTGGAGGCGACGATGGCGCCGGTGGAGTTGGAGAGCCGGAAGGAGAAGGGGCAGAAAGAAGGGTAGTATGCTTTAGGGGTGAAAGTCGCGATTATGGGAAGAGGGAACTGGCGGCATGAGATCCTGAGTATAGTTTGGTCAGCGCATGCTAAGATTAGGTGTGGCTTAATTGGTTGAATGACGAGAGATAATCACGATTCATCACGAGATTTGGCTCCCTAGTTCCCATTCGTCCTTGTCCACGCATCATTGTCAAAGCAAGACTTCAAACTTATCGTGTTCTCCTGGATTTCTCGTCTAAAACAACACATCGCCATGATGGCTATAACGAAGAGTTTTAGAAATGACTCGACCCTACCCCATCGCCTTCTTGACCGCAAAGCAAGACGAAGTCAGACGACAACTTTCCCAACTCACGATGTCATGAGCCACACGTCCAAGCACCAGTGGTGTCCATGGATCCAATCGGACAGAGGCCGACCCGGCAAAAGCATCGAGACCAAGTTACATACAGTACAATACATACGATAGCGCGTCTGGCGCTATCACGGTTGGTCCGGCGTAGGATTTGCATACGCCACGATGATGCTCCGAACGGCAGAAGGAACTTACTCCACTTTATTGACAGCGATCTTCGCGGCAGCATCCGAGTCAGAGCCGGCGTTTACTCCAGCTCCTGAAGTTGTTTGTGGTTCTACGTGGCAGCTGTAGAATCCGCTGTGTGCCTCCGGTCGTACATGTGCAGTAGTACACTGTAGTGCAGTATTTGGGTGCTCTCAACAACTCAGGTACCGACGCATTGGTACGACTCAGAGCTCTTTGATCGGACGTCGGAAGAGCGGAGAGTCCCAGCCACTCAGTATTGCGTCTTGTTTTCCGGAAACCACACAATGCAGCGGCGGAATTAGACAATTGTATCGTGAATGTCTCAATGCCGTTCTAGCCACTGATCTGGCCCCAAGGGACAAAACGTATTTGCGTCATCAGTCCCATGGCATCCCGCCACTGGTACCTTATTGGTTATTAATGCCTCGAACTGACACGGCCTTGCATGGGACAACATATAGGACACGCCGAAACAGGCATGGCCATGGCATAATAGGAAAAAGCGGTGAGGCCTGTGCGCAGCTGCTCAGCTGCATCGAGATCGGCCACTTCCAGCATCGTGTATATAAAGTTCGTGATCGGCTGTGATTTTGCTTCTGTTCATCGCCTCTCTAGCCAGTCTCCATACTGCAAGCCTTGATCGACCGCCTCGCTCTACTCGCTCTAGCTCGCTTTCTGTCGTCCCGCTAACCAAAGTTCGACGATCTTCAGTCAAGATGCCGCATCTCCCTTTCTCAACTACTAAAAACTCACCACCTCCTTCGATAGTTCTGCAGCCAGAACCAGGTCTTTCATCCCCTTGTGGGCAAAGCTCAACGCGTTTCATGAACTAATATGATACCATCTAGAATCTCCAAAGCAGTCCCGTAAACTCTTCGAGCCTAAAGACACCGCGGCGGCGTATCGGGGTCGATATGCGGCGTACCTTGCTGCTACGTTCAATATGAGTCGTGAAGCGGCCCTCGCGGAAGCGGAACACCAGCTTATGCCCAGGAAGGGGAGTGGCTTTAGTGAGCAGGAGATTGAGGGTCGGAATAGTTGACCTCGGTGGCTTGGTGTTGAGATGGAGAAATTTGTGCAGGATCAACTGGCGATGAAATGAATTGCATTTTTTCGGTTGGGAGTTTGGGAACATTGTTAGGCAGGAGGCGACAGGACTGGGCATTGATTGCTAAAGGGATTCCATATGTATCCGCAAGCCGTCATTCAGGCTTGGTGGAATCCAGGAGTGAGAGGAGAAACAACCCCGGATTATCTTACCCGAGGTAGTCCAAAAAGAAACAAGGGTCAATATCACGTGATCTTTACCGTTTTACTCCGTCTCAACTCTCTTTTGACGTTGCATTCCTCGTCATGACCATCAAATCTGTAAAACTTTCATCTATCCTCTATCAACATCTTGTCACAAGTTGCGCCATTTCAAACGCTTAAGAACTACGCTGCCCAGCTGCTTAGCAAGACAGATGCTCGTTGGTTGCCTGGCGCCGGCTCATCACTCACCCTTTTCTCCACCCTACTTTGCTACAACCCATGCAGAATGCGGTATCTCGTCACATCCAACATCTCGGCGTTGAAGCGGAGTCGGCTCACTATCTCTTGCTGTGTTGGCCACGTTGAGCTGGGAAAGCATCTCAGTCGAACCTTTCAGAACAAACAAATTAAGACTTTTTTCTTTCTTCGCAAGTATGATGGGCCTTGCAACACTTCCTGGGTCCACTTACTTACCGTCCATGACTGCCACCCCGCTTGCAATGGTTGTTCAGTCATCATTCAATTGGAAGGCGTCATTCGCCCATACCAAGGTTATGGGAGGCCTGGGCGGGACCCTTCCACGTATCCCGGCCGCTGTTGTGTGCTACCCCACCCGCATTCCCAATCACTATACATCGACCCCCACTGCCGCTCATTCTTCCTCAACTCGCTCCTCGCGCTGCGAAGACAGTCTTTATCTTTATTGAATGGGCGAAGAGAACTCCCAAACTGCAGCTGAGGAGTCGACTGAACCTCCTTTATGCCGTCCCGAAGAAGCTCGAGAGAAGGAACAGACTGTGCTTGACGTACCGAATGAAAACGTACATAATGCCTGGACTAACAAGCATGTCAAAGTGTCTCATACCCTTGAACCCGAAACCGTTGCCGGGCTATTGGACGCCCATCTACAGTAGGGTGATGGACTTCGAAAATACAAACTTCTGCTAACCATCATTCAGACAAGGACTCACTTCGACCGAAGCTGAATCTCGCCTTCGCGAACATGGGCCTAACCTGCTTAAGGAAGCTAAAGGGGTTCCCGTGTGGGAAATTCTGCTGAGACAGGTGTCGAACAGCCTGACTGTTGTTCTACTTGCGACTATGGCCCTAAGCTTCGCCATCAGGGATTGGACCGAAGGCGGCGTCATCACCGCGGTGATTGTCCTCAATGTTGTCGTGGGCTTCCTGCAAGACTACCGTGCCGAGAAGAACATCGCGTCCCTGATGGCCCTCTCTGCCCCGACAGCGACGGTCGTCCGCGATGGACGCACTATGAACATCAAGGCAGAAGATCTCGTCCCCGGTGATGTGGTCAAACTATCCGTCGGAGACATCGTTCCTGCAGACCTGCGCCTCTTTGATGGCATAAACACGACAGCGGACGAGGCTAATCTCACCGGCGAATCGCTTCCAGTCTTGAAAGATCCAATTGCGATATTCGCCGATGCAGACCTCCCTGTTGCAGATCGCAGCAACATGGCTTTCTCCCAGAGCACGATGACCGCAGGGCGGGGGACAGGCATAGTCGTTTGTACTGGTATGGACACTGAAGTGGGAAAGATTGCTGGCATGCTTCAACAACAAGACGACACTCAAGATGTGGAAAAGAAACAAAACAAAGCTATGCAGAAAATGAAGTCCTTCGTTCGTGGTGTCAAAAATATTCTCGGCCTCAATGGAACTCCGCTTTCCGCCAGCTTAAGCAAGTTTGCACTCCTGCTGTTCGCTCTCGCAATACTTTTGGCCGTCATCGTCTTTTCAGCAAACTTGTGGAAATTTCATGGAGAGGTCGTAATTTACGGCATATGTGTTGCTGTGGCCGTCATTCCAGAATCTCTTCTTGCGGTTCTTACTATTACTTTGGCAGTTGGAAGCAAAGCTATGGCTAAAGGAAATGTCCTTACCCGAAACATCCAGGCCTTGGAAGCTATCGGAGGCGTCACGCACATATGCTCGGACAAGACTGGAACTCTTACCCAAGGGCGAATGATCGCGCGGCAGGCATGGATCCCTGGTACAGGCGTTCTCTCAATTCACGACTCAACCAAGCCATTCGACCCAACGAACGGATATGTGAAGCTGGACGACGAGGAAATCGACAGAATCAATCATGTTCCAAGCCCAGGGATGTCCCTGCTCATGCGAACGATTGCTCTCTGCAATCTATCTTCAGTTCAAAGACCACAACCCTCAAAGAGCGTTGAAAACTCTGATCCAGAACAAGAGCCATTTTCTCAAACTCAAGTGGACGGAGCCGCTCCCCCTGAGAAGTCTGCGCAACCCACCCAAAACAACGAATGGACAGCTATTGGAGAGCCTACGGAGATTGCTCTGCACGTTCTCGCACTACGAGTGAACATGGGAAGGGCGGACGTCCTCAACGACGACATGCAGCACGCAGCTGAGTTCTCCTTCGACTCCGCCGGAAAACGGATGACTGTGGTATATCGAACCCCTTCCGGCATGGAAGCTTTCACGAAAGGAGCCGTCGAAATAATACTACCACTTCTAGCCTGTTCGGATCAGGAGAAGCTAGAAATACGGTCCATCGCTGACGAAATGGCTGGAGAAGGCCTTCGAGTACTTTGTGCCGCCCACAGATCACTACCCAATGGCTTTAATCTATCCGATCGTAAACGTGTCGAGGCCATTCTTGATCTCGTCGGTCTTGTAGGCTTGTACGATCCGCCACGCCTTGAGACCGCTGACGCTGTCCGCCGTTGTCAGCTTGCGGGAATCAGCGTACACATGCTCACTGGAGATCACATTCGTACTGCGACTGCCATAGCTCACGAAGTTGGAATTTTGCCATCCACGGTACCACTGGCGGATCATGGCAAGGTGATCATGTCTGCGGAAGCTTTCGACAAACTATCAGATGATGAAATCGATGCCATGGACAATATGCCTCTAGTGATAGCTCGGTGCAGTCCCACTACGAAAGTCAGAGTTGTGGAGGCCATTCACCGCAAGCAGGCTTTCTGCGTGATGACTGGGGATGGTGTCAATGATTCTCCGGCTCTGAAACGTGCAGATGTTGGCGTCGCAATGGGCTTGAACGGGAGCGATGTTGCTAAACAGGCCGCGGCTATGGTCCTCACCGATGACAACTTTGCCTCGATTGTCAAGGCGGTGGAGGAAGGTCGTCGACTGTTCGACAATATCCAGAAGGTATGAGTATTCCTTCGAGCTGCCAGCGTAATAGCTAACTTCCTCTAGTTCTTGCTGCATCTGCTCATCTCCAACATCGCTCAAGTCATACTCCTCTTGGTTGGCCTAGCTTTTCAAGATGATGGAAGAAAGAAAATCAATGGAAAGGCGGAAGAAAAAGGAAGGCATTCCGTCTTCCCCCTTTCACCTCTGGAGATTCTGTGGGTAAATTTGATCACTTCATCGTTTCTAGCACTTGGCCTTGGCCTTGAAGAAGCTCAACCGAACATCATGTTCCGTCCACCTCACTCACTCCGCATTGGAGTCTTCACCTGGGAATTGATCATCGACAAGTTTATCTACGGCACTTTCATGGGCGTTCTCTGTCTTGCCGCGTTCACATCCGTTGCTTACATTCCTATTGGAGGAAACGGAGCTGTTGGAGTTGGAGTAAACCAAACCGATGGAGGAAACCAAACCGATGGAGGAAACCAAACCGATGGAGGGAACCAAACTTATGGGGGGAACCAAACTTTTGGAGACCTCCTTGGAGAACTCCTTGGAGGAAACTACACTGTTGCAGGAAACCACACTGTTGCAACACGACTAGGTTATGGCTGTAATGAGGAATGGAACGACACCTGTGATGGTGTTTTCCGAGCGCGGTCAACTACTTACGCAACGCTCACCTTCCTCCTCCTTGCCACCGCCTGGGAGGTTAAACACTTCTCTCGGTCTTTGTTCAACCTCGACCCCAGATCAGAGCATGGCGGACTCTTCTCCGTATTCCCAACCGTGTGGCGTAATCAATTCCTATTTTGGGCTGTGATCGCTGGGTTTGTCGTCGTTTTTCCGGTAATCTACCTTCCCTTCATTAACAAGAATGTCTTTAAGCATTCCCCCATTCACGAGGAGTGGGGGGTAGTGCTTGGATGCTTGATCGTCTACGTCTTGTTGGTGGAGATTTGGAAGGGAATTAAACGCCGCTTTGGGATTGGCAGTGGAAAGTACCGACTCTTGACCCGCGAGGACGCGGAGAGAAGAGCTGGTTTGGAGCACGTCAAGCAAGAGGGCTCTAAGGAGAACGCGGCGGACGAAGTCTAATAATTCCTACATGTCTCCTCGTCACTCCCTAGGTACTTTCAGTACCGTAACGACTTCCTAATATTATCATTCAGTCTTTATCTAGCTTTTTGTTGCTTTTGAATGCCTATGGTCACAGTGTGCGATACTATGATGCGATGGTTGCGAGCTTCTCATGTTTTATCGTCCAAGCTGTGTCTGAAGCACCACTCTCGAAATAAGACTACTGTTCATGTAGCTCCCACGCCTGCCTACCTCACTCGAAGAAATCAGGCTGAAGTATGAGCTTCCGCTGCCGTGCGCTAGATCATGATCCGCTAACTGTTGGCATATGCGGCATCTGCCACAGAGTTTGCGATGGCGAGGAATCAGGTCGTGGTGGCTAGGAAGGGCGAGACTGCTTTTCCGTCGTCTACAACGGTGGTGAGAAGACTGAGATTTACGAAGTTCCCACTTACCGTAGCCAAGGTCGCTTGCAGACGAGAAGGATTTGAGCAATAATAAGAGAAAGACGATTATTTTTGGACGGACATCGGCTGTGACTGTGGCGCTTGTGGCTGTGAGTAGTGAGCCGCCTTCAAGGTTCTTTTGACGACGACCAGGCGATCCGTCTCCCGAACAGGTCCCGACCTCCGCGCGGCTCCAACCACAACCTTGTGAACTACAAACATACGAATCACGGTTATGGCGTTGACGCCACGCCTGACGCTACAGACACCCGCAGCTATGCAAAAGTCGAGTCATGATCCTCGCTTAAAGAAAGACTTTAAAGGTCATCATCAGTCCCAGCACAACAGCTTTCAACGAACTTCTCAGGCTCTTGTGCCAAGCCGATTTCCACGTTGCGGCAGTTGTGAAGCCTGTTCTTTTCGAAACGAGACGTGTCGTAGGACCAGGGGCGTAATTGTGCCGACCCCGGCTTTGTGAAAAATCTTCCTGCCCACCAACGGTAATCTGACTGAAAGGAAAAGTAAAAACGGTCCTATTGGATCGGGGCTGCCAGCCTCAACAGGAGGTCTGCTCCCCATGATACCTCCCCGGAGTGCGAGAGACAACGACCTTGAGAGACCAATGGGCATTACACCGGACGCACTCGAAAGTTACTCCGACGGTAGACTTTCTGTCTGCTCCTGAATTTGCCATCTTCGTCTTTGCAGACCCCTGGATTGAGGAACACCTAGATACTGACCGCGAAACTTCGAGGAACGAAGAGTGAAGTTCACTATCATATCTGTTCGTTGAATCCACAATAGGACTTGTGTGCTTTAAGCTTACCCCACGTGTCCGGAATCCATTCCTCCCGGACTCAGGAGACGCAAGCGATCAATGCGAGTCAGTCTGGGGTAAACCTTATTGTACCTACGCAACGCCATGTTCCGGGGAACTGCCTGAAGCTGGGGAAATTTGCGGCAAGCGAAGTCTTGCATACATATCAGGATCCACAAATCCATTCCTTCAGCATTCCCATTCGCGTGGTCATGCCGGATGTAATGCCGCCCTGGTCCGTGACCATCGATGTGTCTCTAGGGTTGCTTCATACAGCCCTATGTGGACATACATACGCAGGAAGTGGGTTACAGAGCTAATGCATGGCTGTCACTTTCATTCCGTCTCTGAGCGCTCTCATGCAAGTTCTCATATGTCGTTTCCTGCCCATAGCTTCTCGCCTTCTGCATTCTCTCACTTCTTCTTATTCTTCATATCTCCAGTTGATTCGTGTATTTTTCTCTCGGAATTAGCGTTGATGCCGGCAGCCGGTTACAGTGTATTCGCCTTCCCTTGATGCTTTTGACTTTTGGAAGTCCAGACTGTGTCAGGTATCTGTGTACCCTGTGGCAGATCACTTCGTCCAGTCTTCGAAAGTACGTTACTCTCCGCGATTTGACGCTCGGCATGTCAGCAGGGCTTACTCGCAAGGACGTCGATCAAGCTAATGACTCTCACCCTTGTGCTAGAGGGCGATAACACGTGGGCATACAAGACCTAGCTCTCCAGCTCTGTCCCCTAGATTTCCTCTTGCTGTATATCGGTCTTCATGGTGTTTCACGGGAGTCTTTCCAATACACTCTTTCTTACTCTACATCCTGTCTACAACGAATCATAATGAGTGTTCCTGGAGCTATAGCACCTCCTCCAGGCGTTACACCGCACTTCCATGGACCGATGAACGACAAGCAGAAGCAGGTTGCTACCGCAGCCTCGGTAAATATGGCTCTCTCAACCCTGTTCCTGGTTCTCCGGCTGTATACACGTGGTATCATCGTAAGGTCGTTTGGATCGGATGACTGTGAGCGCTGCCAAAAGATCTATTTTTGTTAAGACGGACAAGGTCACTAACACATCCCAAGATGCGGTGATAATAGCTTGGGTATGAGTAACGCGATTGAGATTATAGAGTCTAGTCTGAGATTTCGTAGGCCTTTGCTGTATCGTTCGCCTCTCTTTCTTTCCCTGGTAAGTCTACACACGAGATGAAACGGATATGACGCCTGGGGTTTATTTATCTTCTAACGAAATGTGAAGCAATACACAGCGGGTTTGGAAAGCATTTCTGGGACATACCAGTCACTGAACTCCATCCATTCCTACAGGTAGGCCGGTGATGCCGTCATGAAGTATTTCATATAAATTAATTCGTCCCAAGCTCATAGGAACGATAGCCATTGTCTACGTCTGGGCAACTACCATGCCTAAGATATCGCTGCTGCTTTTGTATGGCTTGTGTATCATTCTCAATGGTCAGCAGTGCTGACAATATCTTGAAGATATCATCGACTAACCCCAGATAAGACATTTCGGCTCGCCATCTATGTCTTAATGTTCATAATAACGGCCTTTACCATCTCCCATACCATAATCGTCGCCGCTGGATGCAGCCCGCTCGACTCTTCAAAGTCGGGATGTCTAAACACTCTTTCGTTTGCGGCAGCAGTGATCAACATCATTTGCTATGGTTTCGTAATGATCTTACCTCTTCCTTTGGTATGGAGCCTACAGCTACCCCACAGGCAGAAGATTGGCCTGGGACTACTGTTTGCTGGAGGATCATTGTAAGCTCTTGATACAATGTTCCAGTCGCTTTTCTGTCGTTGCTAACTCGGTTCGTTGTCTTGGATAGAGTGATTATTGCAAGTATCATCAGAGTCCGGCTCGCGAAGGCTTTGCAGGGAAAGAAAGACATCTCTTTCGCGGAGGGTGACATTGGTATTTGGTCGTAAGTATGATCCCGGTCTTCCAATCACTACTATTCCCTTTGCACATTTTCTAACGCTGAAGATTCTACGTCACTGTAGACTCGTAGAAATCAATGTCGGAGTAATATGCAACTGTCTAGTCGTCATGAAGCCCTTCTTCCGCCGACACTTAGGCAATATTTTAGGTTCTTCAGGAGCGGATTCGCATAATTCGCCTTATTCGTTCAACATTGGCTCCGTGTTCTCTCGCTTCAAGAAACAACAACGCGAACCACGGTCTTATCGCCTCACGTCTCTTGATAGATCAGGTCGTCCTGGAGATTCGGAGTTGCAAATGCCGCAGAGCACACAGAGGAGTATTACTGTTAGCCATACCTACGAGGTCACGGCGAACCGGGGCGAGTTCGATACGGAGAGTACGGAGGATATGATGAAGAGTGCAGGGCACGAACGAGCGGGGAAAGATCTGGTTTGAATAGGTTACATGCATCACAGACTCTGTTTGACCTAGAGAAAGATAGGACATTAAATATATGAATCAATGGAAATACTGCCGTCAAGTGAAGTAGTCCGAGGCTGTGGCATGCTCGAACTGCATCCATTGAATTTACCTCTACTATCCTTCCCGAAAGACCTCTACTCTGCTCAAATAATGACGTTAGTGCACATATCTTCCGATCGGTCTGCTCTTTCTAGGATACCCCAGAAAAAGATCAGGAGACAAATACTTGGCGTGCAATTTGAGGTCACGTGCACGCCAAGCCCCAAACTTCCAGCTTGCATTTCCACCAGCAGCACGGACAGCCAACATTAACTTCAAGTTCCACACTCGCCTTACCCACACCACCCACTCTGCCCTCAAACAACCATCTAGCCATGTGGATAGTAAACTGGTGCGCTCTCCACGCCTTCCTCCTTCTCCTCAATACTCCCACTAACCTCGCCGTAGGTGTAAGCAATTCCCCCGGCGATCCTCGCATGCTCCGGCTAGGCTTGCGGTTCCATGATATAACAGGCCCGTACACTTGAAGAATAAGAAGGAAAGCTGATCTGATGGTGCGTGCGGGACAGTCTTCGATGTGCTTGCCAGCCTGGGCCTGCTGAACAAGCACGCCAAGCTGCTATTCCTGGGCCTCGACAACGCCGGCAAGACGACGCTGTTGCACATGCTCAAGAACGATCGGGTTGCGGTTTTGCAGCCAAGTAAGCTGCCCTCTTACCCCCCCAAAACCATCAATTACATGTATAGAGAATGTAGGCTAATAATGTTTGTGACCACAGCTCTCCACCCAAGTACGTCCCTCACGACCCCCAACTCACCCCACCTCCACAAGTCTCGCTAGCCACTAACCACCATTCCCACCCGCACCAGCCTCGGAAGAGCTCTCCATCGGCAACGTCAAATTCACGACTTTCGACCTGGGCGGCCACCAGCAGGCGCGCCGGCTGTGGCGCGACTACTTCCCCGAAGTATCCGGCATCGTGTTTCTCGTCGACGCGAAAGACCACGAGCGGCTGCCCGAGAGCAAGGCCGAGCTCGATGCGCTGCTCTCGATGGAGGAGCTGTCCAACACGCCCTTCGTCGTGCTCGGCAACAAGATCGACCACCCAGACGCCGTCAGCGAGGACCAGCTGCGCGCGAGCTTGGGCCTGTACCAGACGACGGGCAAGGGGAAGGTGCCGCTCGAGGGCATCAGGCCGATTGAGGTGTTTATGTGTAGTGTGGTTATGCGGCAGGGTGAGTGCATGATTCGAGAAGTGACTGGAGTTTGGGAGGTTTGCTAATGGGGGATAGGTTACGGCGAGGGGATTCGATGGCTCAGCCAGTACGTTTAGGTGACGCCGAGGCTGCCGGGAGCTGGAGAGAGAGAGGCGAGGTGAGGATCAGATTTGGAGGGGAGGAGCAGGGTCGCTTTTCCAAAGGGTGCTGGCGTTTGGCAGCAACTTTCACGAACATATGATCTCTACCACGACGACTTCTTGCACCCTAGTAAAGCGATTCGAGAGAATGAACGGTGGCAAGCAGACAACACGCTTTGGTGCTTTTTCTTTTTGGGTGGCATGAGTAGAGCTGCGATTTCAAGACTGCTGCAATCAATCAATCAAAGTCACATTACATCGTTATCCGTTTTCGCGAGTACACCTTTTTGGATCGCTAACGAGGCTCAAATTTGGTATTCAATTCTTTCGTTCGAGGGCTATCTCTATCCGAGTTTTGGATGTACAGTACAAACCAGAACCCACCTGAGAAAACAGCGTGCTACAGATGCACCCCTTTAAACGCCGCACCACCGTCCTTTTCCGGCCGCGAGAAAACTCCGGCGAGTAGCCAAATGACTTAAGGAAACCTTCCCTCACATCCCCCATAACCAATCACAGATTAACATCCGCCTCCAGCACCGCCGCCACAAGCTTCGACCGCCCGCTCACCAGAACCCGCTCAGCCAGCACATCTCCCACCTTTTCCGCCAGCCTTTCGCGCACGCCCTCCGAGCTGCCGACCCCGTTCACCATGCCCACGACGCCGCTCTCCAGCCGTATCAGGCCCTGCATCAGCACCCGGATCACCATCTCAGCCTCGTTCTTGCGGCTCTCGTCTGCGAGGCCCTCCTTCAGGATGCTGTCGTAGAGCCGTAGGTTGGGGAGGAGCAGCAGGCGGACGCCGTCGTGGCCGGAGATGCCGAGCAGCCCGATGACGGCGCCGTAGTGCGTGCCGAAGGGAATGTCGGGGTTCATGAACACCTTGAGGCAGGTGCGCGCGATGCGCGGCTTCAGGGTGGTGGAGGTCTCGGCGTAGCGCTTGCAGACGTGCGTGAGGATCGAGGCGGCGAGGTCGCGGAGGGCGAAGTGGGCGAGCGAGTTGGAGGCATGGGGAGTGGTGCCGTTGGTGGTGAGAGAGTCGGAGGTGTTCGTAGTTGTAGGGGGTGGGCCCAGGTGCTTGCCGATGAGGCAGGTTAGGACGGGCGGCACGATGGATGGAATGTAGGGGTCGAGGTAGATGGTGGGGTTTGAGAGCAGCGCGGCGGTCGCTTGCATCATCTGCGTCAGCACGAAGAGGTTCTTCAGGCTGTGTGTTACTTTCTCCGCGAAGAAGGTTATGAGGTATGACACGAGCTGGTGGATGCCAGGATCGGTGCGGAGGGAGGCGAGGGCCGCGTTGCGCCATTCCTCGTTTGTCTCGTCAACGAGGGCGCTGCAGAGCTTGTTATAGAGCTCGATGGACTCTTTGCTGAGGACGTGCTTGATCTGCGGCTTGGCGGCGATGTTGTCGTTGCCATTGACAGCTGCGAGGTGGGGGTTTGCGCCTGGTCCCTTGGGGAGCATCTCGGTATGTCGTGAGTCGGCGGAGGTAGGGTTTTGGGGTATCGAGGGCTGCACGCCTTCTACCGCTAGCCAGTGTGCTGCGATCTGATTAGTCTGGGGCTTCCTTGTTGGGAAAAGGTGTCGTACCGGTGAAAGTGATCTCTTTCGGGACTTTTGGCAGCGGCGAGTTGATCATCTTCTCGAAGTCCACCTCCTCATCCTCAACGTAGTAGAGCGGCTGCCCTGGTCCAATTGACGCCTCCCCAAAGCGCAGTGGTCGCGTGGACTCGTAGCCGTACAGCGGCTCAACGTTCAGCACGCGCAAAGCGTTCGAGATGTCCTGTGTGCCCAGCGTCGTCCGCTTGCCGTGGCGCATGAACTTCAGGGCCTCCTCCAGCACCTGGGTGATGCGGAAGTCGACATCCCGGGCCAGCTCGTCGACCACGTTGTCGCTGAGCGCCTGGATGCCCACTGATTCGGCGACGTCCTTGATGTTGTCGGGGTTCCAGACCGACATGGTGGTAAGCAGAGGCGTGTCGGAGGGTCGTCAGGGCGAGCAAGGCCCGCTGGGAGTCGACGTGGTGGCACGGCGGCGTGTCGGATGGCTGTGGTGTACCACCAGGTGGGTTGGAGAGTGCCAGCCCTATGCAGGGGACCTGAAGGACATTCCGGTTCACTGCATGAAAGACGCGGTCGGCGCCGTGTTGCTCCGGCAGAATTGGGGTGGAAGCAGAGTCGGCGAGTCGGGGCTGCTGTGGTTATGCGCTGGTGGGCCGCAAGAGGTGGCGGCGATGAGTGAGGTGGAGGTGGTGCGGATGGGAAATGGTGAATGGCGGACAGCGGAGGTGAAGTCGGTCCTGCTGCATAAATGCTTGGCACCAGCACATGTCCATGCAGGTGCATATTTCCAACCTCAGCCCGTCAACCTCACTCTTCTCCTAGCCAGCCTCACCCCTCATCGACTCAGTACGCGCATCTTCAGGCCCGCATCAGCTGTCTTCTCATCCTGGGCAACGCAGACACCACGGTTCTGATATCTCTCTCGCGTTTGCTCCTGCACAGCATCCATACAGGCCTAGTTACATGCAGCAAATAAATGCTCCACAAACACCATGTCCTCGGCTTACCGCAACGAGATATCGAGACTAATTGTAGAACCCACGCCTCGGAGCACCTCAAGGCCCGCCGGACCATACGCCTATAGCACAGGCCCATCTCGCCGGCGCGCTCTCACGCCTTGTAGAACGGCATATCAACGGCGCGGGCCGGCTAGCTGCATGCCTCTTTCTCAGTTTGACCGCCTCTTAACACCCAACACTTCGTTGAATAGCGGCCACGATGCGTGGAGGTGACTCCTTGCTGCAGACGGCTCTGCTTACTGCTTCCCCGGACGAATGAGACTGGCTGTTGCTATCGTCATGGGCTGGCGGGCCCCATCACATTCCCACCAACTTTGCCAGCAACTACTGCAAGCTCCACCACGCTGCTTGCCCGACTTCGGTAGCTAAATTCCAGCCACCGTCGCCCGCTGGCTCGAACCTTGTCGGGGTGTTCGCGTGTTTGTGCTCGCCGTCCACGCTGTCGCCCGCCCTCGCCTTCCTAACCTCCAATCTCCCTCTAGGATGAAACGACCTTTCCCGTCTTCCCGCCGGGCCGTTGCGATTGTCGAGATTTGCTTCAGCAATCGCGTTATGTGTTTGCCCGGCGCGCTGTACCTTCTCTTCACCGCTCCAACTGGCTACTTAGGTACTTAACGGCCACTAATCCATTCGTACTTCGCTTTCAGAGAAAACACTTCGATTGCACGCACGCTAAGACCTCCCGTCGAACATACCTAACGCTCCGGGCCTTTCGCTTTCGGGTTTCCTACCTCCTTCGCTATTCTTGTACTTCCTTCTAAGTCGTTTAGGACATCATGGTTTTCGCTGCCGAGTCTCTTTTCTCGCCGTATTTCGAAGACCGTTTGATAGCCACCAAGTTTGCACAAACTCCGCCGATTGCCATGCTGCCAAAGAAGACCTCTTTCCTGGAAATGCTATTCTCTTCTCGGCAGAAGTCTCGAGGAGACCCTCCATCGCCCCCTCCTCAGCCTCCACCAAGTCCGACTGGATGGACCGGGAAAATAGTCAAAGATGACACGGATGTGGTACGTACAGACCATGAAGAAGCCTATCATGATTGCAAGCTCACCAGCTGTCAGATCGCTCTTCCAGGGTGGTACTAGTAGCGACCGGCATCAGAGCAAAGGCGACGGTACCACACCTAAATGTCTCGTGGTAACTTCCAACTGACGAGGGCCCAGAGCTTTATTACACCCCTACGCCTTGAACTCGTTATAACTGTTGGGGAGCAATGAGGACAATTATTCGAAACCTACCGTCATTATTCAGCAATCCGTCGTTCCTCAAATGCGTCCACCTTTGCTGTCGCTACCCCTAGATGGGGTTCATTCCTCAATCTCCTCTTTCACTACCTTCTCGGCTTTCAGTTTCTTTTTGTGATTCTCTCCTAGTCGTTGCTTCGTTGAGACTGAGACTTAGAATGGTTGGATTAGAGCAAGAGTGCGCAAGCAATTTCAGTTTCCCTCCCTCTTCCCTCTTACTGTACTCCAACCAAGATACTTTTCCCAGCTATATTCTAGCGCACATTCTGAAGTCGACTTCTCTCGAGAGCGACCTGGGTTGAATTACGAATATCGTAATTTCGCTACGTTCCTCATTTGTTTTTCCGGTATGTTTAGTTGCTGTACACATTTGGCTAAGAATGCGTTTTGTGCTACAAGCAAGGGACGTGCAACCGTGCATGTCATCAACTCTCTTTCTTTGTCTCTTCCCAATGGCGTGAAACTTCTCTTCCTAACATGCAACCACTAATAAACTCTGTCTGTGTACGGCTAATTCGTCCACCACCCCGTCTACTCCCTTTGTCCTGCAGTCATTGTCAATAATTCTACCCCACCAGTCTCGCATCGTGTCTCTTGCAACGTCCTATTCTCCTTCGTGATCCCACGAGACCCTGTCATAGCACCATGACTCGAGAGCCGCTGAACGTTGTGATTCTAGGTGGATCTTTCGCCGGTATCTCTGTTGCCCATCAATTTCTCGACAATATTATCTCATCATTAAGCACCTTCGAAGAGGCGCCAACATATCGAGTCGTCCTTGTCAGTCCATCCACACATCTGTACTGGAACATCTGCGCACCACGCGCGATTGTCTCTGATGAGCTCATACCGGTAGAGTCTGCCTTCGTGGAAATTGAGCCGGGGTTCAGCCGTTACTCCTTCAATGTTTTCACATTCATGCAAGGGTTGGCAACAAGGGTTGACACGAGCGCGCACACAGTCACCGTTGAGCTTGCATCCAATGACAACAACAAAGCCTCGAAACGCTCCTCTGCGCTCTCGGGAGCTACTGACCGTACCGACTCCACCACAAGATCTCGATCTGCCCTCCCGACCTCCCCGACTACTCCCACCGACTATCGACCCACTGGAGCATCTAGAACTAGCATTATACAGACGATTCCGTACCACGCTCTTATCCTCGCCACTGGGACTTCCGCAAACTCACCCCTTTATTCTCTCCATGGCTCCCACGAAAACACAATCGCGGAGATCCGCCAATTCCATGCGCAAGTTCAAAATGCCCAAAGCATTTTGATAGTAGGAGGTGGACCGTCCGGAGTAGAAACCGCCGGACAGCTTGCTAGCTTTTATAACTGGCATCCACGCTGGCCCTCGCAGCCCATGAAAAGACACAAGACCCCGCCTATAGCGGAGCCCAAACCCCGCAAGAACCGTCTCAATACCCTCAAATCCCTCTCCTGCTTCAGCCCCACCATCAAAGAACTACCTCCTCGCCCAGCCTCTTCCACCACCGCCACCACCCCCTCCATCCAAATCACTCCTCCCACCACCTCCCCGCACCCCCGGCAGCGACGAACCGCTAAAACCATAACCCTCCTCTCCGGCTCCACCCGGCTCCTGCCCAAACTGCCCGAGCCCGTCGGTGCGCACGCCTCCAAGCTCCTCGCCCGCCTCGGCGTGCACGTCGTCCACTCGATCCGCCAAGTCGCCGCCACGCACAACGCTGACGGCTCCGCCAACTGCATCCTCAACAACGACATGACCATCACGGCCGACCTGGTCATCGAAGCCACGGGCGTCACGCCCAACACATCCTACCTGCCCGCCAGCATGCTCGACGACGCCGGCTACGTGATCACGGACCCGGAGGACCTGCGCGTATACGGGCCCGACATCGGCGCGCGCGTCTACGCCGTGGGCGACTGCGCGAGCTACTCCAAGAACTACGTGCTCGACGTGTACGAGGCGGTCCCCGTGCTGGCGAAGAACCTGCAGAACGACCTGCTGGCGCACGAGTACCGGCTCGAGGCGCAGCTGAGCCGGGCGGAGCCGGCGGCCGTGGTGAGGCGCGTGGAGCGGTTGCGGGATGCGCGGTTTGTGCAGAACCCGACGGATAGCCAGCTCATGCCGATTAGCAGGTATGGGGGCGTGGGCGTGATTTTTGATGTCAGGGTGCCGAGTTTTATGGTGCATTTGCTGAAGGGGCGGGATTACAAGTTGGGGAAGGCGGGGGCGGCGGTGGGGAGGGGGCGGAATCCGTATGAGACGCCGGGGAAGAGGTAGTGGGGTAGGGGAGGGGGGTTTCTTGGGGGGCGTTTTCGTTTATTGAGTGCGTCGTGGATTTGGTGGTTGGGTTGAAAGGGTAGAGGCGTGATTTGGCGCTCATATGTCTCGTTGTGATCCAGGACTCGCATCTGGAGTTTAATGAACGAGGCTTTTTTCGGGGGTATGCATTGATAGTCTGAATTTGATTTGCCATAATATTCGAGAACCGATGAGAATTAACGATTTTTGATCTATAAGTTATGTTATCTTGAGGTTGAAATACGGACCGGAGGTGCCTAGATTGGGCAAATAGAGAAGTCTTTACCCATTTCCCACATATTCAAGGAGGTACGAACTGAGCATGAACTTCACGTTTTTGGTCTGAAACTCGATTTCAATTCCGTTCGAAGAGACACGACTAGAGATGGCCGGAAGATTAAACAATTGTAGTAAGAAGTAGTCTACGCGGCTACTTTAGCTTCACGTGATCTATCAGAACGCTAATCCAGCTATAGCAAGCAAGGCGTGAAGATCAAAGTTCAGAAATTATACACCCAGATTGAATGGAAATTGTACATGGTTCTATAGCTTGCTCTTCACCTCGTCAACAATAAGAGATTGGGCTTTCGCAAGGGTGTCAATCGCTTCACGCTCGATGCGCGAGATGAGGACTTGACATGTTGGGATATCGTGGATAAGGCCGATGACTTGACCGGCAGTCCAGACCTGTATTGCAAAGAGGTCAATTTCGGTTCGTGTTGCGGTTGACAGGGCCGTGAGAGGTTTGAAGAGAGAAACTTACACCAAAGTCCTTGTCGCCATTTATAAACACCTGCCTACCCCGCTGTCCACTAACATAAGGAGCCACCTCCTTAAACTCACCCGTCGTGCTCTCCTTCTCGATCTTCACCGCCTCAGACGCGACCTTGTTCTTGAACAAGCGCGAGGTATTCCGCCACCTCCGCAGCACCAACTCGGTGTCAGTCTCCTGCGCCTCGACAATCGCCTCCTTGATCTTCATGTGAATAGGCGCTTCAATCGTGCACATAAAGCGCGTGCCCATGTTGATACCCTCCGCGCCCAAGCTAATAGCAGCCGCGAGGCCCTGGCCGTCCGCAAACCCACCCGACGCAATGAACGGCACGCCCAGCGACTGGCGCGCGCGGCTCAGCAGGATGAAGTTTGTGATGTCGCTCTCGCCGACGTGGCCGGCGCACTCGAAGCCGTCGATGGACAGAAAGTCCACGCCGAGCTTGACGGCCGAAGCGGCGTGCCGGATGGAGGTGCACTTGTGGAGGATGATGGTGTTGGCGGCTTTCAGCTGCCTGATGACCGGGCCGGGGCTGTTGCCGGCCGTCTCGACGATGTTGATGCCCTCCTCGATTATCACGCGGGCGTAGGCGGCGTAGTCCGGGGGCACGAGGGCCGGGAGGAGGGTGAGGTTGACGCCGAAGGGGTTCTTGGTCATGGCCCGGCAGCGGCGGATCTCTTTGCGGAGGTCTTCGGGAGTGGGTTGGGTGAGGGCGGTCAACTGTAAGGTTGTAAATAGAGCTCTTCGTCGTGTGTATGTGGGTAGTGAGGTGTACTATTCCTAGTCCTCCTGCATTGCTCACGGCGCTGGCGAGTTCGGCGTAGCCAACCCATTGCATGCCACCCTGGACGATGGGGACTGTATAGATAGTTAGATTCTTTCTTCCACGTATACTGTATTACGCTGCTTCAAACGCGTACCTCTGATCCCCAGCTTCCGCGTAAGCTCGGTGTTGAAAGGCATCTTAACGACTGTCTACGGCGTCTTCGGAGAGGTATAGGAAGCCAAACAAAGAAATGAATGGACGGGGCCTGGAGGGAGTGAAGTACAGAAGCTACCGGGCTAGCTTAGAGTGAATGATGGAGGGTTTATCAAGGGTGTTGCATGGTACGAAGTTTGGTGTGGGGGAAAGGTCTACCGACCAGATGCCGAGGCCCAACTTGCGCCTCGCTACTAAGTGCTCCTCTCTTGAAGGATGAGACCATCTCAGAAAACATAGTTCGGCTGGTATGAGTAATCACTGTGGCATCTACTCAGTTGAACAGAGTCGTCACATGGACTACATCTCACAGCCGAGCTTATTATTGAAGCTGCGTTCATGTAGACAGCCATTTGCCTGCCAGTTCGGCGTCTCATGTGATAAAGCACGGGCGTTATCCGAGGGAAATGCCAAGAATCCGGGGTAAGGACTCCCTAGATGTCACAAAGGTGAAAGCACCAAAACATCACTTCAATGTTTTCAAAGTTTAAGAGCCTCAAGGCCTCCAAAGCCTTCGGTTTTACTATCCCTGACTCTAGAAGCTACGTCTACAAGGTCAGACCGGCAATATTCGGTAATTCTGTCTTGAAAGCGTGTCTGAGACCTCGAGGCCTCGAAAGCTGCTATTCCACTTCAGGAACGATGGAGGAACTTCAGCAGTTACGGACGTACGAACGATCTGGAATACTAATGCCCTCCAAGAGGTGGCATTCCAACTTGGGCATGTCCAAAGCAAGCTATTGAGAGAGAGCCGCGATATTAGGCCAAGTTTGCATCCAATCACTAACGTATATTACCTTTCATACCAGGTATAGTTACATCAACGCATAAGCATGGGATCTGTTTATCATACGCGTCTCTTTCACCACTCGAAGACATACAACTCCCTTCCGTACGAATGCTTCATTCCACCTATCCCACCCATTCCGCCGCTCTCGTTCCCACTCCCACCACTCAGCCTCGAAAAACAACTCCCACCCGTACACACTAGATCAAACCACTTCATAACCGTCGCCTCCCGATTCTGAAAATTATACCCAACGCCCTGCGCACTATACGCCTCAAACACCGTCCCATAGCTCCTCGTCCACCCACTAACCGGCGTCCGCACTCGTCCCACTCAGACTCCCACTAACCCCCAGCACACTCATCAACTGCTTCATCTCCTCCTGCAGATTCTGCGGATACAGCGTCGTGTCCGCAGTCCCATGGAACACCTGCATCTTCGGCCTAGCCCCGAATCGCCCGGGTACGCAGCGGTTACGAATACACGGCTGGCGTCGCCGGCGTAGTTGCTCAGTGTCCACTGGATCATGGAGACGATGCCGTGGGCGTTGTCGCTGCCGTTTCGGGTTAGGGATTGCGTGGAGCTCACGTCCCAGCACTTGTCGGATGTGCTGGGCGAATCGGGATAGATGACGATGTTGCCGTAGGTGTTGGCTGGGGTGGCATACTTGGTGCCTGTGCAGGCATCTTGCGCTTTGCCATGACAGGCGTGTGGGACGAGGAGGATGGGAGGTTTGCTGGCGAGCTTGTCAGGGACGTAGATGTAGAAGCCTACGTTTGTAGGGTTTGTGGCGAATTTGGTGATCTGTTGAAGGGAGGCCGCAGAGACGAGGCCAGGGACGAGAAGGAAACTGGCGAGTGTTCTTAGTGTTAGCGAGGTCATACTGAAAGGTTTTCACTTTAGCACAGTCCAGGTGTGAAGGGTCGTGTAGAATGAGCACGTAGCTTGCCTTTTAGAGACGTCGTACCTATGAAGAGTATTCTTGCAAATGCGTTGAGCTCCGCACTGTAGACTAGTCCTGACACTACAATACACGTCTTAGAGCATAATCGATTTAAAGTGTGGAGATCCAACGATATCGTGCCGAAAGATCTTTAGATAGATGTCTTTGAACATGAGGCGGCCCGATGGATTAGCGGGCCTTAGAAGGTGGGAAAAGGCTCCAATCGGATCCAGGGATAAACAAAGCCCTTGACAATGGTAGATCCTCTGCATGAAGGACTGGTAACATCCAATGGATAATTAAAATACCTTTCCCGGAGGTCAGGTGAAAATTCAGGTAGATAAATAATATGTAGGGCTTGGCATCTGTTGCCAAGTTGCGATATCGATAGCATTGAGATGCTGAGCATACCGGAGCCAAAGAGTGTGACACGTAAATGGATAATTGTTATGATCAACTGAGGAGAGAATACTCGCCATGTTGAGAGGAGATGACTACCTACATTCCGGATCAAGATCGGTGAACGCCTAATCCTCCACCCGCAACCCAACCCGCTAAAATTCAGTAAGAAGCAATTCACGTCCAACAACTCCATTGTAAATTTCAAGACCAGAACCAGCCTCTGGTCTTCTTCTCAGCTGCTTGCTTGGGCGGCGTTTCCTGCTGCTTGACTTTCGGTTGTGCGCCAGACTCTGAGGGCACTTCAAATCCCGCATGGTTATTGTGACCCTGCGTAGTATGAACCGTCTCTGAAGTCTCTTCCCTTCCATCAGCGAATCGTTTCTTGAGCACCATCTTTGTGGTAACAGTCCCGTCAGGTTGTGTCGTGCGTTCCGTTGTTGTCAAAGTGGACAAAACGGAAGGGCGCGAGCTCGCACTATCGTTAGTTTGATGCGAAGGCGTAAACTGTGTTGGGCCCACAATACGCTCGTACGCATCTAGCTCAGTCTCGGGACCATCTTCGTCATCAACCTCTGAAAATCGAGCAAAGGTGGATGGCGATGCATCAGGACGTGGGGTCGGTGGGTCATCGTGTTGGTCTTCATGATCGTGGCCGTACTCGTACGATTCGTGCTCATCGGCATCGCCTTCTTCGACTTCCGATAGCCATCGACTCCGAGGGATGCGACGCTCTAGATCTCGGGAAAAGACAGCTTCGCCAGTCGCTGGCCAAGAGAAGAATTGACGTCTATAGTTCTCCCTCATGTGACAGCTCGATAAGGTTCGAGCGTGTAGCCGGCTAGTCCAGATGCCTCTCGCGGTCTGTTCAGTCTCTCCAAGCTCTTTTTCAGAAAGGAGCGGTTGACCGGTCTCAGCGCGTAAGAGGTCTTCGAAGGCTTCTCGCCATGCGATATCGGAGTCTCTAAGAGAAGACTCCAATTGGAGAGGCGAATAGTCATTTGACATTAGGAACGGCACCATCTTCGCAGTGAATCCAAGCCCGTATCCGAGGTCTGGGAAAGGGGCCGGCGTGCGGGAATTCCTGCGTAATCCATCTTCTATAACCGCCCAAATGTCCTCTCCAAGTGCACCGAGTACAGGGTGTTGCGCAGCACTATTCGATGAAGCTATCGGGGCTTGAGTATCGCTTTGAGTATCTTCAGATGCCCGAGGAGGATAGCTCCAGCTCCAGTGCCATGTGTGTGCTTTTGATGCTTGATTCCCCGCCTCCGTCCTTCGGTTATGATCATTCCACCGTGGCCAGGCCGTGTCTTCATCGTCTTGTAGCCTTTCTTCCTCGCTCCGACAGCTTCCGAACCTTGAACGCCAGTGACCTCGAAGGCCCGAAGACTTTACGGCATCTTGATCATGGCTCTCATCCCGTTCTTCCCCATTCAACCATGCCGTCATCTCCCTATCCAGCTTATCGATCTCTTCCTCTAACGTGTCAGCGGGTGTGCGCCTCTCGCCACCTTTTCCACTATCCACCGTCCAGGTATATCCATTCCTCTGCTCCTTGTCCTTGTTTGCTTGCATACGATCCTCGGTGTCTTCAGTCTTCGTCGTATGCGAGTCCGGCACTCCCATGACTTTCAAAGAAAGATTCAGGAGCCCGGAGACCTGTTCATCCGCGAAGCGGCGGAAGGAGATAAATGGGTTGTCTTCGATGCGTTTGCGGTCAGACTCATCGTCGTTTGGATTCCGGGATCCCATGATGGCTGTTCGATAGTTATGTAAGGTATGGGTGTTGGTAGAGATGCTGGTTGTGTTGTTCGAGAGATGGAAGCTGTGACTTGGGGAGTCTGGTGATGCCATTAATGGAGGGGTCCGACACGTGAAGCGCGCGACACGGGGCGTTTCAGACAGGGGTAGCTAGAGCACTCCACACCATACAGCCATACGATCATCTTCGTGTCTGTATCGTCAAACGCAGCCTAAATCTCGTGGCCTTGAACTATGAATTACATCCTAAATCATATGGCTTATTGGAGCACTTCAGACAGTGCTATCGTTGATGCATTGCTGACCAATGAGGACTATTCAATAGTCATGTGCACGAAGCTTCATATCGAGCTTTGAACTAGTTTAACCTTCTAACATACGAGCCAATCTAGGTAGTATGTACAGATCTACGATTTCGCTGTCTCCGCAAAACCAATCTTCTCAAGATCTCCAGCAACAGCATCAGGGTTCGGTGTTGGGGCCTCTGACGAGCTCTCTTCGGGGGCATTCAGCACCTTGTAAGCAGCAGGATTCTTCTTCGTCTCATTCTGCCCAGACTTGAATTGGTACCCACGAACCCTGTAGCATGTTAGTACCTGGAAGATGATAACTTGGTAAGCGTGGACTCTTACCTAGGGCCCTGACCGGACTTCTCTGGCAATTCAGGCTTATAGAAGGCCTCAAAGGCTACTTTGTCCTCGCCGAATGTGCCCCGTGCTATACTCTCGCGAATGCCCGCAAAGAAAGCGTCCATGATGGCATGGTTGTGGATTTGAATCAAGACCCAACCGAGCATCTCCTTGGCTGAAAGCAGATGCTGGATGTAGGCGCGGTGGTGTTTTGTGCAGGCATAGCAGCTGCAATTGTCCGAAAGAGGGGTGACTGAGAGGGCGTGCTCAGACTGCCACATATCGACTCCTAAGGTGTACTTCTTGCCAGCGTCCTCTCCGCCAGACACCTCTGACCTTGAGGGAGGAAACGCGAAGTCAAGAGAGATGCCGGCGTCTGTAGCTTCGGTGATGAACGGGATAGTAAAGATATCCATGCCTAGCGATATCTGGTAGAGCAGTGCTCCCGGACTCGACGGCGGATCAAATGATAAACGTGGGAGATCCTGCACTTGCTCTGGGAGATCGGCAAGGAACTGTGCATGGTAGATAGCGAGGCCAGATATATCATCCAACATATCGTCAATCAGATGGTCTAGGTACCACGTCTGCAGCTCCTTTGCCAAAGGCAGTATAGGCGCGAAGATCTGGTAGGAAGCCTTCGGAGCCTTTGCCGTCTTGTCTAAGCCATTCTTTTGGGACACGAGCTCCTTCGTCCATTCCTCAGTCCTATCACTCATTTTGTCAATCCTTTTGAGACCAGGTTGTGGCTGTCCATATGGTATGTCTGCCAACCCTACGACAATATCTGGTCGGACCTTTCGAGAAGCCGCGGCATAGTCTTCCGCGCTAATCTGCCTGAAGCCTACGGAGGTATATATGCTAAGTGCGCTATTGGTATTTGCGGTCGGGCATGGTATGCAGGGTACGCGGCGCGCGCCTACGACCAGCACAGTGTCTTTGGGAAGAGCGATAAAGTCTCTAAGAGGCGACTCATCTTTAGGAGATTCTAGTTGGTATAATGGAGGTGTTTGGCGAGGCAGCTTCTCTACAACTCGTGTAAGTCAGTTACCATGAGCCAAGAAAGTGATACGCAGGTCCTTACAATCCTCGAGTGCGACATAGACGCCATTGATGCTCGTGTTTTTCTGAAAATTATCTTGTGAAATGTGTGATACTGCACCTCGTGAGGTGTTTCCAAGGTAGTGAGGGGTCTCGAGAGCTTTCCGACCAGGTAGTGTAAGCCTGCCGAGTCGAGGCGCAAGAGTCGTGCTGGTTTTGAGGATGGTGAAGGCGCGCATTTCGGGAGGAAGATCTGAGAGTGTAGTAGACATTGCGAAGACTAAAGCTACCAGTTCATTAGCTCAAACTTAGGTCGTGGAAGAATAATGCTGGCGTAGAAGTGCACTTTGTGGAGAGTTGCAGGGTCCGTGTTCGGGGAAGTGCGGGAGTGTCGTTCGAAACTGTGGATAAAACACCACGCCAAGCATCTCTCCCACATAAAGGTTTAAACTAGCGGTATAAATGGCACCAAATGCTTTGAGTATGTTAAGCGAGTTCAACGTGTTCGTAAATCTTTCACATATTGAGCCTTGATGGAATCAAGGACAATGAATTTATGAAGTGAATTCGTTTGTTTTGAGTTATTCTACTATACACCTGCGACTAGACTAATACAACTTGTATCTCATTCTCAGCGTTACCATACTTATCATACCACATTGCAGCATTGACGAGTATGCTCGCTTGAGAAGCAGAGTTCCAAATGCGATCTGTAACCGCTTTCGTCACACCAAACATCAAGACAACAACGAAGTCTTTCCACGCTCTCCAAGAGAGAATTTCACCAAATCCCGCCATCCGCCTACCACAAGCCCTCTCATACGCAGCCTGATCTCTATCCCAATCCAGAACACTCGTCCCGCGATTCGCATGTACATGGCCGCAAACATGTAGCAGCGGTCTTATCCGCCAAATCGCCTTCAGCAATCCAGCACATCCACTCGCAGACACCGAACCGCTTGAAATGTCCCGGTGATAACGTGGAGGGGTATGCGTAACAAGAATGTCAATGTCCGTTGGAATCTCGGCGGTCCAAGAATCGAGATGCCTTGGATACTGAAACGCAAAGCTGCTTCCACCACAGAGAGGCACCAAAGGCGAGCCGTAGACTTTGAGCTGTCTTCCTTGATCTGGGAAAGCCAGGGTAGTCGAAGTGCATTGCAGATACATGACACCTTGCCAATCGATCTTGCCCTCACGGTCTTCTAGTGCTAGCGTAGGTCTAGATGAGGGATCGAGGAAGGTATCGTGGTTACCTGCTACGACAATCTTGTGCCTGTGGGGAAGCGCTGAAAACCAGATGATTTGGGCTTGCAGTTCTTTCAGAGTGCCCGTGTTCGTGAGATCTCCAGCGTGAATGAGTAGATCGCCTTCTGGGACGTTCGGGGTGCCATTATGGGTATCTGAGACACAGACGACACGTATCGGAGGTTTTAACGGAGTTAGGCGTAGCCGAGTGGACGAAAGCAAGCGGTAGAGGCATTGGGCCGTGTATTTTAGCGGCGACCAGATGAACTGCTGAAAGGTTGTAGGCTTTTGAAGTAGAGAAGACTGTTGGAAAGTCATGACGGAGACTCTACGAAGCTTGAAAGAAGTACAAAAGACGAACCTGAGGGCTTTATGGTAGACTTCTGTCTTTATTGAAAGCTGGTGCCTGCCGACCAACGTGAACCGTGGGTCCGTGCTAACAACCGCAAGGTCAATTATTGGTTGATATAGAGATTGAATGAATACTAGTGTTCTGCAAATTGGTAACCACGAATACTTCTATCAATACTAGATGCCTTCATCTTTCCCGTGGGCTCGTTGTTTTCCAATTTGCGTCCTAGTGTGAAATTGATCTTGAATTGTTACCCTTCTATCTAAGGTAGGACAATGTATTTTTCGAGGTGCTTAGGTATCGATCCAATGAGCTTCTTCTCTTCTAACCATTTCCTAGAGAAGAGCCTTTCCGCATAACGATACGCGCCGTCGCAAAGTAAGGTCACTACAGTGTGGCCTGGGCCTAGTTTCTCCGCAACTTCTTTTGCAGCCACCACGTTCAGACACGAGCTTGCTCCAAGATAAAGGCCCTCCTCATCTAAGCATCTGTAGACCATTTCGATAGTTTTCTCGTCTGCAATATGCAAAGAACCGTCCAAGAGGTCAATATCAGGCTTGAGGTTGTCTGTAACGCGACCCTGGCCGATGCCTTCCGTAATTGAAGATCCTGTTCTGTCAACTAGTTTGCCTCCACTGGAGATGTACGAGTGTAGGACCGAGCCTGGGGGGTCCGCCAAGAAGGACTTGACTCTGCCATCCGACTTCTCTTTCAGATAACGAGTGACGCCTGCAAGTGAGCCTCCAGTTCCAGTGGCGCAAGTGAACGCATCGATCTTTCCGCCTGTTTGGTACCATATCTCGGGGCCTGTGGTCTCAATATGTGCCTGGCGATTCGCGATATTATCGAATTGGTTCGTCCACACTGCATTATCGATACTCTCGGCATGTCTCTTCGCCTGGTGATTGTAGTTCTCGGGATTTTCGAAAGCGACAGCCGGGACAGGATAGACTTCTGCGCCTAGAAGTCTAAGCAGATCAATCTTCCCTTGCGACTGAGTGTTCGGCATGTAGATGACCAATTTGTAGCCTTTAGACCGGCACACATGGGCAAGACCAATTCCAGTGTTTCCCGCTGTGCCTTCGACCACAGTGCCGCCAGGTTTCAGCAGCCCTTTATCTTCGGCTTCTTCAACGACGTATAGGGCGGCGCGGTCTTTCACGGATCCTCCCGGGTTCTGGAACTCTGCTTTGCCTAGAACTTCGCATCCGGTCTCTTCTGAGAGCTTCTTAAGCTTGATCATGGGTGTCTTGCCAATTGCTACCGGTTCTGTCAGCCAGGTGCGCTCTAAGAATGTTGGTATAGTCAATGACTACCATCAAGGAGTCCGCGATTCGCAATTCCCTGCACTTTGGAGATCTCAATGCCATGCTGGTTGTGCCTAGCCCTTGAGAAACCCTCAGAGGCTCGCCATGCCGTCGCCACCAGCCGGCGAACTACTGTCCTATTCATCGCTGTGAGACAGAAAGCTGTGGCGAGTGACGCTGCTTTTTTTTTGGTCGATGGCGCTATAGCAAAACGAGAGCGGGGATGGAAAAAGGTAGCGCCGATGTTTATTTCTTGGCAAACAGAGCGGGTGGAAGTGGAAGCGGCAAGCAACTCTGACCCGCATTCAACACCACGACGAACCCACGCGCAATCACACCAAAATGCCTGGACGAGTAGCAGGACGCTCTGGCAGAGCATCTACTGCCGCACCCGCCCGCAAATCTTCAACTCAAACCCTCAAATCACGCGCTTCTGCCTCCGCTCGCTCCTCCGCGCTGCCAGTAGAGATACCAGATGAGGGGCCAGCAACTTCACTACGGACCCAAATATGTGGCATATTCGCAGAAACACAGCGTAACACGGCAACACAACGGAAGTTGATCATCAATCTGAGGAAAATTCAAGAAGCATGTTGCTATGAGCCCACGAGCACGAAGAAGAATCAGAAGCAGGAAGATTTCGAGGAGTCGGATTTCAATGAAGAGGTTGGGCGGTGTGCAATTCGAGTGCTTACGGTCAAGAAGAGCGAGCCGGTTGGAGATAGAATTGTACGGTTTCTAGGCTTGTTCTTGAAGCATGCGAGTGAAAAGGGTACGTGATGGCAAAGCACAGCGCTACCAAGAGGGTTTCATTGCTGACACTACTCAGATAATGCCATAGTGCAGCCTGAAGATGTAGACACGACAGACGCACTCCCCGAAACCCCGGCCAGCCGCCTTACCTCGCACATATTGTCCATCCTTTTGCCATTGTTGACAGTCAGAGACAAGACCGTACGCTTCCGCGTCACTCAGATAATCGCACACATAGTCAATACCTTAGACTCGATTGATGATGAGTTGTTCCAGCTAGTTCGACTCGGGTTATTAAAGCGCCTCAGGGACAAGGAAGCAAACATACGCGTTCAAGCAGTAATTGGCCTCGGTCGCCTTGCGGATGGAGGCGAAGCAGATGAAGATGATGAGGATAGTGACGATGAAGTCGCCGGAGGAATCCTTGAAAAACTGCTCGATGTTCTCCAAAACGACCCCAGCGCAGAAGTACGGAGATCTCTACTGCTCAACCTGCCCTTTACACCAGGCACTCTTCCGTATCTCCTAGAACGAGCCAGGGATTTGGACGCAGCCACTCGGCGAGCACTCTATTCAAGATTGTTGCCCGCTCTTGGTGACTTTCGCCATCTTTCACTCACCCATCGAGAAAAGCTCCTTCGATGGGGATTACGCGACCGCGACGAAAACGTTCGTAAAGCAACTGCCAGGCTTTTCCGAGAACGCTGGATCGAAGACTGCGCCATCTCTCAGAAAGCAGCCGAAGAAGAAGCCCCCCCCCAAGGACAAGTTTCGGCTCCTCGCTTTGAAGCGCTTCTGGAATTGCTAGAGCGTATCGATGTTGTCAACTCTGGTGTGGAGGGCGGCATTGCCTTCGAAGCTATGAAGGAACTCTGGGACGGTCGACCCGACTATGTGGACTTCATCACCTTCGATGATGATTTCTGGAACGACTTGACTCCCGAGAGCGCGTTCGTTGCCAGGACCTTCAACGACTATTGTCGCGAGGCAGAAGGAAACAAGCTTCAAGACATGGTGGAGGACAAGATGCCCGTAGTAACGGCTTTTGCATTTTTTGTTCAGAAACATCTCAACGTCCTTATCGACGACGTCCGCAAAGTGGCGCTCCAAGACCAAGACGACGCGGACGCTGAAGAGGACACTGTTCAACAAGAGTTCTGTGTAGAACAGCTATTGCATATTGCCATGACCCTCGATTACACGGACGAGGTCGGTCGTCGCCAGATGTTCTCTATTATGCGAGGAGCTCTTGCTCTTGCAGAACTTCCAGAGGAATGCACAAAGCTGGTTGTCGATGTTTTACGAACAGTCTGTGGGGTTAACGCAGCTGGCGAGCGTGAATTCTGTGACATCGTTCTTGAGGCTGTCGCCGAGGTCCACGACACCATCTTGGGCGAGGATCCTACTCAGGAAGATGCCGACGAGAGTTTCCATTCCGCAAGGTCCGAGCTGAGTGACGAGCTCACACCAACAAAGGCGAAGAAGAACCAGAAGAGAGGCAAAGATGAAGACAGTTCCGAGATCGACGAAGAAAAGGCCATCCGGGAAATTATGGTAAACATGAAATGTCTCCATATTGCCCAGTGCATGTTGCAGAACGTTCAGTGCGACCTTGAAGAAAACAACATTCTGGTAACGATGTTGAACAACCTCGTTGTTCCAGCAGTGCGAAGTAACGAGGCGCCGATTCGAGAACGGGGACTACTATGCTTAGGCCTATGCTGTCTCCTTAGTAAGGTATGTAATAGTTGCGGGTTCGTCCAACTCAGTGAACTGTTTAACTGACACGATTGCTCAGAATCTGGCATCCGAGAACATGACTTTGTTCCTCCACTGCTTCACGAAAGGGCATGATACACTGCAAATTATCGCGGTTCAAATTCTTACCGATACTTTGATCACACATCCATCTCTCCTCGCCCCGCCTCTAGCAGCGCAGGATGCCTCAACACATGATCCATCCCCAATCAATCCTCTTCTCAAGCCTTTGACTAAAACCTTTCTTCGGGCTCTTGCTTCGCCTTCGCCATCGTTACCTCTCACAGCCTGCCTCGCAGTTGCCAAGCTCTTACTCTTGGGCCTGCTTCCAGCCGCCTCTTCAATGGAAATTCTGAAGGCACTTACCATTGCCTACTTCAACCCTGAGACAGCAGAGAACCCAGCTCTCCGTCAAGCTCTTACATATTTCCTTCCCGTTTTCTGTCACTCGAGGCTGTCCAACGCTGCCCTGATGTCGCAGATAGCTGTGAGTGTAATAGGTAAATTGGTTGTCATGCGAGAGGAAGCAGAAGAGGAGGAAGAAGAGATGGTCGGCTGGACTGTTGTGGCCGGAATGATAGCGGAGTGGACTGATGGCAGAAAGGTTGTTGGTGGAGAGTTGTGTATCAAAGATCCAGGAGAGCGCAAGGATGGTGCCGAGGAGCCGCATGTGCTACTCGCAACGGAGATTCTGGAGAGAGCGCTTGGAGCTGGCTGCAACAGTAAGTACTTCCAACCATGGATATCT
Organism: Mytilinidion resinicola; assembly: GCF_010093595.1. NCBI lineage: Eukaryota > Fungi > Ascomycota > Dothideomycetes > Mytilinidiales > Mytilinidiaceae > Mytilinidion > Mytilinidion resinicola. Next base: position 2,855,903 of record NW_022985438.1, read on the forward strand.
CACGGACTCCTTATTGCGCATACTAATACTGCCTGTGTAGAAGACGAACGTAAACCTCTCCTCACTTTGCTTTCGAAGCTTAACATCCCCTCCACCAATTCACCCGACTCCAAATACCAAGCCGTTAGCCAAGAAGCGTTCCAAACACTCCACAGCCTCGTCGCGGAAGCCGTGGAGACTAAGCTTGCTATCGATGCCACAACCCGAAACGCTCTAACGAAGCTCGACACGGCCCTATCAAAGCGGACGGGGGAGAGCGATAAAGTCGTGACCACAACAGAGGTGGAGATTGAGCCAACAAAATTAGTGGATGAAGAAGAAGAGACTATCATGCTAGGAGACGCCCAGGCTGAAGGAACGGTCATGCCGCTAGATGGAAGTGGGGAGGACGACGATGACTTGACAATGAGGCAAGGGGGTACGAGTGGAGTGACAGAAGTCGACGACAGTGTCGTGGATAGACTGTTGGACAGTGAGCTTGAATGATTGCATAAACTGTGATGTCATTTTGGCGCTGTGTTTAGGGTGGACGTTCGAATCTGGGATTGACGACGCTGCGGCTGGTACACGATGTCAATGATCATTCGATTCTTCTATTATGAACAGGACGCTACACAATGGGTTTGCAACTACAGCACGAATGTGCAGATAACCTACTCTATTAATGTCAGGCTCTTCCCGACCCCCCTTGAACGAAAATGGCAGTCTACGAATCTGATTCTATTCCAAAACGACCTAGACTTTAGCAACACACTTCCTTGAGGCTTTTGTGCACTTGTTTAGCACCGCTTAAGGTCCTCTGCTACGGTTTAACAGCGGCAGAACGAGAGTGTTAACAAGGCTGATAGCTGTTTGGACCACTTTAGACGGTGTTGAACTGCCACTTTATGTTCAATGGAGCCTGCCTCCTGTGTATGGTAACCAAAAAGGACCTAGCCTAATTCGCTTGTAGGGAACGTCACCCAAACTCTCAAGATGCTTTCGACCTTTACATCAACACTGCGCTTCCGTCAGGTCTTTTTATCTTGATTTCGAGATGTCAGGTCGCTTTCATCAAACACCTTCTCGAATCGAAGAGTAGTCCGAGTGTTGCACTAGGCTGAACACGGCCTGGCGGGCTCACATGAAGAGAAACGCTTACGTCCATGTCCTACCATTTTCTAAACGGGGACTCGCGGCAAATAAACGTCAGATTGACATGAAATTCGTCCTTGGCTCCTAGTCAGTTTCAGTAATGGTTTAGTCCGAGACTCCTATCTTCCGGCTCTTGGGGGGTCTAGTGGTAAAAATAGCCCCCTTAGTGAATCCTGAGCAGTACAACGGCTGATGCCCAAAACCTCAGAGTAGCCTTTTACAGATATTATCGTGAGCTCTAAAACAACGTGCCCGACGTCTTCTGAAGCCGCAAATCCGTGTGTCTGGTCACTACAATGACAGGGTGCGAGCTAAACATCTCGTCGTTACCCTGCGGTCCAAAAGCTCAGCCACATCGGCTTGGAAGGCATCTTTGACGTCTATTTTTCACCCATATGCACCATGCCCAACGTGTAGTTCTCTTGGCCCTCTCGTAATATTTCTGTATAGCGGGTCGGTATCAGACTCGCGTGGTTGGCTCATCCTTGCTGTGATTGTTGCAGGGCCTCCACAATGCAATTTGCCTGCTGTGCCCCGTCCACATGGCCCGGCCCAATAAGTACTTGTCGATTTGCGCGCCGCAGCTCTACCTTAATGTCGTCCTCCTCGGATTATGCTGCTGATAAGTAGCACTGCTATATCCCTTTCTAGCCTCTTTCACCTGGTCTTGGTTGATGGCCGACCCTTCTACGCCATCCGGGGTTCTCTTATCAGATGATGGAGGACCACAGCGCCGCCATGGACACAAGCCCCCTCGCCATACGCCATGGTTAGCCTTCATTCTAATCTTCTGCATCCTCAGTAGTATGATTGTTTCTATAGCTATCGTCACCGCTTCCAATAATGATCCTGTCAAGCATTGGAAATTTCAACCGGCTGTGTTACTCTCAGTCATGACTTCCATCTTCATCGTTTCCCTAGAAGGTCTGGTCGCCATTGGCCTGGCAATAAGCTGGTGGCGTAGCATTGCAAACGGCACGACATTGAAACGACTTCACTTCATCTGGAACGGATCGAACATTCTTAACATGATCCCGGCTTTCATGGCTGGTGTAGATACACGGAAAGTTGCATTTGCAGCACTTGCTATTGCGTTAGCAAAATTTATCAACGGCCCCTTGCTTCAACGAGCCACCCGCGCCCGAATTTTCAAGATACAATCCGATATTCCAATGAGCATGCTTATAGCTCCAACAATTCCAACGGCTGGTTCGGAACGCACTCGGTGGACACTGCTCCTGGCTTACAAACCATGCAAAACTGGTACTTGAATACTACCTTCTTCACCTCGGCCGCGCCCGGATTCTACTGCAAAGGCAACGGCATGTGTGAAGCCAGAGTGATCGGAGCAGGATTTAACTATGGCTGTGACACCTCGTCAAAGAAGCTCAATCTTACGGACGATAACAGTTATGGAGCCGAGCTCTTCAATATCACTACGTACATGTCTTACGAATTCAACCAGAGCATGCTCTTCCTCTCTACCAAGTACCTAAACTCTGTCAATGGAGAGTGTATAGGAGAGATAGTCACCGAAACTTGCAACGTCATCGCCGCCACTGTCGCATATCCTCTTATCATCAAGAACACAACCATCAGCATAGATTTCAGACAGCTTTTATCCAACCGGACCGTCGTGTCCAACTATACTTCCCCTGGTGACGCCGCCGGTTTTGAACTTACAGACGATAAAGGACCTCTGAGTGGCCTGGATAGCTTGATGGGGGGCTACATGTCTACCGGCGCCTGGCTCGAGCGTTCGAATGTCTATCATCCCACTTCGCCGCTATCAAGTCTTTTCTACGACGCGAACGTATCATATCCGCCTAGCGCTGAATATTGCGGCATTAGCTTCAAGAGCCCAACCGACTACGTGCTCACCTCTTTTTTCGAATTCATGTTGCGGTCCGCTCTCGACGTAGCTCGGAATGCTTCAGACTATCACCAAGACCTCAAGCCCTACACTACAAATTTCACCTCGCACTTCACCGGAACAGAACTACATTACCATTCCGACTTCCGATATCTTGCTGGCGCTATCGTCATCATTTTCATCGGTCTGCTCGCCGTGGTGTTCCTCCTCTGGGGCTGGTGGGAGCTCGGTCGCTCGGTCAGTTTAAGTCCACTCGAAACCGCGAAAGCATTCGGGGCACCCATAACATCAGGAGCTGGGCATGAAAAAGAGGCAGATAGGATCATAAAAGAGGTCGGACATGAAAAAGTTGCATATGATGGGGAGGAGCTTGTTTGGAATGACACAGTGTATGCATCTGGGCGGTGGGAAATGGGGCAAGTGCCGACTGTTAAGGGAGAAAAGGAAATAACGGAGGATCCATGGGAGCCGATATCCCTAAAAACCCGACGGTCAATACTACGGAGGGGGCTTTTGAGAATGTTCTTCTGACCCAGGTACCAGAAAGCGGCCCCAATTTTGATGATAGGAGGGGAAGTGGTGGGAGGCCTATACGGCCTTTGAGTGTGATCGGTGAGACTACACCAAAGTCGTAATGGCGTCTCGTTCTTGGGCGCGCTTTCAAATGGAATCAACCTGTCTCTTTTGTTATATTCCTTCTTAGATTCTATATAGTGCAATACGAATGCTTAATTTTGTCTATCGACTTTCATTTTGTCCGCTCGACAAGGATAACGGCATGAATCCACTGCTAGCTTTATTCGGCTCGCACGCCGAGTACACTTGGCTCTGAACGCGAAGTATGCCCAGACTCGGTAATACATTTCGACACTAATTGCTGACGCTGACGTGTTAGAACTTGAGTAGAACCCTACCGTGCTTACTTTCTATATCATTAGCGCTTAGCCTCACTAGCTACTACATACATACCCGACAACCTACCAAAACTAAGGACTACATACATGCGAATGCTACCCTCGACCCGTCATCCTGACATTCATTTTCTCTCGACTCACCACACCTGCCTCTCCACATCACCTGGCCAACCACCTCAAGCCCACCATCATGGAAATCGACCCCACCGCCCCGGCCCTCCCTGCCTTCAACCTCACGGACCCGCCCAGCATCTCCTGGCACGCGCGCATAACCGTCGCGCCGGAAAACGCGGAGAAGTTCCTTCGATATCTGAAGCCGTGCATGGATGCTGTCAAAGCCGAGAAGGAGTGTGTGTTCTTCCAGGTGTTTCAGGACCCGAGCAAGCCGGGGAGCTTCATGTTCGTTGAGAACTGGAATGCGAGTTTGGAGTGGATGCAGTCGGTGAGTAGCTGAGGTTCGGTTGTGTTATTGGGAGTGGGTTGGGCTTCTGGGGCGCTTGTGTGGTGGTTTTCGTTGTTATTTGCGTGGAAGAAGTATTTGCGTCTGAGAGGGAAGTTGGCAATGGGGACCAGTGCTGTGGATTATTGGATTTTGTGTAGCAGCTGGAGTGGCTGAGTGGTCTTTCAATGCTAATCATGTGGGGCAGGTGCAATTCAAGAAGCCTTACTATATCCCATACATCACGGAAACGGCGCCACTGTGGTTGGACCGGAAGTTCGAGGTTTGGGAGAGGTTGCCAGGTGCGGAGTGGGCGTCTTCTAAGCCAGCCAACTTTGAGTGAGGATCAAGTGGTGGACTTCCGGGCAGGTGTGCTCTGTCTTGGCCTACAAGATAGACCATTCAAAAAAAGGTTTGAACGAAATATTATAATTTTCTCTTCATGTTTGGCCCTAGATAAAAGCAGATGGGTACTGGTGATAGTCAACTCATGTGACGCTCACGTGACTATACCCTTTCAGGTTAGCCCAGCTTAGTCACCCGAAGCTCGAACTCATCCAACTATCACTTGCCTACACGAATCGTCTCGCCTGTTATACACCGGTCACCGACCCTTTCTCCTTTTCTTTTTCGCCTATTGTTCAGCTGTACAGAGCTAGACTTCCTCTGAAGGCTCTGACATTGAGCCATCCCGTCACACAATGCCACGTAGAAAGATGAGGCTATTAGGCGCTTCGACTACCCCTTGCCAAGAAAGCCATCTTCGCCGAGAGCGCAAGCCGTGGCACCCGATTGGAGAGGCTTAGAATCGCAAGGCATGAGGCTGAGAGACAATGGGGCGCAGCAAAGACCTCGAGGAATTTCAGGTAAACCCTTCATCTTTTTCAAACTACCTCGTAGCTACCTAGAATCAACTTTCTTCATCATCTCCCTTCAAAATGGCAAACACCACATACCCCGGCAAGACAATTGTCCCGATTCTCAAAGATTTGCCCCTTCCACAACGCCTGTATGATGAGTGGAATGTCCCTGGTGCCAAGGATTTGGTCTTCTCACGATTCTCGCGTCGTCAAAGGATTAAGAAGGAGACCGAGAAGAAGACTGATCACACCGCCACGGAATTCCGCCTTCTACGACTCCTACCTGGTAAAGAGTCTGACATGATCGCTTGTGAGGATGTCGTAGCATCTTTCGTGGACGCGCAAAGGCCTAGCTACTATGCCTTATCATACGTATGGGGCAACCCAAAGGACCTGCTTCCGATCACATTCAATGGATCTACATTTATGATTACCCGAAACCTCTGGCACGCGCTCCGGCAGCTCCGAGCAGATAAAACTGTAGAGAAGTCCTACCTTTGGATCGACGCCATCTGCATCGACCAAACCGATAACCAAGAACGCAATCACCAGGTCTCCGCGATGGGCCAGCTCTATAGCTCTGCGGCTGAAGTCATCGTGTGGCTTGGCGAAGGCTCGGAGCACGGTTACTACATCATGGAATTTCTGTGCCGTTTCGAAGAGGCAGGACCCAAGAAGATGGCCAGATCAGATGTGAAGCGATTTATGGGGAGTACAAGCCCAAGCGGAAGCCAGGCCATCCAGACTTTACTTAATGTGCAATACTGGAAGCGGATATGGATTATCCAGGAGATTGTGTTGGCAAAAACAGCTCGCTTCCAGTATGGCTCCTTCTCTGTCTCGTTGGCAGTGTTCGAAGACTTCCTCGCAAACATCCGGACTCTCCAGCCATTCAATCGTATGATCGAGGATCGACAAAGCACCTTTTTCAGGCTGGTGGAGGACCGATACAGCTTAGTTGTACTTTTGAGACGACGACATCAAGAGGATGGTCTCACGCTTAGAGACGTTATTAGCAGCTGCGGCCCTGCAGAGGCTACAGACCCACGAGACAAGATCAATGGGGTGTTAGGTCTTGTTACCCGAGGTTTTGGCTCCTCACTCAAACCTGATTATGGGAAGTGTGCATGCAGCGTCTATATGGCAGCAATGCGGGCGATGTGTGCAGACTATAACCGTGAAAATTGGTTTCTCCACTGCTTGAAAACTTGGTCCACTTTGATCTGCGAGCTATTCTCTGATCTGGCCCCGGATCTGCTTTTCGATCCGCCCTCTCCCGCCCGCGAGAATGGCCGACCACGCCGCCAACTTCATCAACGCCCCATTGATCATGGCAAGCACGATGCTGAATTATGCGAACGGTTGGGAGTAGTGCATACATGTGATGGAATCTCTTGCGGGACTTTCCGAGCTTGTTTTATAACGCCCGAAATACTACAGGAACATGAAGAGTTGAAAAAGCATCCAACAGATGAACACATAGAACGAAAACTCGTCAATATCAACGAAGAGAAAGTGGAGATACTGGACCCCTCCGATGTCCACGAGACTGCTTCCCATTGGCATGGACTTCCGGACAAGACTACACCGACGAGAAAGAAGTGGGCCAAGATCATAACATGGATTCATCTGATCAGAACGTCGATATTGCGACTTGGGAAGGAGAGCGGCTCCCTTATCGGTCTGAGGGGCCCCAAACTTCAAAGATGGTCTGCGAGAGGGCGATGTTGCAGTGGCAGAGATTGCACCATTAGGAGTCCGACAGCGGAGTGATAACCGCCGCTGTCGTGGATTCGACTCCCACAGCCCTTCCCTTTTCTCTCCTGTGGCCTTTGTCTCCCACATTAAAAGCAGAAGACACTGCAGCTGCCCCCACCTGCGAACCAAGGGGTTCAAGGAGCGCTTGCCAGCGCTTTCAAAAATAGGCCATGGGCTTCCTATGTAACGGGAGCAACCGAGCCTTGGTGTATAGAGTTATCATGTATTATGGTCGGAGAATGTCTGTGAGGGCGTTATCAGGCTACATGAGCGAGGGAATATGTTTCTTCAGCAGTCCTGGCTAAGGGAAGGTTACAGATAGCGACAGGTCATACGTCTCTGCGCACCCGTTTACCACTGCTCGGGGTACCCCCATAAAGTCTCAGAAACCTAGGCAAGATGTCAAGTTTCAAGCAGTGCAAATTAGGTTGCCTTTTGACTAACTGGCCATTCACTAGCTGGGGTGCTCTTTACAGTGGTGTTAAGCGAGCAAGATTGGAGTCAAGCAGTGATAAATCCGTGTGCCCAGACTTATTGCCTAGTACTATCCCTAGAAAAGAACGGTGGCCATAGCCGCTCTAGAGGGAGGTTTTACCCAGCTTGGGCTGGTTTCCTCCTCCGTAGAGAACATGTATTTCATAGAGAATACCTGTATCTATGGCCTCTAAGTCACTCTAAGCTAGATTATCTTGATCGTGACATGAAACGCATGATAATAGGTCATCATTCTACTAGGCTAGGATATCTCTAAGGAAGAGGCAATTTGGTATAAGAAACTAAAATCCACCGAGCACTCTACATCTCGTCCCCATTAAAGAAAGAAAATTCAGTCCATATCTTTGAAATCATAAGAGCTTCTCAACAGCTTCTCCGTAGACATCGCTAGAACTCGCTGCATCCTCTTCCACTTTCACCGGGCGCGAATATCCTGCTTCTGCAAGTTGCTCTGGGCTCTTTCGCGCATCTGGGATGCTATTAATCACTCCAAGCAGCTCTTCAAGCGCGAATGAGAGTTTTTCGGTATGGTCGGCTCGTTGGCGAAGCCGGTCGCTGAAATCGTCAATGCTGTAGTGCTTGTCTTGACGGACACACAAATGGTCGGCACGGGCGAGGATCTCAAGCGTTTCAATATCGGCATAGAGAGCCGTGATATGAATGGGATTTCGACGTTGCAGACACGGGGAATTGGAGTAATCGCGCCATCTGTCAAGGATCAGGCAAAGGACGTTGTGGCTGTTGCGAGTGATGGCTGTCGTGAGCGGGGTGGCTCCGGATACTGAGACTGCGTTGATATTGGCTCCGTATTCGAGGAATAGCATGGCGAAGCTCGCGTTGTCGGTCCGTGTGGCGCGGATAAGAGACGTGATCCCATCTACTCCACTAGATTCAATATCAGCCCCAAAGTCGAGGAAGCTTTTGACGAGTGGAATGTCGTTTGATCGTCGTGCAGCAACGTCGAGTGGACTGCCTTTCTTGATCTTTGAGGGTACTGGGGCGTCGGGGTATGCGCCTGCTTCGAGTAACAAGCGTACACAGGCTGTGTGGCCTTGGGCGGCGGCATTAGACACCGGTCCAGACATCTGGCCGTCGATGATGTTTTGATCTGCGCCGTGGCTCAATAACGCCACTACGGCGTGTGTATCTCCCTTGGCCGCTGCCCATGCAAGCGGAGTTCGACCTATCCAATCTTGCGTATTGATATTCTCGGGATGCAGTGCGAGTTCTTCCCCCAAGCTTTCCATTGACAACCCAAGAATTATACGATGTATGTCGGTGAAACCTGTCCCGTCGATGAAATCGTCCTAATGGCCACCACTTGTGATGAGCCGCATGACCTCGACTCCGGTATCCGAAAGACCACCCTCGAGAAGGTAGTGACAGGCTTTGATGCGGGGACTATGGTCGTTCCGGGAGATGGGTTTGTAGTCGGGGTCGACCCCAGCATGAATAAGGAACTCGCATGTTGCGTACTGTTTCCCGTACAGTGCCCAGCGCAGTAGACTGGATCCTCTTGTAGAGCTGACGTCTTGCGGAGATGCTAGACCTTGCTGAAGAGGAATTTCAAGCCCTCGATATTTCCATTGAGGGCAAAGTTGACGCACTCAGCGCCATCAGGCACGCTTCAAAAGGTTTGCATAATGGTAGACAAATTTGATGTGGAATACTGAAGTTCGTATTGAAGATGTTTGTTGGTAATGAAAAAGTAGAGTGAGGGAAGGCAAAATTTCAGACCTTCTTATACCATCCATGCCGAGAGCTCCTGACTCCTACCGTCTTCATGAGTCCATTGGGGGTACATTCAGTCCTGGGTCACAAGTTATCACTGCTTCGCTTCAATCTTGCGCACTCGACAGCACTGTGAGGAGCAGCCCAGAGAGCCAGGAGCGAGTTAGTTAAGAGCCAGTCAAATTTACACTACTTGAAACTTAACGTCACGCCTAGATTTCTGAAAATCTATGGGTGTACCCCAAGCAGTGGTAAACGGGTGTGACAGACTTATGACCTGTCACTGTACAGTAGCACAGTGACCACGTCACAGAAGGCGAGGTTTGTGAGTTCGGCGACGCGATCCGCCACAGTAAGGTCAATGCGAGCGTCCCTTCGTCATGTTAGTATCAGAAGGTCACAGCTCGACACTTCAGCTTTAGGATCTTTAACAGTGAATTGGCGTGATTATGTTTTCGTAATGACTCTTGTCTCTACGTATGACTGCCACATGAGTCTCTCTCGGATGCAATATCTGAGCTTGTAGTCACCATCCCCATTAGCCTCTTCCCACCGAAAGCGATAATGGGAAAAATCAAGCTCACCCTCTACCCAACCAACGCAATAGTCTCAATCTCGACCGGCACCCCCTTCGGCAGCTGCTTGACCGCAACACAGCTCCTCGCCGGCTTATGTGCGAAGTACTTCTCATACACACTGTTCATCTCGGCGAAGTTGGCCATGTCATCAAGGAAGACCGTGACCTTGAAGACCTTTTCAATACTACTCCCCGCCTCCTCTAAAATCGCCAGCACATTCTTAATGCACGCCTCCGTCTTATTCGCAATGCTGCCCTCCACTAGATTTCCCTCCTTATCCGCAGGAATCTGGCCGGAGAGGAAGAGATGCGGGCCTGCGATCATTGCTTGGGACTATATTCCCCGCGTCAGCTCTAATCCGTATTTCCACGAAGCTCGACGCGTAGGTTGGAGGAAGAGGACACCTGGAACGTACGTAAGGTCCCACAGCTACAGCATTGCCCACCCAATTAGCCTTGATCTGGATGGTACTCTATAAAAAGTGCGTCATTGAGGATACATACGCGGACACGCATTCTTAGTGAAGATCTTCTTTAACTCGGCCATTGCTCTTGTTTGTACTGTAGCTGTTCCTGTTGGGAATCTGGGGACTCGTTGAGTCAATGGAGTTCGGAAGAGTAGAGCGGCTTGAGTAGCAATTGGTCTGATCAGGGTGCTTCGCATTAAGCTCTATGCTGGGTTGGATGAGAAAGTAAGAGTGGAGTGTTGGTTGGGTTGGTGATGTCGCGGCTTGCAGCGGCATCGGCGGTGGCTTGCGCCGGAGCGAGGAGAGTTTGTGATGCCTGCGGGGGCGGGTTTGGGGTACCCCTGGTATGTATTTGATTACCTAAAGTCACTCCTCTTTGCTTTGAAGGTGAGTAATCTTTCTGAAACCGGTTAGTTGCTTGATTAGACCTATATCTTGCAGTCTTATCGAGGTTCTGAAACTCTGTCTCCGGCCCAAGCTGCATAACAGTGGAGCGCGTATATTGGCACCCTGAACCACGGGCAGTTAGGGCTAGCGCCACCCCCACTACATCCTTGCCCGACTGCCCCTCCATGCAGAATTTTTTATGTCAGAGAGGGGCTTGTGTTTCGGAGCACATCGAATCAGGTCATACTGAAAAGCAAACCACGAACAGTGGTGTTTGGTATTCGAGAAAGCCGCCCGTCTATATGATATGATACTGTGTGTGTGATGGGATATGGTAAAGAAAAGCAGCGTGATAAATGCCGCACGCCATCGTCCAGCTGACGTGGGTGCCGGCTGATATTAGGCATCACCGTGATGAACGATGATGGTGGGAAGAATAATGTGCGGTGGTAGTAGAGAAGCCCCAAGTGACGCCGAGATGTCATGCAAATAGTTCAAAGATCAGATCAACGCCAATCCATGCTGGTAATCGTTCTCGGATGTGAGACATGTGAAAATAAGCATCCGTTCCTGCCTCCGCCGCGGTTTCTCCGATGTAAAGTGCAAGTCTAGAGGCTGAGGACTTTTACTGGCTCGAGAGGAGAGTGTAAACGGGAGCGTCGAGCTTGTCGCGGCCTTTGAGGAAGTCGAGTTCGAGGATGAAGACGTAGCCAACGAGGGTGCCTCCGAGCTGCTTGACCAAAGAGCCGGCTGCGGCAGCAGATCCACCTGTGATACATGTCAGCGCTGTCAAGTTTCGAGCATCACTAGCTTTGTATAGTGAGACAGGAAAGGTCAGAACATACCAGTTGCAATCAGGTCATCCACCACGAGCACCTTCTGGCCGGGTTTGATCGCATCGCTCTGCATCTGGAAGAAATCCTGGCCATACTCCTTCTCGTAGCCCGCCGTGATACACGGCCCAGGCAACTTGCCTTGTTTCCTGACAGCTGCAAACCCGGCACCTATCCTCATGGCCAGGCTGGGACCAAAGAGGAATCCCCTCGCATCTAATCCTACCACGACGTCTGGCTTCTCGTCTGGGCCGTATGTTTGGGAAACGTGGAGATCGAGAGCCCGGATCAGCGCTTCGTGGAGGGAGGCATCGGCGAAGATGGGCATGATATCCTCGAACAGGATGCCCTTGGACGGGAAGTCGGGGATCTGGCGGACAGCCGCGCGCAGCCTTATCTTAAGACTGGCGAGTTCGGAGGAGCCGGCGGCGGCGGAGGCGGGGAGTCTTCCTTGGGCATTGGAGGTGAGGGTCGGATCGGGGCTCGAGGCGGGCGGGTGGGAGGAGGTAGACGTCGCCGTGGCTGCGGGATCTGCGGGAGCTTGAGCGGTAGAGGCAGAGGACTGGGGGGCGAGGCTGTTGGGCGAGGACATAGTGAGGAAGAAGAGAGGAGAGGAGAGAGGAGTGCGGCTGGGCGGTGGTGGGATGAAAAAGTAGCACCTAGGGTGTCTTGGACTGTGCAGCGCGTGTGGGGAGGCACTGGTAGGTGCGTAGAGGCGGCGTAGGCTCGGGACAGGGCAGTTGTTTGCTTGCGATGCCTCACACGGCGCGGCGGTGACAGCTGGGCTGACTGTGGGATATTCCGCGCACGTCGACGATAGGCGGGCTCCCTGCCCACGGGCTGTCGGCGCCCTGCGCGACACGCCGCCTGCGTTTTGGCTCCAGCTTTCCTACAGGGACGTTGCTACCACCGGCCATGTGTGAGTCTTCCGTAGGAGCATCAAGCTTCGCGATGCCCGCTGTGCTAGCTCTATTCGCCGCCGCCTCAGCTGCAACGGACACCTGGGCGCCACCCATTGCCGTATCGCTAGGGCATTCCCGCCGGCTTCACCACCCTGCCTGCGTCTCCCGCTGCCGCCCCGATCGAATCGTCTCTTTGTTAGTCCGCAGCCATTCGGAACTTGTCGCGCCGCTCTGACACGCTCGATAAGCTGCCACCAAGTGCCAGATATCCAGCGAGCAGCACGTCGGGCACCCGCGCTTTGCGTCGCAGGGCTGGCATCCCCAGCTGTCTGTCGAGGTCGAGACGTCTCAGCATGTGCGCGGCGCCTAGCGGTCGCCATCCCACCACTGATTGATGCGAGGGAGGGATGTATATTGGTGTGCATCGAGGCCCTTTCACGGGCTGACTCCTCCACCACTCCATCGAGCGTCCCTAGGGCCTCAAGGCGCGACTGCCGAGAGATAGGTCCCGCCGCCCAGCACTGGCATACGAATGAGCAGGCAGCCGGCTTATTTTTATATTCCCCTTACTCAGGCCCTTGGTTGCTGTCCGGCTGTATGTCCTATCCAAGCAGGTAAAACAAACCCTTCAGGGTTCTTTCTTTCTTTCTCTCTCTCCGTGATGTAACTCCCAGGTTCTTCCTCTCCCCACCGAAATCTGATGCAACTCCGCGTTGCCATTACGATAGCAGCACAGCAGTATCGTTCCATCGAATCCGTTATTGCAGCACCTGCTCGCACCTTCTCTACAAAAAGCACGCCATCCTGCAGCAATTCTGCACGCCGTGGAAACGCGCTCTGTTAGCGATGACCGCACCAGCCCGCACGGTAAGCGGGTTACGCGTCTCTGACCTCTTCTCGAAGTCACGACTTTGCGGGCGCCCGTGAGTCGAAGTCCGTCCCGCACGCAAGCTGTTGGGTACTTGGGTGCCTTGCCATGGCCCCTCGCTATACCCGCTGATTCGCGCGGCTCAAGAGCGTTGGGGTAGACATGCCCACATCTGATACTACGCGGCATCTCCCCTTCGGGGCGAAAGGATGTGCGAATTGCGGGCACTAAATTCTAGGCCATGGCGATCCCTTCTCAGAGCAGCTGGCGAACAGATTCGAGCCTGCGATCGAACGCATCACTGCATATCAGTCGTTATCCGTCGTTATCCATGTGCATCCAATCACTTTGCAACACCCACATCAGCATCTGCCGTGTTCTAGATACTCCGTACCTGTTGCTGACTGACAGCATGAGTCGAACAGAGCTTCCACGCCTGGACACCTGAGTCGCAGAGTCGCTGAATCATACAATATACCTCGTGGAGATACTATCTAGGTACTAAATACCGCATAAGAACGTAAGCCACGGTACCCCAGCCGCATCGTCCGCATATGGGTTGCGGCTATGCAACGGAATCTAGATCCCCTGCTCCGTTCAAGCTTTTCCTATCCTACCTAAACGCCACTGGATGCCACTTGCTAGATACTCTACCCCCTCAACCTCAACTCCAAGCGGACATGTTGTTGACCACGCAGCCCGCATCAGCCCGCTTGGCCAGCTTGCCGACTTCATACACCGTCTCGCCCGCTCCTTTCAGCACGCTGATGGCCTCACTCGCCTTGCTCTGGTCCACCACGAGCACCATCCCCAAGCCCGTATTCCACGCTCTCGAAAACTCCACATCCTCAATCCTCCCCGCCGCCTTCAGCCACCTAAACACCTCCGGAACCGGCCAAGCCTTCGCGTCCAACTCCGCCGCCAGGTGGTCCGGCAGCATGCGTGGAACATTCTCCAGCAAGCCACCACCCGTGATGTGCGCCATGCCCTTGACCAAGCCCTTCTGCGTCGCCGCCAGCAGCGGCCTGACGTAGATCCTCGTGGGGGTGAGGAGGCTATCGCCCACGCGCTGTCCCCTGCTCCACGGCGCGTCGTCGTGGAACGACAGCCCAACGCGCTCGACGATCTTGCGGATGAGCGAGAAGCCGTTGGAGTGCAGGCCGTCGGACGCCAGTCCCAGCACCACGTCGCCCGCGGCCATGGCTGGCTTGTCGGGGAGGATGGTTTGGCCTTGCGCGATGGCGCCGAGGGCACACCCGCCAGCGTCGTACTCGCCTTCTTGGTAAAGCCCCGGCATCTCGGCCGTCTCGCCCCCGACGAGCGTGCAGTCGGCCTGCTTGCAGCCCTCAGCGACGCCGGTGACGAAGGCGACGGCGTCGTCGACGTCCAGCTTGCTACACGCGTAGTAGTCCATGAACATGTGCGGCCGGGCGCCCTGCACGACGAGGTCGTTGACGTTCATCGCTACGAGGTCGATGCCGACGGTGTCGTGCTTGCCCATCTCGAAGGCGATCTTCACTTTCGTCCCGATGCCGTCGATGGCGCCGACGAGGATCGGGGGCGCGGCGTAGCCGGCGGCTTGCAGGTCGAACATGCCGCCGAACCCGCCAATTTCTGCGTCGGCGCCGGGCCGCTTGGTGGATTTCACGGCGGCTTTGATGCGCTGGACGAGCTCGTTGCCGGCTTCGATGCTGACGCCGGCAGAGGCGTAGGTTAGGGATTCTTGGTTTGAGGGAGAGGATGAAGGGCGGGTGACTGTGGTGCCCTCTTCGGCGGGCTGGAGCAGTTTCCAGTCGCACGTGATGTTGTGTTTCTTGAACTCGGTTAGGAGGTCGTTGGCGATGTTGTCGAAGTTGTTGGTTGCGAGCGCGAGGATGGTGGGCCCAGCACCAGACAGACAGATTCCTAGTAAGCCGGGATGGGATTGTGGTGTCACTGAGTGTAGTATCTCGGTGAGTCCGGGGATGAGAGTTTTGCGGTATGGCTGGTGGATCTTGTCTTGCATCGCTAGGTATATCATGTCAGGGTCGGGCGGTGATTCTCCCAGTGCTGTAGTTAGTAGCGCCAGTCTTTGCAAGTTGAATATGAGATCTTTCCTCGAATACGTTGTTGGTAGCACATCTCTCGCTTTAGCTGTTGAAACCTCGAAATCAGGTATTATGCAGATACACTTGATCTCCGGCGCCCACTTGAACTTTTTGTAGTGTCCAATGTTCTTCGGCGGTTCCGGCGGCTGCAGGCCTGTGTCGACACCTCCAGCAGGCTCCGGTAGGACCTCACTCAGAGGGATTTCCAGCCTCGCAGTGTCTTCCGGGTCCAGCTCGTTCAGATATGTTCCCACGAAACCGCCGTACAGTGCCGCAGCCACATTGTCCGGATGTCGCTCTTCCATGAGGCAGTAGTCCAGCATTCGCGCTTTAGATAGACCCAGATTTCCCACCTCGTTTGCTAGGAAGACGCCAGCCACAATGGCCGCTCCAGATGACCCCAGTCCCCTCCCGAGGGGGATCGGATTGTTTATGTGCACATGTGTCTCGGCGGGGAACGCGCGGACGCCATGGCATCGGAGGACGTAGACGGCGGTCCGGGTGATGAGGTTGTCTTCCGCTTGCAGCGAGACGGTTCCAGCGCCAAGGCCTTCGTAGGTAATGCGGCAATTGAGGGAGTGGTCGGAGGAGGGCTTGGTGGTGACTGTGAGGGTGACTTCGAGGTAGACGTTGAGGGCGAGGCCAATGACGTCGAAACCGGGGCCAATGTTGGCCGACGAGCAGGGCACTCGGATGGTGGTCATTTTGGGAAATGTTGGTGGTCGTGGAGTTTGAGATACTCTGGCTCTGACTCTGCATCCATCGCGAATAAAAATATGGTGGTGGGGGGTCGCCGATGTCGTCGGACCGCGGTGCGGGATCCGGGGGCCAAAGCTGTCTAATTAGATAGAGAGATAGGTATCTTCTAGCGGCCTTCGTGAGCAACCTCGTCTCTATCGTTGAGGATGCGTGGGGGACCAGAGCATCATCCTCTCGCTGGTATCTCTCTGCATTGACTCTTGGCTACCTTGTCTCAAGCATCAATGGCCTCACGACTCAGCAAGTAACGACAAATACATGCCTGGTCTAGGCCTGGGTGGCAGCCTGATTCCCTTTTGCACATCTCTAGGTAACCCTCAAAAATGCACCGAGATCTCCACTACCGGTCCGAAACACGGGGAAGGAGAGTCACGATGCTCCTGTGGCGTATCGCTATGGCTGTGCTGCCTGCGTCCGTCTCTCGCCATTCCAGACCGCTTGTCCGCATCTGCGCTGCTGCGGTCACTCGATTGGAGCCATCAAGTATGCACGAAGCAGCAAGGTCGGTGATCGTTTTGATAAGTGCACCTTTCCGATACACCCGCGTGCCAATGAAGCCCATCCACCTGTCAAAAGTGCACCGCTTCGCCAATTTGCCTGCAACATCAGGGTTCAGCTCAGCCTCGCATGACTTCCCCGGCCCTTTTTCCCTGAACTTCTAGGCACCCGTCCCCAGGACTCCACATTTTGAGGCTTTGCGGTTCTGTTTCCGAGTCAGCCTGATCGAACTGACCGGACGGCTGTGGAATTTCACTTCGAGCTAGTCCAATAGGCAACAACAGCTGCATCGCTGGCTGAGTCCCACCTGCAATTCCACCCTTTAAAGAGGGCGGCCGCCCTTCCAAGGTTCCAATGTTCGTAACATTCACATCAGCCACACTCTACCCACAGTCTTAACCCCTTTAGTTTTACTCATTGAAAAATCCATCTCACGACAGCTTTATCTCAACACTATCAGTCTCTTCTGCTCGTTAAGGTGACATCGTGGCCCGCACTAAACAGACCTCGAGGTCGTACATCAGAGGAGGTCGCGCACGCGGACGAGCAGCACTCCGCAGAATGCCAGGACGAGACACCATTTCTATTTCCTCTGGCGAGTCATCCTCGTCGGAGGAAGAGACTTCACCAGTCACCAACGGCGTGAAAAGCACCATCATCACCAACGGTATCAAAGATGAGCTAGAAGAGGAGACTCTTGACCTCGCCAAGGTCGGAATGGAGTGCGGCTTGAAGCATCTGTACTCTGGAAAAGAGGACAAGAAAGGCCGTTATCAATGGCAGGACGAGATCCCCAAAGATGTCGGCAAGCCTGTCGAGAATGCCCAAACAGCCAAGTGGGCTCTTTTGGTGCGCAACGTCAAAGTCTACAACGATCCACGAAAGGTCCTTGCCATCCATTCAATCGTCGTCCAGAGCCCGCTTTTGAAGAAATTGCTTGCACGCGTCCTGAAAGACTACCCTGGAGTCACCCCCGGTCTAGCTCGTCTAGAATTCTCTGGGAAGTTTGAGCCAATCATCCATCGTTGGACGGAACTGAAAGATGCTATCGACAATCTCGGCGATGATACTGAGGATGACCAGAAGACCAAGGAGCACGCCGACCTCTTCTACAACTTGCTTAAGACCGAATTCAAGTCCTTGATCGACACATCTCAGGATATGAAGTTGAAAGGCGTCATGACTTATGAGCATCTTTGGACACTGTTTCAGCCGGGTTCAACCGTCTATGCCCGCCAGGACGGTCAAGAGACTGCCATGAAGTTACATGAGACCAAGTATGGAGCCGATCGGAATGGCAATCCCTGCTTCTGGTTGACCTGCAAATACGTTGATTGGGATGGTGCTAAGTTTGGTTCCAACAAGCTGAACCTTTCGATCCCGCTTTACTCTGGCACTCGGCACATCAACCAACTTCCCGTATATCCTCTGGAGAACCACCACGAAAAGGACGCTCTCCGTACTCGTTTAATCGAGCGAGGGGCCAAGGCCGAGACCCTCGCTGGATCCCACTACAAGTCATATCATGGAATTGGATGGAAGCGAGGGAATTTCGGCACGAAGGACAAGTACAACATCAAAAGCCGAATCGTTATCGACACCTACGGATGGAACCGTTTCAATCCAAGCTATGCCATTTTCGTCGCACCACTCAATCAGAAGGACCCCGTAGGCGGCGCTATCGGCGATGGTAACGACGACGGAGAGGGGGATGAGGATGTCTACGAAGACGATGCTGATGACAGTGGCATGCCGATGGATGGTCAATTCGCCGATGAAGATGACTCAACGAAACGCCAGCCTCTTACCACCGAACAAAAGCTTATTTGCACCCCTCTGATTCGAGGCTACTCGTTGAAAACTAAGATGTGGCTCAACTTCTTTATCAACTGCGTTCAAGAAATTGAGTGGCAGACGGGTGCCTTCGACAGCTTAGTCCTGCCATCCAACCAGAAGGAACTGATCCTAGGCTTCACTGAGTCGCAGCGCAAATTCAAGGAATCATTCGACGATGTCATCGAAGGCAAGGGCAAGGGTATCATTCTACTACTCTGCGGACCTCCTGGTGTTGGAAAGACGCTCACCGCGGAGTCTGTCGCCGAAGAGATGAAGGTTCCACTGTACATGATGAGCGCTGGTGATCTAGGCCTCGATCCCCGAAGCGTTGAGACCAAGCTGCAGAATATCCTGGAAATGTGCACTAAATGGAACGCCATCCTCCTACTCGACGAGGCCGACGTTTTTCTCGAACAACGGTCCCTTCATGAGTTGGAGCGAAACAAGCTTGTGTCAATTTTCCTGCGCATACTCGAGTATTACGAGGGTATCATGTTCTTGACTACCAACCGTGTGCAGACATTCGACCCGGCGTTTCAGTCTCGAATCCACATTTCCCTCGACTATCCAGAGCTCTCCATCGACTCTCGCAAGATGGTGTGGAAGAACTTCCTTGGAGGCTCGCAGCAAAAGAATACCGTCACAGACCGCCAACTTGATCAGCTGTCGCTTATGAACATGAACGGCAGGCAGATTAAGAATGTATTGAAAACCGCGCAGCTACTGGCTAGTCGGAAGGATGCCTCTTTGAGCTACGAGCATGTAATGACTGTGCTTGACGTTACGCAGCATCTTCACAATAGTACGCAGGAGAATGAGAGAACTCGGGCGAGCATTTTCTGCTAGATGTTCATAGGCGGTTTAAGCAGATTTATCGTGTTCTGTGTTGGTTGAGGGACTTCTCTTCTCTCCCGACAAATGATATTTGTGCATATAGACCCATCGTCTTCTTTGGTGTGCTCTCTTTAGTGCTTCCTGGCCATGAGTCTTCTATTGGGTGTCTCATAACGGAGCGGTGTCGGCTTCACGGCGCTCGGGTTTTCAGACAGTAGTATACGAATGAATGAATCAATATATGAACATATATAAAGGCCAAGATGCTTACAATAAGTCTGAAGTGCATAATTGATTCGCAGTACCCCAACTTGAACAGGTTAGCGTGCTGCCAAGCCTCAATTCCAAATTCAACCTCTTAGGTAGTTTCTCGTCAGCTTGCAACATTATTTGCATTTAAACTTGCTCACGACTGTTCCTTTGGACGATCAGGATCCACTGTAATGTCGGAATCCCGGTCATACGAGGCAGAGCACGTTCGTTATGACGACACCTTTTACGCTTTTTGATACCTTCACCCATACAAGTCCTCAATACCCTCACTCTTCACAGCGTGTTATGTTTCCGGACGCAACCGGCCTCCATTAATGTCAGACCAGGAAGCCTGTGCATTGACTTCTTCATAATCTCATTCGAAGGCACAGTTCCGTTCCTAGTCAACTCCATTTTTAACATCTCATCATTACTTCCCAGCAGATCATCATCTCCAAGAGCTGACTGCCATTAGTAGTCACGCTGGGCATGAAAAAGGTGGCACACTCATCAAGTACTCTGCCCGTGGTTACACCTGTCTGCCACTGCATGAAGTGCTTCAACAAGTTTCCACATAACCCAGGGTAAAGAGCTTTTATTTTCTTTAGATTCCCGAAAATACATTGAAGCACCCCAAGCAGTGGCAGAGAGGTGTACACATGAGACAGCTTGTTCTAGGTTATTATCAGCTCTGATAGGAAGTATCCATATTTTGGCCGAAGGTCCTTCCAAATGTTCGAGCTTTCGGCAGGCCGGCAGTCTGAAGCGCGTTGTTCCGCCTTTCCTCGGGGACACCCCTGTCTACCCTGAACTCCGCCATTATTCTGTCCATATCGTGTGAAGAGGCTGTACATTAGCTCGTAATCTTGTGCGCAGAGCATGTACACCGGTTTGCTTACCAGCAGAAACCTCTCCAAGCATCAGAGCGGTGCCTCTCCAGCTGACATGCTTTCCAAATACGCGATACGAGCACGTACCAACTACCAGGACAGTTCAATCTTGAGCACAGGTCGGCCGAGTCTTCCGAGGCATCTTTAGGAACTATATATCGAGGGTCTCTGTCTAAGTGTCAACCATCTTCATAAGACAATCCTCCGTTTATCACATAGACCTGAGTCTCTCAACTGCATACCATTTCGGAGCTTACATCCTCGGACAACGCAAAAAAGCCCTCCAATCTCTCTGATCAACCAGTTACGGAAAACAATGGCAGCCCTCCTCGTTGTTGCTGTTCTCGCTGCAATTTCGCACTCGGAGGCCGTCAAGGCCAACTCCGTTTCTTTCGCCTCTGAGTATCGGCATCCTCCCAACGGTATTTGCGTCGACTACACCATCAAGCAAGATGTCACTTCTACTAACTACATATGGGACTTGGAAAAGTTCACGAGCAACTTCGACACAATCGAATTTCTTACAGAACTCGCCAGGAAAGACAGCAAGACCGTCTATCATCCAGTGAGCAGCAACCCAAAGAATGAAACAAAAACCTATGAGGTTTCAGCTACGTTCTGTTCGCCAAAGAAGGCAAACTACGGAAAGGACAAGATTGTCTTACTCGCTACCCATGGTCTGGGTTACGATAGACGGTATATATCATCATTTTTTACTCTCGTGCGCTTCAAGCTGACTCTTCATCAGGTACTGGGCCTCTGCGTGGAAACCAAAGGACTACAGCTTCGTCGATTTTGCTCTCGACAAAGGATACTCCGTCTTCTTCTATGACAGACTCGGGGTTGGGAAATCGCAAATGTATGTTAAATTAAAGCTAATAGGTCCTTGTCACGAGGCCCAGTTACTCACAGAAATCAGCGTCTCAGGCTACGTAAATCAGGGCTCAATCCAACTCGCTTTACTGGAACGACTTGTTGAGCTGGTTCGCGCAGGCAAATACACAGGTTCTATAGGCAAACCCAAGAACATTGTCCTTGTAGGCCATTCTTTCGGATCCTTCTTGTCGAATGCGGTCATAAGTGATCAGCGCAATCTTGTCGATGGTAAGTCACTCGGAAGTATCCCGATCCTACAGTGACGGGTCATAAGTCTGTGCACACGCATTTACCACTGTTTGGGGCACCCCATGGAATTTCAAACAACCTAGGCCCGATGTCAAGTTTGAAGCAGTGCAACTTAGACTGCCTCTTAACCGGCTGCTTACTAGCTGGGCTGCTCCTCGCAGTGGTGTCGAGGGAGCAAGACTTGAGCTAAGTAGTGATAATTCCATGTGCCCAAACTTATGACCTAGTACTGTATCTCGATCCTATCTCATATCTACTGTGCTAACGACATCACCCAAAGGCGTTGTACTCACGGGTATTGCCTATGCGAATGCAACCGATCTAGCCACCGCTGATTCTGGATGGGGCTTGGAAGCCTTCGCCGCCCGCATTGCCAAGTTCCAGGACAAGAAATGGTCAAACCGCGACACTGGCTATCTCAATTTCGGCGACATCTACGGACACGTCAACGGTTTCTTCAAGGCACCCAACTACGATATTCCGACAGTTGAATACGCGCAGGCGATCGCGCAACCGTTTGCGGCGCTCGAATTTGTTTCGACAAAGTTGTTCAATCTAAATGCTTCGGCTTTCAAAGGGCCAGTGATGGTCACGGCTGGAGAGAATGACTTGCTTTTATGTGGTGGGGAGTGCAAGAGTACGTTTAGCAGCGGTGTTGCTGAGCAGACTTTCAAGAGCTCAAAGGATTTAAATCTCTATGTCCACCCTGGGGCTGGTCATGGCGTCAACTTCGGGTTCAACGCGACTGTGTTCTATGGAAAGATTACGGCATTCTTAGACAAGAACTTCTAGGTGTACGAGAGCTGGAAAGATTGCGACGCAGTCGTGGTAAGCAAAAATAGATGAAGATGTGTGAAGGCTTACGGGGTATGATGCGAGTATTCAGAAGAGAGAGGCGAGAGTCACGATGCTTTCGTGAATTAGTTGTTGGCAGATTCCTCTTCGATAGACTCACTCGTTTCTCTTTCGTATATATTTCACTTTATTCCATTTTTCAACACTATTACTACCTCTTATTTTAGGTACAGTATTGGAACCAGGACATTGGCACATCGAAACACTAACATCGCTCGCTCGCAGTACATAAAAGACAAGCAGAAACTCAAAACGCTAAATCCACAAGCAAAATCAAAAGAAATCAAGTACAAGAAAAGCAAAAAAAGCAATAGTGCCAATGGCCTAACTCGCCGTCCTGGAATCCACTGAGGATTCCCATCCCATACCGATGAAACCCCCATTACGGAGGCCATCCTCTAGGACAGGTCCTCAAAGTTAGAATTCTTCTACGAATGCAATTATCTGCCCAAGTCCAGACGTCTTCACAAATTTCGGATTTTGGGCCTTTTGTCCCTGGAGCCAATCCGCCTAGTGTCGACACATTCTCCGGCACCTTATCCTGGCCTTTCATCTCTCAACACCGTGTCAATATACACCAGCCTCTCGCATGGCTTTTTCGAACCCCATCTGTTCGTTCTTCTCCGCAACGTCCCGAGCTTTTCAGTGGGAACTCTTGTGTGGTTGTTTTCCGAAGCCTTCCACCCCCCAATTTCTTGTGTGCTTTGTTTCCTTCTTGAAAGCCTTTTGGACTTTTCGCCGGAGATTTTTTTGAGGTTTTTTTCCGAAGGTCTTGCGAACCCATAACTGGTGTAGCTTTTCCTTTTTATTTTCAGCTCATAGCTCATCCTCCAGATCTCTCGAGCCAGACGTATCCTCAAACGTCTCAGTATCCGTGTCGGAATCTTCAGAATCGGTGTCATCTGACATTTCGACGTCTTCATCGTCGGACTTTCCTTCGTCCGCAGCCTCTTTCATCTCCTCGTCATCTGACCCGCTTTCACTAGAGCCTTCCTCATCGCTCTCTTCTTCACCAGAGTCCTCTTCGCCGGACTCATTCTCACTCGACTCATCACCCGACTGGTCCTCGTCAGAATCATCCGACGACGACTCATCACAGTATCCCCAGTCGTAGTTCTTGATCTCCTCAACCTTATCCCGGTGCTCCGCTGCGGCCTCGGGAGTTCCAGGGGGCGTAAGGTCCTGCGGATCAGCAAGCTTCTTCTGCTCTGCTCTTTTCATAAGGAGATTGTTGCGTTGCTTGAAGAACTGAGTAGACCCGCGTTCGTCACCGGACAAGTTATGACTACGCGCGAGAGGATAGGGTCTTCCTGGACGAGGAGTGCCAGCGCGTGGGAAGTGTAGCGATTTGGAGTAGGTGGAATGACGCGGGAGGCCGGTCAAAAGATGCCGCGGTGGTTGTTGTCGAGGGCGGTATTGACGGACGTCCCACATGGCGATACGAAACCTACGCTCAACCTCTGCACGGTGTTCGTCCCCTTCAGCCGCGGGCTCGAACGCTGGGGGAGCTTGGGTACCCGCGGGCATAGAACGTGGAGAGAGAAGGCGACGCTTCTTGTTCTGGGCCTCAACTACGTGGTCTTGGCTCCGCTTCTGGACGTGTGCAATGACCGCCTGACCGTCATCGTTGTCCATGTCCTCTCCATCGCTATCTTCGCTGGAAGAGGTAGAGGCAGAAGAAGACACATCAGCATCTTCAGCTCCATCATCAACTTCGTCCCTTTCGGACTCACTCTCGCTGTCAGAGTCAGCGTCCTCGTCCGTGTCGTCATGCTTCTGCGGCGTATGATACTCTTGAGCTTCCGCATCGTGAGAATTAGGCATTTTAGTAGTTCTAGGGAAGGACTCCAGCAGAAGCTGGGCTTTCATCCTTTCTTGCTCTGTCTGCACACGACGGGTTGGCGTTTGGGGATGAGTACGAAGATACTCCTTGTATCTAGCCGCCATTGGAACTGGAGGCGGCGATGGTGAAGACTCTGGTGAGTCTGAGCTGGATTGGTCGTCGGGGGCAAATCTAACGAATCCATCCTCGATCACCAACTTTACTGGAGAGTCATCGTACGAATCCGACTCGCCGTTGGGAAGATCGCGAAGGGAATAGCGCGGCTTCGCATCGTGGGATTTAGCTGGTGGGGAGTCGTCCTCGTCGCTCTCCTCAGCCTCCGCCTCTTCCTCGGTGGCGTTCGTGAGGCTCGTCTCAGTCTTACTCTCTTCAGTCTGCGGTGTTGGTGTGGCCGCACTTGTCGTTTGTTCACCCTGGGAGGAGGATCCGCCCATCTCAACGTTCGAATCGTTGATGGCAGTCCTGTAGTTCTCTTCAGTGCTTTCCATGATTTCATTGTCGACGACTGAGTTTCCCTCGGGGACGTCGATCGAGCCCTTAATACCGCCAGATATGTATTGGAAGCTGTATTCAATTGAAGCATCTTCGGCATCGTCACCGAAGAAGTCTTCTCCGTCCGAGTCGCCATCCCGACTGCGACTCTCGTCGCTCTCCTCAGCGTCCGCCTCTTCTTCGGTGGCGTCCTCAAGGTCCGTCTTCTCTTCTTCAGTCTGCGGTGTTGGTGCGGCCGCACTTGTCGTTTCTCTGCCTTGGGAAGAAGTATCGCCCATCTCGACGTTCGAATCGTCGACTGTGGCCTTGACGCTTCCATCCATATTTCCCGTAAAACTGTCGGCGATTGAGCCCCCCTCGGGCACGTCGATCGAGTCCTCAACGCCGCCAGACAGATACTGGAAACTGTACTCGATTGAAGCATCTTCGGCACCGTCACCGAAGAGGTCGTCTCCGTCTGAGTTCGTATCCCGGCTGCGACTCTCGTCGCTCTCCTCCGCTTTATCTTTCTCCTCCACATCGTCTTCATCCTCCCCATCGTCTTCCTCATCCGCATCGTCTTCTCCTTCCGCTTCGTCTTTCTCCTCCGCATCGTCTTCTTCCTCCACACCGTCTTCCTCCTCCGCGTCTTCTTCCTCCTCCGCATCGTCTTCTTCGGCCTCCCCATCCGACACATTATCAGACGCCCTAGGCACTTCAGCGTCCGCCGTGCATTTGTCCAAAGTCTGGTGCTGCACACCCTGCTCATCAGCTGGCTGGTCATACCTCATGGTTCCGGGTCGAGGCAGAGGAAACATCGTCTCATACGGCGGAATGACGAAGGGCGCCGGCCAAGTATCCGACGGCATCGTCCGGTCTGGATGGTAATCCAGAGGACCAGGTTGATAAGTGCCATTGGTTTCGTACATTAAGCGCCAGTATCGTGCCTCTGCTCTGGCACCGTCTTCACGACCTTGAAGGATCATCTTCCTGTTGGCGAGCGTGCGACGAACGTTCGCCACGACGGCGGGTTGTTGGCTGTAGGCAGAAATATTCCGGAATGAGCGTAACAATAGGGTGAAGAACTCTTCTTGATTTCGCTGGGGAGGACGGGGCTGGGCCCGCGACTTCTTAGGAGGAGGAGACTTCGTCCTCCGCTTCTTGGTGCGCGGCTTGACTGCATCCTTGCCCTTGGATGTCTCGTGGTCCCTGGATCTCTTGCGGGAAGATCCGGCGACGCCTTGGGCACTACCACCTCCTGGAGTGTTTGCCGGCGCGGCAGGAGAAGCAGGTTTGGTGGTGTCAGGCTTGCTAGTGTCGTTCTTCCGAGCTCCCTCGCGAGAAGACACAGCGGTATCTCGGGCTGAATCGCCTCCGGTGGTAGTCGTCGCACCGGTAGGAGTAGCGAAGCTTCCATGTGGCTCGCCTTGAGTTTGACCTTGTAGCAGGCCTAAGGTCTCTCCTTGCGGAATGCCTAGGAGCTCTCCATGGATCTGGCCGTGTGAGCTTCCCGGCTGGTGAGAGATAAACGGTCGATAATCTAAGACACCAGAGACACTTGACGAACGTCGCCTAACTCCGCCTTGAGTAGATCCAAGCTGTGTTGGGGGTAGAGCAGCCTGTGCAGCAACAGATGACGCAGTTGCTTCAGGCTGCTTGGACTTTTTTGCCTTCTTCGGTGGCGGAGATGAAGGAGTGGTCACAGGTGGATGGCCCATAGAGTCTGGGTCCTCCAACCTCCTCCTCCGGATGTGCTCCTCCACCTGCCAAGGCAAAAGAACAGGCTCCACGATCCCAGGCGTGAGGTCCAACGTTTCAGGAACCTTTGGCCACTGCTGCCGCGGCAGATAGGGTGGAAGCCGAGGGCGTGGGCGAGGCGCTGGAGGCACTGGATCAATGTAGACGTCCCGCTCCTCGTTACGATTCCGGTAGTCGTGTCGAAGGTTATCACGGTTAAAATCATCCATGAGCTCTTCATCGTTCTGTGGTGGGTCCTGAGGTCTTTGGAGCGGCTCTGCGGGACCCTTAATAAGAGACCTCCTGTCGGGGCGGATGCGGCTGGTTTGCACCGTATCAGCGAACCTGGCCTTCTTACGCGGTCGGACCGGAGAATCGGAAGAAGCTGGAAAGTCCTTGGTGAGATTGTGGGTGCTGGCCTTGCGGCTGCGCTTGTTGGTAGCCTTGGGCTTGGACAACGCCTCTTCGTCGTCTGCAGTGGCCGTCTCCGCTTGAGTTTCTCTCATAGCTTCAGTCAGAAACTTTTGCCATGTTGACAGCCTTGGGGTGCTCGGAGTGTCTTCTGACTGTGATTGAAGTGTGGTTTCAACGGGCTCTTGGACAGAAATGTCTGTGGCGTCTTGCGAATGCGTAGGACCTTGCAATTCGGTCTCTTGACTATCCTGATTTACGCTCTCTTCAACGAGGGTCGAGGGCGGAGCCTGGATTCCGGGCGATTCGAGGGCTGGTGTTTCCGGGCGGGCGATATCTGAATCGACCACCATACGGTCAATCTCTCTGATCGAAGCGTTTCTAGTGGACTCCTGGTTGGAGGTGTCAGGGGTACCTTCCGGGAGTGACTGCACTGGAAATTCGGCCTGTTCTCCGTCCTGATTATGGGTGTCATGCTTTGAGGTCGGTGGAGCAGCCGGATTTCGAGACGGTTCCCGATGCGATACTTCAGGGCGGGCAATATCAGCATCAAGGGCCGCGGCATTTGTTCTTCCATTAGAAGGGTCTGCAGCTCCCTCTGACTGTGACTTGGTCAGAACTTCTGCTCCTTTACCATCGCGATTTGTAACGTCTTCCATGGAGGTGGATGGTTGAAATGGATTTTGAGGAGCTTCTTGAGACTGGTCACCAGTAGCGACGATATCAGACTCCGCAACCCTCTGCTCTGTACTGTCGTATGCGTCTAGACGCTGCCTCTTGGCCGCGTGGCCATCCTCCGGTGAAGAGCTCCTACTGCCACGAATCGGAGGAGGAGATCGCGGTGGAACGCTGTATGATCGTCTTAGGGACGCCGGCTTGAGGATAGGGTGCCCAATCCCCACAGTCGACATAGCGTCCGACTTCCTTTTGCGGACATTGTTGACCTCAGGCCCGGAAAGCTCTTCGATGTTATTGGCAAGTGCTGGTTGGGTATTGTCCTGAGCGTTGCGACTTGAGGGTGAGGCCTCTGACTGTTCCTCAACATGGTCATCAAGAGTTGTTTCTGGGAGTTCCTTCTCGCGTTGATCAACATTGTTATCCACGGGAGTGTCCGAGGCTCCTTCCACTGCATCTTCTTCGGGTCGTTGGGAAGTTTCTTCATCCTCGAGGCGCTCATCGAAATCGCCAGCAATGGGTGCATTCGTAACTTGTACCTCGCCATCAGCGCCAGATTTTGCGGAAGTTTGCTGGGTGTCTGCCTCTTCCTCCTCAAAATCATCTACGGAGTCATGAGCTACTTCTTCATCATCAGCAAGCTCATCCTCCTTGACCTGCCTACCCCTAATGTAAGACTGAATCTTACTACGGGAAGGGCGGCCTGCTCGAGGCGGGTTTCGTTTCACTGGCTGGGCCGGCGCGGCCTTACGCGCGCGCGACCTCTTGGCTGCAGGAGGAGGAGCAGGCGTAGTAGCTTGAGGTTGAGAAGAGCTACCAGCTGCTGCATCGGAGACCGCTGCGTCGACATTGGCTTCTGAAGCATCCTGCTGAGTATGGTCTTGAGCAGTATCGTGCGCCGTCTCGCCCTCGGCGTCGGTATCGAGCTCCACATGAGCCACGCTGGTCGACTTCTTAGCCCGAGTTGCCTTCTTCTTCTTCCCAAAAGCCAGCTTGGCAGCAAGCGCGGCCTCTTCAGCTTCTCGCTTTGCGTTGCGCGCGGCGAGTCTCTCCTGTCGAGGTTCTGCCGGCGTTTTCACTGCCCGTGTCGGCTCTTGGCCAATAGGTTTCCTCACATTCTTGGCAGGCTGCCTCGTAGGTGCTTTTGTCGTTGTCGCTTTCTTTGTCGGTTGTTTCCTACGCGGTGGCGCGCTGGCCGGTGGTTGAGCTTGATGAGGAGGCTGGACTTGGGCTTGCTGAGGAGGCTGGGCCTGCTGCGCCTGTTTGGCCGCGATACGTGCCGATACGCGCGTGGGTTGTAAATCTGTCTGCTTCCGTGCAGCATACACCACGACTGTCCTCGAGGTATTGGCCAGATGTTCCGTAACTCGCCTCTCAGCAGCATTCTTCCGAACAGTGGACCAAAACCGTTCGGCGGGCTTCGTGGAGGTGATATTAGAGAGCGAAGGTGAATCTATATTCAAGCTGGAAGGAGCCTATTGATAGATGTGTTAGCAATAGAGTAAGTCAATGTACGAGGTGGTTGTAACCTACGTTCAAAGTGCTTTCACCAATTTCGAAGTGTCCAAGGTCAGGTATGGATGGCGTTCCGTTCTCGAAAGGAGTACCATATGATGCGTGCGTCATGCCAAGAGTCGGAGTGGATTCATGAGGCGTAGGGAGTCGAAGAGGTTGAAGAGTGATGTTAGAGGGGGGCAGCGGTGGAAGATTGCGTGGCGGACTGCCAGGCAAATCGCCGCCGCCGCCTGGAGGTGGGCCCGATCCTCTCTCCTCCATGGCGAGAAGAGTGAAAGAATGTTTTGCTGATGCAAGGCCTACAGATGCAAGAAAGGTAGGTTCAGCGGGGTCGTGACGAGCGAAGTCACGGTGGGTCTTGGGTGTATGGAGGGAAGAAGCTGGAGGTTCGAGATTGACTGACGAGCCAAATAAGTATCGACAACACGCCCTAATGGAAAAACAATAGGCCGACCAAAGCCAGCTAAAGAGTCAATGGAAGCGTCGTGGTGCGTCATGGGGACGTCAGGGGTGTGGGAATTTGGGAGGTTGCATTCACCATCTGGAGCATTACTCTCGTGAGAATGAGACAGCACTGTACGCTGGCGACGACATCGACCGAAAGTAGTAGTATAGGGGACTGATTTGAGGTAGAAAGAGTCTGTATAGGGTATAGAGTTATTCTCTTACCAAGGGGCGTTCACTGTACACTCAGGGAGTTCGAGGTAAGTTAACAAAAGCGACACCTCTTTAGCAGGAACGTGAACAATCACTCCAACAAGCCTCAGCAAACCTTGTAGGATCATAATAGAACGAACTATAACGGTGACCTACTAGAATCAGGTCGTTTCATTCACTGAATGGGCACTTACATTAATAGCCTAGGTAGCAGCTCTCGCTTTGATAGAGCGAGAGCTGAACGTAAGTCTTTTCGTGTATGAGAGACTAAGCAACCATTTACCTATTTCACCACTCCTATCGACAATAATCCCATACTTGTTTGACTTATTAGGCCTGAAAACAAGCGCTTTCAACGCTACTAGAGCCGCAATCGCTACCCGTGGGACTTTTCGGAAGCAAACTGCCAGCTATCAATCCATTGAAGTCTAGATCTGAAGGGGAGCGCATCCGCACAGAGAACAAAATGTACTTTCGAAGGTGGCCAGAGGTTCCTGGAGTATTTTTCGGGGTGTATATGACTCAAAGTTTGGGCGAGTGGTGACTTTGCTTCTTTAACTTTAAGCTCTGAAAGGAGAGTGACCAGAGGTAGGGAAAGAGCAGGAAGGGAAATCAAAAGCGCTTACACAAGTCTACCAAGGATTCTGTCGCAATATACGAGATGAATAGGAAATGTGGGGGTAATATTTCAAGTTTGATCATGTGCTCGAAGCAGGAAGTAAAGAATGGGTATATTGCTTATCTATGTACGCTTTGAACATGTATGCTGTTAAAAGACCGTATCGTATGCCAGTCATGTGGTCATTAAAACACTAGATAATGTGGTATCGGAAAAGGTGATATACTGTCGAAGAAGGCGACGTAATGGTATCGAGGAAAACGAGGAGTGATCAAGGTCGGTCCGCAAACACCTCCATTGGCTTGACTCTGATTCCGGCAGACCACCAATCCCGCAGCCTACTTGGATTAAATATCCCCAATCTGCTCTTTGGTATATATTCCGATGGTTTCGCACTTAGGTTCGATCGCCGCGCATCCCTTCGCATGTCTTTTCTAAAGGCCTTGACCTGGAAAAACGCAGCGCCGAGTAGCACGCTTTGCAAGGTTAACGGAAGTTTGAGTCGATGGAGGTTGTACACGTACAATTGTGTAAAGCATGCGACAGAGGCGACGTAGGAGCATATCATTCCCGGTTCGTCGAGCCCAACGCAGTGCTGGAAAGCCGGGCAAGAAGCGTTCTTTTGCACGAGACGGACCTCGCCAACCACCATGAAGGTGCATGCAATTGACCATGACAGAGAGAGGGCAAGGTAGTAGTAATCGCTCGTTGCGAATGGTAGGTAGAGGACGGACACTACCGTGCAAAGTGCCTATATCAAGGTTAGCATTTGATACGAACTCAACATTGTCCAGTTTATGTACTGATACTTACACAAGCAATAGCAATGGCCCAGCCAGCCCGCGCGAGGTCCAGATATGGCTTGGCAGAGGAAATAACCGTGTGAGGGCCATGTTGCGCTGATCTATACCATGCGAGACAAAAGATAGCAAGGACTAGGGCCACGAAACTCCAAAACAATTGCGCCTTGCGCGACGTGTTGCGTTTGTCACCAAGTACCATGCTGTCTGACAGGAAGAGCGCGCGAAAATCAGAAGATCGACGAGGTAGCGCAAAGCATGCGAGAAAAGGATCGGATAGTTGAGGGAGCAATGGGATTTTAAATAAGATCACACCGATTCGTGACCTCGCTTGCTGCTCCGTCGTCCTTTCCTTTTAGTGCTACATCCCACGATGCTATTGGCAAGTAGTCCAAGCCCGGACATCGTCTAGGCCGTTGGCGTCCGCGTTTAGGTCGCGGCGCTTGCCAAGCGAGGTTGGACATCTGCCAAGCGAGGTTGGGCATCTGCCAAGACTTTCGTGAAAAGCTTCAAGTCTGTACAGACGTGATCCTACCGAACAAATCATATGATCTTCTTCCAACGTTCTAGACTTTTGACTTGGTATGAAAAAATGTAGAATTTCTCCGCATAAATGTCTTCCCCACAGCGTCGTTCTTCAGTCTCTGAAACAGAGTGGGATATCGTACCCCTGTGGCGTTCTATCGAATTGCCTCATTCGGATGTGGCTTTCCGTTCAAACAGGTTCTGGAAATCCTGAACCGGCTACGGTGTAGACCCTAGACTGGACTCTGACGACATAAACTAGCTGTAGAACCTCCAGATACACATGTAACGATGCGACTCAGACAGCTGCATCGCTAATACCGCTTCTGCTAGAACGCTTGCGCGGCAGGGGAGCCATGATTGAGCTAGGAAGCCTTTGTTCGAAGCAGAGTGAATGATCCTCCTTAAAGCTACGATAACGTAGAGAATGCTATGTATGAAGTATAATCCCGAAAAGAATACAGCTTCTGTGGCCATAACCAGTGCTAAGCCACGGACGATTTCAAATATCAATCACCTCAACATTTATCATGCCTCAATGAAGCAGCACGTATGTTTTAACGAATTGACAAAGAAAAGAGCTCAACTAAGCGAAAGCAAACGTCAGACACTAGACACTCACGCGTGCTTCAGATTGGTTACCTCTACAAACCTACTACGCGCCCAGTCCTACTGCGCGCCATGCCATCTCAATCACCGTTCCCCTGCTTCTCCCTCGGCTTTCTCAAGTCCTCCGCAACTTTTTTCGCCCACTTTTGAACATCTTTCCAGTTCCCGGCGTCCCCAAAATGGTCTCCGCAGCGCGTGAAGAAGGCCCGGGTGTACCGTCCCGCATGCTCTTTTTCAACATTTTCATTGAACAGCTTATGGCCCCTCAAAACGGGGTGCTTAACTTTCAGTTCCTTCTCGATAGCCTGCGCGATTTTCTTCTCTTCTGATTTCTGCCATTGACCTTGAATGAATTTGGGCATTGCCGCTGGGGCGCCCACGCTGAATGCATAGATAGGCACCTCAGCAAGCGCTGTGGAGTTGTCGTGGAGGAACGCGATAGCATTGGGTAGCCATTGCGTGTCGTGGATGGTGCTACCAATCACGATGGCGGTATAGGTTGGGATAACTGAAGGGTTGACGTCGGTGAGAGGAAGGACCTTCGTCGGTGGAAAATCTTCAGCGAGATAAGAGGAGATGCTTTCGGCGGTCTCCCGTGTCGACCCGTCGTCGCCAGCGTACGCTACGAGGATTGGCATTGTAACTCGTGGGCTTCGTGTTACGTGTGAAGTGTCTTTGTATGTCAGGTGACTTGTTTTGGATGAGCTTAGTGCTTTAAAAATTGCTAAAGAGATAAGTAAAGGAGGTAATGTGTTTTACCATCCGTGATGGTTCCATACAGGTAATATATGGAATCATATTAACGAGCAGGTGATCCTGAGTGGTGCGATCAAGTTTTAGAGACGCAAGTCGAAACGTTGTTTTGTATGACTGTATCGATCATACGATCTCTCGTGAAGAACTTAGCATCCCGGTAGAGAGCCATGAACAACGACAAAAGGTTCGACTAGAATGGATTTGCTCTGCCATTTATTCAAGAACAACGGACCTTGAAGTTCCAGTCTAGCCTCTCTGCTAACATCTCCCAGGCGCTTTCCCCGCCAGCCCTGCTGACGCCCTTCAATCCCGCCACGACAAAGGGCACAAGACGATCGAATTGTTCCTGGATCTTGTAAAGGCTTTCACTGGTCGCCGCGTCGTGAGAAGTGGAGCTCTCTGCATCTCCATCGTACTCATCCTCGGACCCGTCATCTGAAGAGTTTTGGCGAGTAGGGATAATACTTCGGCGGCGATCACGCAACTTCCGCCTTCTCGCATCTCTCTTTTGTTGTGACGTTTGGACTTTAGCTAGAGAAGCGCTCGCATTTGGTCTTCGCGAATGGGCGTCGGCAAAGTCGACAACCAAATCTAGCAAGGACATGATAGCTTGGTATATAGGAGAGAAGTTCTTTGACAACAAGCACAGGTCTTGGAGTCGAGTGATGTAGCTTGTGTGAATTCCAGCCATGGCGTCAATGTCATCAGCAGCGGAGAGAGCTTCTTCCATTTGCGAAGTAGAAGACGCAAAGACAGTCTCGGTCAAATAAGTCCGAAGAACGTCAGTAGACCAGATCAGGCGATGTCGCATCTTGAGGCCTAATCGTGAAAGACTGTCGTCGCCGAGTCCCTGTATATCGTTCCATGACACCTTCTGGAGAAGATATTTGGCGCGGTAGACTTTCAAAAGAAAGCCAAAAGCACGTTGATATATCTGCAGTGAAGATTTCTGAATGATGTTCGCTATTGACCACGGGATCTGACAAGTCAGTTGATCTGATTTTCATGCGTTGGAGACAGTACATACATTATAGTCAACAACAACTGCCGACAAGCCCTTTACAGATCGGCCGCGATGCTTCGTGGTGCTCCTGCGAATAACGAGTCTCTCTGCTTGACCAGGAGCTAGCACAGCGCCGTATATTCCATGTACCAGCTCGGTTAGAAGATATCGATCGTTCCAATTCGAATCAAGTTCATCCATCCTCTCGAATACCAGGTCGGCAAAATCCTGGAGCAGAGATCCATCTGCTCCCAGGTAAACAATCCGGAATGTGTCGAGAACTTCCCAGAGGCCACATTCAGACGACAGCTTCTGTCTGAGGACGGTGGATGCCAAGCTAAATTTGCTGCCAATCCAAGCTTCGAATGCTGAACCGAATAATTCAGAGAAGGGAGCGAAGGGAAGTGATTCGGCTTCCCCGCAGATCGTTTCGAAGTCAAGACGAGGTTCGTCTTGTGCGATGTTGGTATATTTGTGATGATTTGCAAGCTCCTTCAAGAATACAATACTCTTTCCCGTGTTGAATATTCTCAACGCCGCAGGGTGGAGGAAATTCGGAGCATGCAGTTCGCCGTTTAGGTGACGCCTGATGGCATACCTATCGTGCCAGAGCGAAGCAGCCTCGCTGCTTTTGTCGTTCATGAATACGAAGAATGTCTCATTGTCCGGTCCTAGCTCTCCATGTTCCATCCAGATTCTTATGGGTTTGAGATACGGTTGAAGGCAGTCCAGAAATATCCTGGCAAAGAACTGGAAGAGCCCAACATCACTCATCATCTGAGCAAGACTTGTGCGCTCGAAAAGCGCTTCGAGATATAAGAATGGATTCTCTGACAAAGTTGGCATAACGGCGACAACCAATGTTGCCAACTGTAAGATCGGCCCAGCAAATCCACGGACTTCGTTGTGGAGTTCTAGCAAGCTGACGGAAACAGGTACTTCGGGGTTCAAATAGCGAGATTGCAACCCCGCTAGGCTACTATCAAATTGCGCGAGTCTCTTCATTACGGCCGCTTCAAAGGTTTGAAAGAGAGGAATTGGAGGATTGTTGCCCGTCCATTTGCGCAGACGGTAAATCTGGGTGCCGATGCCTCCAAGATCAGATAGAAGATCGTCTAGTGTGAGCGAGACTACGTGGCCTAAAGTGAACACCGTGTTGATCTTAAACTCCCGCAAGTTCGTGTCAATGGTGTAAAGAGTGGTTGGGAGACCTGCAAGCATGAACAAGACTTCACGGATCATTTGTAGCTCAGTGATCTCAGAGGCGCTCTTTTTGGCTGCATGGTTTCCTTCAGCGAGGGCTCCACCAGCCTGATGCTCTGCAGGGTGTCTCCAGAATTGCTCTTTCCGAATGTCAAGTAATGCATCTTTTTGAATAGGAATCACATAGGACTCAGGATCGAGATGGGAGTCTTCTTCGGTGAAGCTGGAGGACGGTGTGGGCTCCGATGCTCTGGCTTTCTCTCGCTTCCGATAATCTTTCTCGTCTTCCGAAGACTCGGCCGCGTAGTCAATGCTTTCCCATATACCCTCCTCGTCTAGAGGGTCATCCGCAATTATTTCCGCCCAGGTGAGCGGCGAAGGAGATTGCGGAGGTTTAAGTAATTCCAAATCGTCTACATTGGACTTCTCCACCGGCCGATCGGAGAGTTGCAAGAGAAGCGAGAGTGTTTCTGGAGTCCACTTGGTCGAGACCTTGTCCAGCTCTTTCAAGCGTTCTAGTAACGCGTTGGCGAGATCATCTCGATTGAGAACGCGGAATTTCTCGTCGAATCCGTCTAGCTTTGCGCGGACATCAAACTGATTCGTCCGACCATATTGGTACCCTCGGAGGCCCCTTGCAGCGAGGTCTTTCGCGTGTTTGAACGCCTGGGCATTTGTAGAAGGCGAGAAGTTCGTGATAGAGGCGACTAGCTCATCTGTGAGAGCACCAATTTGAGCGGGTTGTGGCATTATGTCTTTGTTTCATGACGTCGACGCGTGGTGTTGAGGAACGCGAGCGACTCTCATAGCCTGTAGCAAATGAAATTCACCGGAGCGGAAAAACTATTCTATAATCCAGCGCCAAAGCTTCGATTCCACGACGACCTTGAGAAACCTCGGACCCTCCAAAACCCAACACACACCTTGCCTCGCTACACCACAACCTAGGCGCATACACAATCTGCTCATCTAGGTGATACCAGACAACATGGCGGAAGGAATCGATAGGAAGGCGGAGGGTAGGTTGACTGTCGCGCGCATTAGAGTGAACACTAGCTGACAAGCGCAAAGAGAAGATGGAGTTCTCAACGTCCAAGGAGGTCACAGTGTAAGTTGAATATACGACTGCAGAATGTACAGAGTAGCTGACAAGATGGTAGTGCACCAACTTGTAAGAGAGGCCCTTCGATCGCTCCAATACCGTGCTAACTAGACGGCCATCCAGTCGAGGCTATGCATCTGAAGGGTACTGTACTATTTACTCTCTACGGTTGGTCCTAGCTAATGCGTCCCAGAAAACCTACTCCGAGGAATCTACGCATACGGATACGAGTCTCCTTCAGCGGTCCAGTCTCGCGCCATTGTCCAGATCTGCAAAGGCCGAGACACCATTGCGCAAGCGCAGTCTGGTACGGGAAAGACAGCTACATTCTCCATCAGCATCCTCCAGGTCATCGACACAGCTGTCAGAGAGACGCAAGGTAATATGCTCATGTTCCTCGGCACCTCGCTTATGCTGACTACATAATAGCTCTGGTGCTGTCCCCGACTCGCGAACTCGCAACCCAGATTCAATCCGTCGTTATGGCTCTTGGAGACTATATGAACGTTCAGTGCCACGCATGTATTGGAGGCACCAACGTTGGCGAAGATATCCGGAAGCTCGACTATGGCCAGCATGTTGTTTCTGGGACGCCAGGACGTGTGGCAGACATGATCCGTCGCCGAAACTTGCGAACCCGCAACATCAAGATGCTGGTCCTGGATGAAGCTGATGAACTGCTGAACCGCGGCTTCAGAGAACAGATCTACGACGTCTACCGATACCTACCTCCTGCGACTCAGGTCGTTGTCGTTTCCGCTACTCTCCCCTACGATGTGTTGGATATGACGACTAAGTTCATGACGGATCCAGTCAGAATCCTAGTTAAGCGTGATGAATTGACTCTCGAAGGACTCAAGCAATACTTCATCGCTACCGAAAAGGAGGAATGGAAGTTCGACACCCTCTGCGACTTGTACGACACTTTGACCATTACCCAAGCCGTCATCTTCTGCAACACACGTAGAAAGGTTGACTGGCTGACCGACAAGATGCGGGAGGCCAACTTCACCGTATCATCGATGCACGGTGAAATGCCGCAGAAGGAGCGTGACAGCATCATGCAGGACTTCCGCCAGGGCAATTCCCGTGTCCTCATCTCTACCGATGTTTGGGCACGTGGTATCGACGTCCAACAGGTCTCGCTCGTCATCAACTACGATCTTCCCAGCAATCGTGAGAACTATATCCACAGGATTGGTCGAAGCGGTCGCTTCGGACGTAAGGGTGTTGCTATCAACTTCGTCACTGCTGATGATGTTCGCATCTTGCGCGACATTGAACGTATGTAACCTTTTACTCTTTGTTATGGCTCTCTACTAACACTGCATAGTGTACTACTCGACCCAGATCGACGAGATGCCTATGAATGGTAAGAGAGCACTGCTAGAATAATGAACCTTAACAAATGCTGACGGTAATAGTGGCGGATCTCCTTGCATAAACAGCCTTAGGCTTAAGATGCTAGAGACAGCATCCTACCTTTGACTTGGGTATCAATTGGAGTTGGAGGTGCTATTCTACTGTCGTTCTAGGCAAGGTTAGCGTGGAGGAAAGGGGCTTTGTAGCCAAAAAGTGCGTGCAATTTCCTTAGAATCTCAGTCAGGTCCGCGTTCCAGGCAGGCCCATGCTGACAGAACTGGAATCGGACAGTTGAAACTCATCTCATATGAGAACAAATAATACTTTGCCACCTCAAACGATGTTCATTCGATCGGAGTTGCTTCGGCAGCAGAAGACTCGAGGTCCAGTATTAATGTGGCTTTAGCAGCATTGCTTTCCGACGATCGTGAGCAGCAAATTGCTCCATCATCCATTTCTAAGGTGATTGCAGAAACAAAAGGCAGTGAGTGCCGTGGATCCAAGATGATCCTCGGGGGACTCATTAGTACGCCATGACGAGGGTGCCCATTTTTAGCATGGTGAATTTGAGGCCATCCAAGGGGGGCTTGATAGGTATGATTTACGGTTGGCACGGTCTTAGCAATCGGAACGAGGAACGAAGTGGTCTATGTTCGTACTGTTGTTGAGTAAATATTGGGATACTTCTTGGACATTGAAGAAGCAAATGTTCCACTGAGACTCCACTATGATGTTTGGAGTCCGATGTGAGACATTGATTTCGCTAGGATATAACCGTATAATGCAAGAACGCTAGAACGCCGTACAATAACAATCAACTTTACACCAAAGAAGGCTTCTTCTTGATCCCCAGTGCCGCACTGAAATCCTTCTTCTTTTTGACCTGTCGCTTGAAGGCCGGGACCGGCGGCGGAGGCATGGCCACGGTCGATGCACTCATGGTTGGCGAACTGGCGACAGAACCTTCGCCATCAGTCGAAGGCCCGTCCATCTCGATGATCTCCTCCTCAAGATCAGGCATCTTCTTGCTCTCGAACGCTTTCCTCGCAGCCTCAGCGTCCTCCTCTTCCTGCCGCCGCCGCTCCTCCCCTACAACATCACGCTCTACCGCCGTCGTCCCGCCATCCTTCTCCGCCTTCTCGATCCTCGCATTCCGCGACCGAATCTCGTCCAACGCATCCGCGATCGCCATCTCCGTCTTCGCGTCAATCGTCTTCGCCTCCAGCTCCTTCATAACATCCCGCTCCGCCTCCTCCCTCTCTAACCTGTCCAACCGTTGCTCTTCCGTCTCCTCCGCCAGCTTCGCCTCGCGCCACGGCTCGAAGTTCCGCTTCGCGCCCCGCTCGCACTCGTAGTCCATGTTCGCGGGGTCCGTTTTGAAGGTGATTTCACCCGAGCACCGCGTGCAGCGGATGTAGAAGCGGTAGATGGTGATGGCGTAGTATTTGATGTCTGTGGTTTCTTTGCGCGCGTTGAACTTGCGGCCTTTGTAGATGTATTCGCCGCAGTGGAGGCACTTCATGCTGAAGGGGGCCATGAGGCGCACGACTTGGACTTTAGGCCCCGCTTGCTTGGGCCCGCGCGTGCGGGTGATTTTCGAGGGGTCGAAGTCGGGGGGGTAGTATTTGGAGAGTACTTTTCGCTCGGACATGGTGGCGGCTGTGAGATTGTGAGAGGACTGCTGGAGCTGTTGTGGTTCGCAGAGTGGTGTTGAAGAAGAGCCAGGCGGCGAAGTTCAACTAATGCCGCCCCGCCGCGCTAAGGGTCTGAGGCACGTGCGGATCTCGCGCTGGGATCTTTCACGTTGTTTACGAGGGTGAAGCGCGACTGAATACATAGATTCGGAGGCTCCTGACGCCTGCCATATGGCTTTACAATCCCCTATGGTTACGTTCACTTCTTCCTCTTCTAGCTTTCTTTCCCCTCACATCTTTCGCAGATCGAGATGGAGAAATTCCTCCGCGAGTGGCGGCAAGATGCCTTGAATAAACACCAGTACGACTCCGCTATATTTATTGGGGACAAATTACTGGCTTTAACGAGTACGTCTTTGCACTCACGCAATAGCATCTACTGACTATGCCCAAGATAATGACAAAGATGGATTTTGGCTCGCTCAAGTTCACTTCTCGACCGGCAATTACACCCGCGCCCTGAGCTTCCTCTCTCGACAAGACCTCATTGCAACCAACCCCTCGTGTAAATATCTGGCCGCGCATTGCTGTGTAAAACAAGGAAAGTTTGACGAAGCGTTAAACATTTTGGGCGACAAGAACCCGGTACATCTCATAAGTGCGCCTGGAAGTGCCAGGAGGAAACTCCAGCATGTCGATGGCCGGAAACACTCTAAGCTGGGAGCTAGGAGCGACAGAGTGGACCGCAGCGAAGAGAGGGATAAAGAGGATATCGCAAATATACGGTTCGAGGCCGCCATGTGTTACCTGAGGGGAGTCTGTTACGCCAAACAGAATGCCTTTGATCGAGCCAAAGATTGCTACAAAGATGCCGTTCGGATAGACGTCCAGTGCTTCGAAGCGTTCGACCAGCTCATGAAGAACTCCCTCATGTCCCCGAGCGAGGAGTGGAAGTTTTTGGAATCGTTGAATTTCGACACTATTACGGCAGACAACAACTCGACTTCCCAAGAAGCTGCGGAGTTTGTGAGAATGCTTTACATTACCAGGTTATCCAAGTACGAGCATCCTGAGGAATTTACCGTGGCGACAGAGACCTTGTCTACCCACTACAACCTCGGGGAAAACCCAGATATCCTCCTCTCCAAAGCCGAACTGCTGTTCACTCAATGCCGCTTCAAGGAAGCACTCGCCCTCACTTCGTCTGTTCTAGAGAAGGACCGGTACAACTTCAACACTTTCCCAATCCATCTTGCATGTCTACATGAACTCAACGAGAGAAACGCGCTCTTCCTCCTCGCCCACGACCTCGCAGACAACCACCCCGAAGAGCCTTGTGCCTGGCTCGCCATCGGCGTATACTACCTCACAATTAACCGCATCGCCGAAGCACGCCGATTCTTCTCCAAAGCCTCAATGATGGATCCCCACTTCGGCCCCGCCTGGATTGGTTTCGCGCACACCTTCGCTGCAGAAGGCGAGCACGACCAGGCCATATCAGCCTATTCGACCGCCGCGCGCCTCTTCCAAGGAACGCATCTTCCACAGCTATTCCTGGGTATGCAGAATTTGCAATTGAACAACATGCCACTAGCACACGAGTACCTTAACACGGCGTACGCCCTATGCAAGACTGACCCGCTACTACTTAACGAACTAGGCGTAGTTCTGTACCACGAAGACAACCTGCAGAACGCCATAGCGCTCTTCAAGCTCGCGCTCACGCTGGCGACGGAGGTAGGGTCTGATCCTAGGGCTTGGCTTGCTACGCGTGCAAATCTAGGCCATGCTCTGCGGAGGACAGGTCAATTTCCCGAAGCGCTCGCTTCTTTCGATGACGTCCTCCGGTCTGGTGGGAAAGATGCTGGTGTTTTCTGCGCTAAAGGGCTAGTGCTGTTGGAGATGGGCGACAGCTGGCAAGCCGTCATTGCACTGCACGAGGCGCTGGCTGTCAGTCCGCAGGATCCGATCGCGACAGATCTACTAGGCAAGGCGTTGGAGGTTAACGAGGCTGTTCCTTTGATGGATGGCAGTGAGGAAGAGGAATTTGAGCGGAGGATCGGGGAGCGGAAAGGAGAGACTGCTAATGGGAAGGCGAGGAGGAGGCCTAGGGGGAGGCTGAGTGAGGGTGATGTGACGGGTGCGGGGGAGAGCATGATGGTTGATTCGGATGATGATTGAGTTTTGGGAAGCGTTGTACTGTACTACCAAGTACGTTGATTTGGATATGACCGGCATAGCATTGGGCGGTGTTTTGGAGTAATTCTCCCATAGCTCTTATGATAGTGCAAGCGTTTCTACAAGTCCTGGGATTTCAGTGTATTGGGAGCGTAACTCCCTTGGTACAATGAATCTCGAAGAGGTTATCCATGTTGCTCTTCACGTGATATTGAATTCATTCGATCCGAGAATTCGATAATCTCAGCCACTGATATCTCATGTGCCTCGATATCCACTCCCAAAAATATATTCCAAGCTTAGTAGCTTTCATTTATGCTTCATAATCGTTACCTTATCGCATCTATCCAATCTCATCAAAGTGTGCTTACACCGTGTCATCAAACGTGACGCCGTGGTAGCCCATATATGCCGTGTTCCAGAATCCACCTCTAGCAAAACCCAGTCAACATAGCCAACCCAGCGTTATTCCCCTCACCCGCTAGCATCGCAGGCGGCGCATCGTCTTCCAACAACTCATCAATCTTCTCCTTCTTCTTAATCCGCCAAAA
Source organism: Mytilinidion resinicola (assembly GCF_010093595.1). Taxonomy (NCBI): domain Eukaryota; kingdom Fungi; phylum Ascomycota; class Dothideomycetes; order Mytilinidiales; family Mytilinidiaceae; genus Mytilinidion; species Mytilinidion resinicola. The sequence continues at coordinate 2,897,928 of NW_022985438.1, forward strand.
CGCCTGCGCGCCATCCACAAACCGATGGCTAATATCCTCCAGCACATCATCATCGACCGCCGCAAAGCACAACCGAAAGCACTCCCACGCATCCCCATCTCTAATTTCCTCCGTCGGCGCGAAAATACTCCCCGGGGCCGCCAGCACCTTATACGGGTTCGTCGTCCAAAACACCCACAGCGCCGCCGACAGCCTTGCGAGCGGCACGCTCTTCCGTAGCGGATGCGTCGTGAAATCGAACCGCACCCACACAAACATGCCGCCCAGCGGCCTCACAAAGTCGTAGATCTTCGTCTTCTCAACCACCGCCCACTCGTCGTCCGCTACCGCTGACAGCGACCCCCGCCGCCCCGCCTTCACGAGCGTCTTCCCGCCGTCCATGATGTCGCACATCGCGTTCATGCGGCGCTCGTAGTTGCCTCGCAGGCCCTCGAGCCAGCGCACCCACCCGTCGACCTTCCAGCCGCTGCCGTCGGCGGCGCCGCCGCGGCCGCCGTCGCTGCGGCTCTGCGGGCCCATGATCAGTTCGGCGATCATGGCCTGCACGAAGCCGGAGGGTTGTTGGGTGCTGGTCTCGGTGATGCGCAGGATGCGCTCGACCAGGACGGGCTGCGCCGTGATCCAGCCGAGGCGGCAGCCCGGCGCGACGGTTTTGGAGAAGGTGTCGAGGCGCACGACGCGGCCTTGGTAGTCGATGGAGAGGTAGGAGGGGATGAGGGAGTCGAGGAAGGGGAAGCCGGAGGATTTGGCGGGGGCAGGCGGCGGAGGGGTGGTGTCGGAGACGGCGGAGGGGAATTGCAGGTACCAGTATGGGTCGTCTTCGATGATTATGACGTCGTATTTCACGCAGAGGGCGTAGATTTCTTTGCGCCGGGCGACGCTGAGGGTGCCACTCGTGGGGTTCTGGCCGATGCTAGGAGAGAAAGAGCAGGTCAGTGTTGGGGATTACTACGGTGAGGTCTGAATTGGGCCACCTACGTTACTGTATACATCAGGTGCGGCCGTCTACCCTTTGAGAAGTCCCAGTTCTCCAGCACATCCTCGAGTCCTCCTTTTCCGCTAGCCATCATGCCCTCGTCGTCGATTTTCACAGGGGCAATGCTGATGCCTCGAGGCCTGGCCGTCTGGATCGCGTTCATGTAGCAGTATTCCTCGACTAGCATAGCTGGCTTCTCATCAATCGGATCGTGGCCCTCACTCCATTCATTAGAAAGAGCCTGGATCGCTTTCGAAAAGCCATCGGTAGCCCCGCATGTCAAGATTATCTCGGCACCGCCTTTGTACGGAATCGTCGGGTGTAAATTTTCCAGGGTGAACTTCCGGACGAAGTAATATAGCGAGGGGTAGCCTTGAGCAGTGCCATATTGCAACGCTGTTGTGAGATCAATGGTCCGCAGAGGGTCGACGATGCCCGCGTCGTGGGGGACGACGACTCGTGTCGAAGCTGGCGAGTCTGAGATTCTAGCAGAAGCTAGCTCTGATGTGGGAGGGTCAATTGGCTTGATTGGCGTGGGTTTGAATCTGTTTGGGAGTGCGACTTTGGCTTCGAGGGTGTCGTACGGGAAGTAACCGGCGTTCGGAAGTCCTAGTACAGATGTCAGCATCCATATTGGAGATTAGAGATTGGGAGGAGGGCGAAGTCCTCTTATTCTAACCTCCAGCCAGCTGTCCAATTCCAGGTATTGCGAAGTACTTGTAAAATGACTTTACGGAGGAGGCTTCCCGCTTTTTGGTACTCCTCGAGAGATGGTGGGTGAGATCAACGGGATCTGGCAGTGCCGCGGAGGCAACATTCGCATTATTAGAAGTCATATCGGCGGTTGACGTATCTATAGATTCTAATAAGATCTATAGCAACATATAGAGAATAGATGAGGAAGTGTTTATTTGGAGTCTAGTCCGCATCTTGTCCGCGCCCTCCACAGTACACTTCGCGATAACTAGCTACCTTGCATTGATAAGCAGGCCTATTCAATGACACTAACTAATCCAGGACGCGCCGCGGGTTGGTATCGTACCTACAGGACCCCTCTACACACGGATTCGAACTCAACGCCTACTTCAAGTGTCCAGGAGCGCCTGGACGGAATGTGTAGATACACGCTAAGCGCCATTACACAAACAAAGGACCTTCCAACGAAATCGACCGTGAGAGAAACCAAACCGCCATGCCGGTATGGCGCCTGTGCCGAAGGGTCCGGCGATGCGACGCTAACGCAGGTGGTGGGCCGAGCACCTGTCCACCATGGTTTCCTCTGCATGAACAACACTGTCCCTTTTGACGTTGGATTCGTGTACATCATACATACCTATCGTTTCTTGTCGGTTTCTGTATAGCTACGCCGCTCTCGTTTCTATCCTCATCCCCATTGCTATTGAGTGCTGCGCGCCAACGACCCATTGGACCCCTTCAAAGTGTCTCCGGAAGCCTCGCATCACGAACTACAAGATATATCCGCCATGGAGCCTTCAGACGACGAAGCAGCTCCTCCCCGCGCTTACCGCGACGATGCGACCAGCGTGAGTTCCGACGGAACCATCACAATCGGGGAGGATGCGGTGCTCATAGATGGAGCCGAAGCCTCCGACGACGAGAACTATCCGTACCGCCAGCCCTCGCCGATGCTCAAATATATACCTACACGGGTTCAGCGGACTTCACGGGCGATATCAAGATGGGCAAAGGGGCCCCAGCCGCCGCGGCCGTGGAAAATACAGCCCTACTTCCCCACTGTACAATACGCGCCCGTCCAATTCGTAAATAACTACTTTCCGAAGCGGAAGCACAAGGTCTTGTTGTTGATATTCTTCTACATGTGCTGGCTGCTGTGTTTTGGGCTGGTCCTACACAGGTCTGCGTTCGCGAGTGATATACCGGGGCATGGCTCTCCCGTGAGGATTACGTGCACTGATAGATTCTGGTAAGCTTAACTATCCTACAGCCGTAGACGTATGCTCATACATGTGACAGGAATGATGGCAACGGCTGTGGATTGAACGGCAATCTCTGCCGCCCGTTCGAGAATAGTACTATGGCATTCCGGTGCCCCGCGAATTGCAAACGAGTCGAAGTAGTCAATCCTCACGCAGTAGGTGATCAGGAGGTCAACTATCGATCTCTTGTAATCGGCGGGCCGACAAACAAAGAGAAAGACCTTGAACACACATTCTATCGCGGCGACTCGTTCATATGCGGCGCCGCAATACATGCCGGCTTCATCAGCAACCAAGATGGAGGATGCGGCGTAGTGTCTCTCGTTGGCGAGCAGAGCAAGTTCCCCAGCGTGAAGCAAAACCGTATCACCAGCATAGGCTTCGATTCCTACTTCCCTAAATCCTTTTCATTCCTATCAGGCACTTCATCAAAGTGTCGTGATCTCCGTTGGCCCCTCCTCGGCGTCTCTCTCACCTTTACCATTCTCCTATCTCTATTCACAACATCACCAGCCGTATTCCTTCCCTCCGTATACACTGGCATCTTCTTCCACGTCGCCCTAGCATCAGACCCGCCAAACCTGACCGACTACTACTCCATCGTCAGCATAGCGCTCGGCCGTTTCCTCCCCGCATCATTCTGCATGTTCGTTGTCTACAAATACTGCGTGCGGCGCCAACAACTCGGGCTGCACGCCCAATTCGAAAAGACCATCCTCTGGCTCGGCGGCTGCTGGATCGGCGCGTTAAACAACTACACCTTTGACCGAATCCCAATTCAGCGCCTAACACCGCACGACATCCAACAACAACCCGGTGCCATCCCCGCCCTGATCATCATCGTCTTGTCCCTCTTCTTCATCGCCGTCGGCCAAGCCTGGGCCATCCGCGTCGAAGGCCGGCTGCCGCGCTACCTCGCCGTCTACGGCATCTTCGTCGCCTGCATCCTCGCCATGGTCGCCGTGCCCAAAATGAACGTGCGCATCCACCACTACATCCTCGCGCTGCTCCTCGTGCCCGGCACCGCCATGCAGAACCGCCCCAGCCTGCTCTTCCAGGGCATCCTCATCGGCCTGTTCATCAACGGCATCGCGCGCTGGGGCTTCGACAGCATCCTGCAGACGCCCGACGAGCTGCGCGGCGACGCGCCGCTCGGCTCGCTGCTGCCGCTCATCTTGCCGCCGATCGTGTATAACAACCCGGTTTCGTCGGGCTTGTTGCCGAATATTACGTTTGAGTGGACGCTTCCGCTTCCTGGGTTGTACGATGGGCTTAGTGTGCTGGTTAATGATGTTGAACGATTTCGGGGGTATGAGGATAGGGGGAAGAATTCGTTTACGTGGGTTAGGCATGATAGGGAGCTGCCGGAGTATTTTAGGTTTGGGTTCCTGAGTGGGAGTCGCACGGCGGATTATACGAAGGCGGGGAAGTGGGCGGCGAGTGGAGGGTGGACGGAGATGCCGCCTGGGCCGGGGTTTGCGTAGGGTGAGTGAGGTGTATAGAATTTGTTTGACTGAACTGCATAGGGGTGTTGGACTAAGGACTAAAGCATCGGGAATTGGAAAGATAGACGCTATTTTGGGAGTTGTCGCATAGCACCATGTTTGAAAGACAAGTCGATGAATCCTCAGCTCATGCAGTTTCCACATTTTGTTTAGCGATCTGATTCCAACATAGCTCTTACAAACTCTCGAATACTCAACAAGTCAACTCACAGTCCCCTTCTTCACAAATACTTCCCAAAGAAATCCCGCAGGATCCCATAGCCACGCAGATACTCCGCCTTCGCCCTCGGATCTTCAAAGTCCGCGCGCGACGCCATCCAGCCATGGACCTGATCCGTAAACGTCTCGACATAGTTCTCAACCGTCAACCCAGCCTTGAACGCATTCACGAGCTACACACACACACGTCAGCCTCCACACATCACTCATCGCTCAAAAGTCAAAACTCACCTCAACATTCTCGTCCCCACTCGGCAGCACCACCAGCGGCACCTCCACCTTCCCCGCATCCTCCACCACCATCAAACTCGGATGCAGCATCGCCGCCGCCTTGAACCCGGCCGCCGGATTCGCCAGCAACGACGCAATCTTCGCGCCCCAGCAGTACCCCACGACGCCCCAGCTCGTGATCTGGGGGTTCGCCTCCTTGATCGCCGCGAAGTACGCCGGGATCTTGGGCAGCGTGTCCGCGGGCGCCGCGGGGCCCGTCATGAAGGCCGTGATGTAGGCGTGCTGCTCGGGGGTCACGGGCGGGTACATGGCGAGGTCGGCGGGGGCGTCGTCGAACCAGTCGGGCATGAAGATCTTGTAGTGCTGGGTGGACGTGGACGTGGAGCCGGGGGCCGAGCCGGAGAGGATGTCGGCGGCTTGCAGCGTTTGCGGGTAGTAGCCGAAGATGTCGTAGATGACGAGGATGCCGTGGGTGGCCGTGGACAGGCCGGTCGTGTAGGTTTTCAGGCCGCCGAGGGCGGTGTAGGCGCCGAGTTGGGTGTAGGGGCCTGAGACGACGGGGGGCCGGCGGCAGCAGGCGGTGTTGGGGCTGGACATGGTTGGGGGGGTTGGGGGTTGGGTTGGAGAGGCTGTGGTGATACTTGGGGATGGGAATGGAGATGGAGATGGAGAGGGAGTTGGTGGATGATTTCGAGGTTCGACTGAAGAGAATAGTAGATTTTATATGAATGTGAAGAGCGTATTGGGCGTGTTGAGGTATGCATGTCAGATGCGTATCAACGGCAGGGGTAAAAGAATCACTTTTGCGTCCTTGTAGATGCCCAGCTTGGGTGTTTCAGCTGCTTCAAGACATTCTGAACATCAGATTAGTCTCTCGAACTGCAGATCGGCACTGAGCGGCTCCATGGCCCTATAATTTGCTAGAAGAAAGGCCCGTCGGGATTGTTGACGGCATCGTTGGAGCTTGAAAGTATTGCGGGGATGAACATGCCGCACGTTGACTAAACAACAAAAGTCAGCTTGCCGACGTCGAAAGGCTGCGATGACGCGGCATGTGTCAGCGCATATTGGGTTGGCAAAATCTGGGCTGCGGGGTCGTGAATTGGAAGTGTGCAGTGCTCGCTGGATCGAAGTGATGCCTAACTTCGTGTAGTTGATGACGGTGCTAACGGAGCCCTAACTCTACCTATACCTCTTGGCGTTTTCAAGGCATGGGTATCGCTAGCTGGATGCAGCCCGAATCACCTAATCAGGACAACGAGCTTGTATAGTCATATAATCGCAAATTGTAGGCGTACCTAACAGAAAGCTTCTTGGTAAAGATTGCTCTGCAATTGTTGCTAATAACGAGCATGACTGTCTGATACCTCTCGCGCTATCCACAAAGGTGCCTGCAATGCTCGTCCTGGTAAACAGTCAGTGGATGATTTGACTGGCTAATCACGCCATGCATCAAAGAAATCTTGTCCTGCCATCTATTGTGGGCGAGCTTGGAATTGTATAAAGAACAGGAGTACTCACTGCATTATTTCGTCTTCATCTCAACCACATCACTGCCTTCATCTCAAATACTTCCTTGCTCTCAGCCACTTAAGATTTCGACAGTTCATAGAAGAATACCTCCTCCAGCTCCATCAACAATGTCGACTGCACAAACAGCAAAGACTCAGTACGTCACGGCGGCCAATGGCACCAAATTTGCCTATCGCAGAATCGGAGCGTCTACGGGCATTCCCCTCGTGACGCATATCCACTACCGCGCCAATATGGATTTCTGGGACCCGCTCTTCATCAACACGCTTGCTGCGAACCGCCCGGTCATTGTTTTCGATCAATCAGGAGTTGGAAGAAGCACTGGCGAAATCCCAAACACTTTCCAAGGCTGGGCGAACGACCTCATTGCTTTCGTCAAGGCCCTAGGACTGGCTCAAATCGACCTCCTCGGCTTCTCCATGGGCGGCTGCGCAGTTCAGATGGTCGCATTGACAGCACCCGAGCTCATCCGCAAGCTCATCATCGCAGGTAGCGCAGCGTCTGTCCCAACTGCTGAAACGGTTACCGAAATCGTGTGGCCGCAGGTTCAGGCCGATCCCAAGTACATCATCAATCTCAACGACGCAGTTACTCCAGAAGAGGTCAAGTATACGCTGGAATACACTTTCTTTCCCGAAGACAAGATCGGACGCGATGCTGCAGAAGCCTACTGGAAGCGAGTGCTCGAACGCAACGTTGCGGATGAGCCCAAGAATCTAGAGCTCGTTGACCGCGACACGGGCGCAAAGGTTCAGCTGGCTGCGTTTCTCGAGGATTGGATCGTGCCGAATCCGCGCAACTCGTTCGACAGACTGGGAGAACTCAAGATGCCGGTACTCGTGATGAACGGGGGTGAGTCTCCATAACCAATCCTTATGTCTGCCTTTGCTTACACGTATTCTACCAGACCATGACGAGCTTGTCCCGACAAGCCGGAGCTGGGAGCTGGTAACCAAGATTGAGAATGCTCAGTTGATAATCTATCCCCACGCGGGCCATGGTTTCATCTACCAGTACGCGGAATTGGTAGGATCAAATGTGAACCGTTTCTTGGATGGAAAGGACTATGCGGCAATCTGGCCCCAGCTGTAGACTGCGTCTCGCCTAAAAGCATTAGAATGTCCGTGTAGCGATAGAATTAGCGAATGCTTGCTTATAGAACGTGGCGTTAATACTACCGTGTCTTTGAGCCCATTAAAAGAGTGATTCGTTGTAATATGTACTGCGTCGTCGAAGGCCCTCGGCTGACTGCACACCAAACTAGACTCAAAGTAGAATAGCTGCTTATTCATCTACTCTGCCATTGTCTAGTTAGAAGGTACCCCTCGAGATTCCCCTTCACATATTACGAGGTCGTAGTCTCTGAAACGTATGCCTCCTATTAACTTCCTACAGCATTTAAATGAGCCAACAAACCATCATCCTCCCCCCGGGACCTCTAGTGCTCGTGCATAAAGGGTGGCAACATGGTCCTAAAGGCTCGGCGGATGGCCTACATCAATTCCATGCTGGCAAATCAAGAAGATCATTCGACGCTTCGATCCCTGTTGCGAAGCCATTGTTGAGCAAAAGTGCTACGAAACGAGTTCGTGAAGAACGTCCTAGACCGCAGACCACCCCAGGCGCAGCTCCCGGGCGAACTCAAGACTGGCTGTTCGTCGATGCTACGGAGCCTCTTCGAAAACGAGACCCCGGGGTACAAAAGCTCGTTCGACGCCACGTCATGAAGGATTACTATGGAGACCCCGAAGCACGTGAGAAAGCGAAAAGGCCCCGGATCAAATCACCCACCTCGTCAGCCGGTGTTGCTTCAGTGCTAGAAAGGGATCATAGAGCAATGCTAAAGGAATCCTTATTTTCCAAGAATCCTCCAGGATCTGCTACTTCTTTATACGGAGGCGGACTACCGTTTGCCATAAAGCCTTATTTCCACAAACTGATGAATTTTTGTATGAGACTCAAGTTCCTTCAGTGTAACCGGAATTTGGTACTAACAATCGGCCAGATATTTCTCAGATAGCTCGTGTTCTTTACCCCTTACAGGACAACATGATATTCAATCCGGCACACAAGTTTTGGTTTCCTTTAGCTCTCACCGATGAAGCTCTCTTCCGCGCCTTACTCTACGTGTCCGCACTCGGCTTGACAACGCTTCCTGGATCAAAAGCCTCGGCATCCGATGACCCGACTGGCTTGACAAGACCGCTTTTTGGCCTTCTCAGTCAAAGATTAAATGACCTCTCAAAGGTTTCTGATGCCACGATCGGGGCGATCTCATGTCTCGCAATGGTGGCGGTAAGCTTTCGTATCCGCGGTAGTCTGCGGCTGACAAGCTGACAAGATTGTAGACGATGTACGGTAAGAAAGACGAATGGAGCATGCACTTAAAGGGAATGGCAGAAATGATCCGAATCAAGGGAGGCCTCTCGGCGATCCCCGAATCACTGCAAAATAAGTTGTGTCGGTACGACTAATCTTCCCGTTGCCATGACCGAAAACGCTCTGCTAAAAATGACTGTAGAGCCGACGTCGAAGGGGCTACCGATACACTTTCAATGCCATATTTGGAGCCGTTGACCAGAACTCAACCTGCAATCTCCTCGATCTTACCGCCTATCGAAGTACCGCCACCAAGCACTGACTTTCTGCATATTCTCGCTTTCACCAATCTAGACCTACCACTGCTCAACATCTTCGTTGATATCTCGCGCTTCATGGAGACCTTGAATTACGCTATCGATAGATCAGAGATCTCAATTCATCCGCGAGCTTTCGACGAAGACGCGGTCTTGATCCAGTACGACTTACTTCACCTCCCTGAGTACGATAAGTCTGGCACACTGGAGGCATGTCGCCTGGGGGCCTTGCTATGCATCAAGTCTCTCACAAGGGCCACTCCCTTTGCGCCGGGATCGTCTGCCACCATTGTTAGCAAGCTTAAATCAGCGCTCGAAGGTGCTCCTGCCAGTGACAGACTATCCTACTTGGATCTCTGGCTGCTCTATACTGGAGGTATTGCCTCTCAGGGGACTCCGGAGCGGGCTTGGTTCACGTACAAGCTCGCCGAGCTTTCTCAGCTAGAGCCGGAGCTCTCGTCTTGGATCAGCGTCAGGAATGTGCTTCGGAGCTCCCTTTGGGTTGAGTCGATTCATGATGGTCCTTGTAGGCAGCTGTGGGCCGATGTCAACGACTTTCGGGTGACGAATGATTGAAGCGCAACTAGTTTCTCACACGACCCCTTGCAACCTATTTTGGAACGCGATGAATTCTTCTTACCAAGCGCCGAGGGAGTCGCATGTGACGGCTGAGAAGATGATACATCGCTGAATGGTCACTCAACGCTCTAACTACAAAATCTCAAATTATCTTTCTAAACTCCACTCCATTATTCATACCCCAGGAAATCGACGTCATTACTTTCTGAATACTCATGTGCGCGCAGGTTCAGGCTTCCAGAGTGTTTGAACAGTGATCGGCTTCAATGCCTCGGCTCTCGGGCTCGATCTCATGGACCATGCCATTCGAACAAAACTACGGAGTCCAAGGATTCAAAGATCCTGCTTTCTCGTTTCCTTCCTCCGCGTGTATGTCGCTTTTAGTATGTGGTGGCTGTCGTGGGTACATCACGTGCTGGCTACGGCCGTAAGACAGGGGTAGGCGAAGCCAAGCTAGCCGACCTCACCAATCAGATCACCCCTCGATCGGTGTAATTGTCGTCAGCTTCGAGCGCTCACGCCAAAGTCTTTCGGGCGTAACATTCATAAGGTCGATGCCTAGTCGTAAAAATGAGTACTTAAATGAGGCCTCGATTGAGTAGTTGGGTTAACATCAATCGAACAAAATACGAGCATAAATTGTACTACCTTCGAATCACCTTCCTCATTACTCTACAGCTTTGCGAAAATCCTCTTCGAGTTTACACAAATTACCGATAATTCAGAGCCAGCTCAACAACATGACGCAATTACTGAATGGACAAGAAAAGAATGGCGTACCAGCTACCTGGCGCCATGAGCAAGGAGTAAGTCATCTCATTATACAACATCACAATTGCCTATCGACTCTACATTTGAAAAATATGTTGAACTTAAGTCTTTTTCATCGTTATCACATGGAAGAGACATATTGCTGACCTACATAGTTTGAGCCCAACTTCGAGCAACGCACTCCAGTCGAGCTTAACGTAGTCGGCTCGATTCCCAAGTACGCCGCTGGTGTCCTATACCGGACAGGTCCTGGCGGACACGAAGAGAACGGCCCGAATGGAAAACCGGTCATCATGTCTCACTGGTTTGACGGCTTCACTCAAGTTCACCGATTCAAGATCGATGCTACTGATGATATTGCCGCGCCTGTTCGCGTGACTTACAATTCTCGTTTGGAAGTTGATGAAATACTGCAAAGAATCAGAGAGACAGGAGATTTGAAGGATTTCACGTTCGGGCAAAAGCGCGACCCGTGTGAAAGCTTCTTCCAAAAGGTCACATCAACTTTCACGTCAGTTGTCTCGGCGGCTACGAAATCTCCCAGCCCGCGAGGACCAACTTCTGTAAATGTTGGTGTGACACTGTCAGTCAACCTACCCGGGTTCCAATCCTCTGAAAAAGACTCGAAGCCTTCGACTGGGAGCCACAGCAGTGGAATTAAGACGCTCCACAACAAAACTGATGCGAACATCTTCCAGCAAATTGATCCGGAAACACTCGAACCTATTGGTTTGGCTACACAGACAATGTTACATCCCTTGCTGAAAGGACAAATGTCCGCCGCGCACGCCAAAGCCGATCCAGAAACCGGGGACATCTTCAACTACAACCTCGAGATTGGCATGAAATCGACTTACCGAGTCTTCCACACCTCAGCGTCGACTGGCCAGACCGAAATTCTCGCTACCATTCACGACAAACCCGCATACTTACACTCGCTCTTCCTCTCTGGATCCTACGTGATCCTCTGCATCTGGGGCGCCCACTACTCAAAAGCCGGCCTCTCGATACTCGCAATCAAGAACATCCTCGAATCAATTGCACCGTTCGATCCAACCAAAAAGGCAAGATGGTACGTGATCGACCGCCGCAACGGAAAGGGGCTAGTAGCAACATACGAGAGCGACCCGTTTTTCTCCTTTCACACCATCAATGCGTGGGAGCGACCGTCACCCTCTGATCCCGCAAAGACCGAAATCGTATGCGATCTCACGAAACACGACAACCTCGACATCCTCCACGCGTTCTACTACAAGAGTCTGATGTCAGTTCCAACACCAGACGTGGTGCGTCCGTCAGTTGCACGCTTTGTGCTCCCAGACGTCCCATCTACGCCCTCAAACGAGCCGCGAGTGGCAAAACTTGTTCTTGATTCTCCGAAAGATCTTGGGGCGGAACTGCCTATTATCAATCCGTCTTATTTTGGGAAGGAGGCGCGCTATGTGTACGGTATTGCGAATCGTGGGCGCAGCACCTTGACGGATGGGCTGGTTAAGTTTGATTTCCAGACGCAAAAGGCGGTGTACTGGGAGAAGTGGTCGCATACGCCAGGCGAGCCGATATTCGTTGCGGATCCGGAGGGGACCAGAGAAGATGATGGAGTTTTGCTTAGTGTGGTGCTGGATGGGGATGTGGGGAAGAGCTACCTGCTTTGCTTGGATGCGAGGACGATGAAGGAAGTGGGAAGAGCGGAAGTCGAGGGTGTGGTTGGGTTTGGGTTTCATGGAAGGCATGTTAGGTTGTGAAGGGTTAGCTATCTGTTCTGCGCGGGTTCTTTTCAGGAGTAGTTTGTAATGCCGGCTGTGTATCACCTTCTATCGATTCGTTCGACCACCTGTCACACTGTCGCTTGGGTAAACACTCACCAGATTTCGAGTTTCTACTCTAGTCGTAATATCAAGCTCCACCAAGAAAACTTTCATAGACATCTTTATGCTTCTCGAGATACGGCCATAATGTCGAACCGATTTTCTACCGTATTATCGGCATTTGAACGTGATCGGCTTTTGGTTCGGCACGAATGATCCATGGAAACTTACCAACCTCCAATTCGTGGAAACCCAAGATCATACAATCTCCTCCCCAAAACTAGCAAGTCGTTCCGGCTACACCTGCCCCGTGACACATCGGGCCAAGACTATGATATGCGGGGAATTGACGTAACGCAGGCGAGCTTAACCCAGCCACCGCATCATCCCCGGGCTCTCGTCGAACGCTACGTTATGTTTTCCTTCAGCATCAACAAGAGGCTTCAGAAACATTGATATCACTAGCTTGTGCTTGAACACAAAGTGCATGCGACTCCAAGGGCAACACCAATTGGTTCCCCCAACCACCCCATCCTGCACCACGGCCCGCCCCTCCGATCCCCTTCCCCAAACCCCCAACCCGCTCGGAAGCCGGGGTAGCTGCCAGCGAGTAGTAGCGCGCCGCGGCACTTCTCCCCCCAAAAAAAGTCTGGGGTTGCACCCGCTTCGCCGCCTCTGGCCACCATCGCCCAACCATGATCCGTGAGTGGATGCAACCAAGTCGGGCACCTTAACGATCGCCCGCCTGCGCACCCCTCCCGGCGCCATTGACGGCGGGGCTCGCAGGCGGTGACGATGGCAGTTGAGTTTGTCGAGGTGTCGTATCATCGGCACGAGCTGGGTTGATAAAGAGCTGCCTTTGTCCCTCTGCCAGATACGTGCTTGCTGAGGGATTGGACTGTGTGGTTGTACTGCTATCTCCTGTTACATTGGCTTTATATCTTTTATCTCGGTGCGCTTGGTTGATACCTCTCTGTCCGTGTCGCCACTTCCAATTCCACCTACAGCTCTTCGAGCTGCTTCATTTCATACGATAAATAGTCATCGCAATGGCTACGGCTACGGACATTACGGGAATTGACGACAAGCTCACTCCCGAGCGTGTCTCGGATACCTATGAACGCGATGTCGGCGGGCCGTCGTCGAGCAAGATGGAGCCACCGTTGCTGGTGGCCGCCATGTCTCCCGAAGTACGCCAGGCGACGGAGCTGAAGTTGAAGCGGAAGATTGATATAAGGTTGATGCCGATGATTATTCTGATGTATATCATGAATTATCTGGATCGGAACAATATCGCGGCTGTGAGGCTTGCTGGGTTGCAGGATGAGCTGGATTTGAGTAGTACGCAGTATCAGGTATGCTGGGTTTTGGGGAAGATTGTTAGAGTTGCTGGTGCTAATTGGCGATAGACTGTTATCAGCATCTTGTTTGTGGGATATATCCTTATGCAGAGTAGGTCGAGACCTATTACTTTTCTGGTAATTGCTAACAGGCGTAGTTCCTTCGAACCTCTTCTTAAATAAGATTGGAAAACCTGCTATATACTTACCAAGTTGTATGGTCGCATGGGGCATAATCTCGGGTTCCACGGCTGGCTGTCACAACTTTGCAGGCTTGATTGTCATTCGCTTCTTTCTCGGTTTCGTGGAGGCTGCTTATTTCGTAAGTACGGATAGTAAGAACTTCAGATGAATGGTGATACTGATGTGGACGTAGCCCGGCTGTTTGTTCTACCTCAGCGCTTGGTATACCAGGAAAGAACTAGGACTACGCACCGCGATTCTTTATTCTGGAAGTCTGGTATCTGGAGCATTTGGAGGGCTAATTACCGCCGGTATAACCAGTAACATGGACGGAACGAAAGGCCTTCGTGCTTGGTAAGTTCTTGCCTCTCACTATATGTGGGCTGCCACTGATTAATTTGATCAGGCGCTGGGTGTTCATAATAGAAGGTGTAATTACTGTCGTCATCGCCGCCGCCTCGTTCTTCATCTTACCCAATTTCCCCCGAACGACCACCTGGCTTACGGAGGAGGAGCGGCAATTAGCCGTCTGGCGCCTACAAGAAGATATCGGTGAAGACGATTGGGTGAACAGCGAGCAGCAGAGCTTCTTCCACGGCATGAAGCTCGCGTTCTTGGATATCAAGACATGGATCCTGATGATAATGCTCCTCGGTTTCGTCTCATCGGCCTCAGTGACGAACTTCTTCCCGACTGTCGTAAAAACGCTCGGTTACAACAACGTCAACACGCTCCTCCTCACCGCCCCGCCGTACGTCCTGGCCGTCATCACGACCTTCGCAAACGCATGGCACGCAGACCGAACGGGCGAGCGCTACTTCCACATCGTGCTCCCCCTCTGCCTCGGCGTCGCGGCCTTCATCTTAGCCGCCGCGACAACGGCCACGGCGCCTCGCTACGTATCAATGATGCTTATGGTTCCTGGAGTGTATACTGGTTATGTGGTCGCACTGGCATGGATTTCTAACTCGATTCCTCGACCCCCGGCCAAGCGCGCGGCAGCGCTAGCTGCGATCAATGCTGTTAGTAACGCGAGCTCGATCTATGCGAGCTATATGTACCCGCAGCAGAAAGGGGTTACGCATCCGAATTTGGTTGTGCCGATGTCGGTGGATTGTGCGACAGCTGTGCTTGCTATCATCATGGCGACAGTGCTGAGATTGATGTTGGTGAGGCTGAATAAGAAGCTGGATCGTGGGCATCATGTGGAGGGTGCGATAAATGCGGTTCCGGGAGAGGCGTCGGAGAATGGATTCAGGTTCTTGTTGTAAGGTCGCGACATTATTCTCCTAGAAGAAGGATCGGCTTTTCATTTCAATTTCTTCATAGCGGTACACGGATGTAGACAGACCGATGATAGGAACTATCGAATCAGAATATACGGCGCTTGGGAGTCCGCCACTCAGCCCGCAATCAAAACTCTACAAGATTAGCCCGTCTATCTAACCGAAGACTCTCACTCCCCGACTCTACTCAACCCCTTATACCCCTTGTGCCCCGGCCCCAGGCCATCCAACCACTGCAAACACCGCAAACGCCACCACTGCAGCCACAACCCTCAACGCGTCGTTCTCCGTCTGCCGCATTACCCCCTCTGCTACCCACTTCGCCGTCTCTAGCCCATGTCCTAGAACCCTTTTCTCCTTCTTCTCCTTCTTCTCCTTCTTCTCCTTCTTCTCCTTCTTCTCCTTCTCCTTCTCTCTAACCTCCCTTTTCTCTTCCACTTCATCCCCTCCCTCTTCCTCTGCATCTTCCTGACCATCGCTCTCCCACGACGCCGGGCGCAGCACCTTCTGCACAAAAAACCGCTGCCTCAACTTCCCGTCAAGGTCCTGCACCGTCATACACACCAACCCTTCCCTTGGCATCCGGTAGTGGTGGGGATCTCTGTAGTACTGGATACGGATGACATTGGCTTTCGGGCCCAGCTCCTCGACTCTACGAATCGGGTGCAGGAGCAGACAGCTTGGTCTGAAAAAGCCGTTCCTTTTTAGGGCCTTGCAGCGGCGTGCTATGTTTACTGAGATGGCTTCGGGGTGGCGGATTGGGAGGCGGGGGGTGGCATGGTGGTGAGGGGGGAGGGGTGGTGGTTCGCGACGGCATGGGGATGGTAGTGGGTGACGGGTTGTGGGTGGTGGTGACACAATTCGATGGTCGATATGGGGAGTGATTGGGACCGTGAGGGCTTTAGAAGGGCCGCTTTGGGAGGGATTTTGACTGAAGAGGTGAATTATACGTCAAAGAACGTGAAGTGTAGGTTTTTGGGAATTCATCCCTCTCGCCAGTACAGATCTGCCATGCCAGAGCACTACTCAAAGAACAGTGAAATGAGGTAATACTCGCCATACTACAATCCCCCAGGCCAACCCGCTAGGACGAATCCCGTAAGTCCAATTACTCCTGCGACTATACTCAATGCTAGTGACTGATGATCCCTTTGCTTCACCTCCATTACCCTCTTCACCACGCTCTCCAGCGTCCCTTCTTTCTCTTCCTCCCAGACCTTCTGAGCAAAGAGGCGCTGCGTGATCCTCCCATCCAGATTCTGCGTCGTCATACAGGACAGCGCCCACCGTGGGATAAGGTATGTCTTAGGGTCTCCGAAGTACTGGATGCGGAGTAGGTCGTCGTCGAGGTCTTCCATTTTGCAGATGGGGTAGTATAAGAGACACCCAAGCCTGAATTTGTCCTGGTGGTCGAGATTGGTGTATCGTTGTGCATTCCTGCTCCACCAGGCTCGTGGATTTATGGCTGGGAGACGCGGGTGGCAGGGGGGAGTTCGCGGGGCAGCCACACCCATGCTGGCATCGTGTTTTTGAGAATGACGTCCATCGGAGGTAGAAACGGGGCTGGCCTGGTCTTCTTTTGGGGCATTTGGGCGGACTGGGTTTGTTTCTAATCTTTGTCGTTTTAGCGTCCGAGGTCTTTCAGTCTCGTTGGTGTGTGCATTGGTTTCTGAAGGATCGGACCTGACGTTGTGTTTCATCGTGGATGGTTTGGAGTCTCCGTTAGCCTTGCGCTTTGTGCCCCTATTGGCAGACGTCGAATCGGCGGAAACAAGAACAGGAGACATGATGTGGCTGAGTAGTCGTGAGCCCGTGGGTTCGGTTGAGACTGCGGATCCAGGTACTAATGGAGTTAAGGGAGCCCTCTAGCGGTATTCATGGAGTTTGTTTTGGCCGAGAAGGTGAATTATATGACATAATCAAGTTCTTTTGCTGGCGAATCCATGATGGTAGCTCTAGAATAGATTGCAGCAATCCGATCTGAATTACCCAAGCTGTTGATATCCACGAACAATGACTTTGGTAACTTCCTCGTCGGCTTCGGAGAATGCTAGTACGGCATTGAGAAATGTAGAGGACGAGATGTAAGCAGCTTTCCGAGGTCGAACACAAATGAGTGATCCACTCCATGGCCTGTCCTTGGCAGCCCATAGCTCAGCTAGTTCGATATGAAGCTTCGAAAATCTCTTTCTGAGCTCTACTTCGAGTGTTCTGACTGTGCGTTCTCGCTGTCCCGGGGAATTAGATATAGTTGCAAGAGAATCAACGGCAACGATCTCGACACGAGCATCAATAACAACTCTGGTGAGATAGACGTGATATCTTGGGGCTGGCCAGATTAAACCTTCTAGCCAAGGTGCCGCTATTTTTGGGAAGTTGACAGCGTCGAAGGGGGCATTCTCGTAGGCGATTGTTTTGGTCTCCCAGTGGCAGTAGAAAGAGTTGGCGGCGTAGAAAACGGAAGCGGCTTCATCATGTAACTGTTTGCAGATTTTCAAAAGGTGGAGGCATGGGACGCTGGTCGTAGGGCGAATGTAGTCGTCTGATATCAGGAGTTGGCTGTAGATGTGATTTCGGATCTCCGGGGGAAGATCTAGGAAACTCGCTTTACTTTGATCTGCCCGATGGCTGACTGGCGTACACCTTTCGGTCTCGGTCTTCTCTCTGTTGAAAGTCGATGAAGTTACGACCTCCGTGGTTCGCGCATCTCGGTCCATGGCACTGATGATCTTATCGTAATCATTTTGGACACTTGCTAAGGGTTTGTTTTGTATGCTAGTCCTAGAGAATGAAGACCCCATTTCATGAAGAGAGAAGTAGTCTATTAAGATGTGGGTTAGGCGACTCAAGGATTTATAGATTCTCTTTAGGCAATAAAATAGAAGTCGGTAGTGGTAGAACTAGTGACCTACTAAGCCATGGCAAACAGCGGGCATGTGGCAATCAGTTTGCTCGTGGTTATGTGAGATGAAGTGGACAGAGAGGAAGGGAAGACGCGTCGAGGGAGGAAGAGAAAGGATGGCGTCGAGTGCTTCCTGGGGCTGAGGAAATGGGGATATCGGGGCTAACCTCTTCCAGAACTGCGCCACCCCCAGCCACCACCTCACCTGGTACTCCTGGCAGGGCTTGGAGAGGTATTGAGGATAGAAATATCTGGTGATGATTTTAAAACGCCAGAAAAATTGAAGAATATGTTATGTTTGTAGCAGTAGGAGACGATGGGACATGAAACCTTACAGTACCATTCTCCAAGAGAGGATTAACGCGGTAACGTGCCCAGGTGTCCCTCCAGCTCGGCCTACGCCGCCCATACAACATCAGATTAGGCAACAAGAAACACCCCTCTATCCACAGTAAAAGTCCGCAAGGCTACTTCCAAGGTGTTTTCGAAGCTTTGACCACTTCGCCTCGGTATCGGTAGAATATATAAAGTCAGTAGGAGGGGCTGAGTCACTTTGCAACAACTCTTTATATGCACCGAGTCACACGTCCGCACGCTTTTCACCACACGCTCTCCTCTCTTGTTGCTCTGAAGCCCATCAATATGGCATCAGCCACTGTTTTAGACTTCCCGCAGTCTCTTCAAAATGCCAATGTCCACTCTCACGACGACAGCAAGATTGGGGAGAGTCTTTTAAGCTCAGCGTACGAGTGGACCGACAAGATTAGGAAGAATCTACTCCTCCTCGGGGAAGCTTCCAACGCCGATGGTACTTTGCCAAATCCCCATGTCATCGACGAGAGTATCCTGGATATACCACGTCGTAGGTCTGCAGACCCTGAGCGAGCCACTCTGGCTGCTTTGATTGCCCAGCTTCTTTACCCTGGGCCCAGCGACTCCCTCGGCCCTCTCATCAAATACGAAGCAGACGTTGTCAAACTTCGAAAAGCTATTTTGCAACAACGCAAGCGGGATATCGAGGAAGCCACGGCCAGGAACAGCCTCCGCAGCTGGGAAGATCGAATCCGACGACAAGGTCCCTGGAACGAGCAGGAGGACCCACTCTCTTTAAATGGTGTCTCTAGCTTGCCTATGCCGGTCAAGATCGCAGTAAAGGAGACTTTGGAGCCATTTTTCGATCACTTGCAGTCCGGAGGCACACACTTGAGAGACTCGACTAGCCGGGGTATAGAGGACGCAGTCGAGGCGGATGAGCCCTTCTACGATACCCAGACCCTCGAGTTCCAGAAAGGTGTTGTCTACTCCGACCATCGTATGGACCTCTGCAAAATGGTAGTCGGCCACACCAATATTGGCGACCTGATGAATAGCCTCAGGACAAACACCTTCATCACTCACTTTCTTTTGGGAAATAATATTATTGGTCCACATGGAGCATATTGTATCGCTGAATTCCTCAAGGAGTTCCCAAATAGGATGGACACTTGGTATCTGGCCGGTAATTGTATCGATGCTCCGTCATTCGAGCTACTCGTCGACCAATGGACGCGCTCAACTACAGTCACCAATATTTGGCTCAAGCGAAATCCATTGATGGCCTCCTCCGCGATGAACGTGTATCGTCTCATTACCGAAACCAAAAACCTACGGACCTTGGACCTAGATCAGACCGAGCTTGGTGATGCAGGCGTTGCGGAATTATTCTCGGCCCTGGCCACGCACAAGTCAGAGACACCTCTTGCCCTCCGCCATATCTACCTCAACATGAATGGTATTAGTGTTCGCGGCGCTACTGCCATTGCTGAGTACCTTTCATCGCCTTCTTGTACTATCACGTCACTGTACCTCACGAACAATCCTCTTGGCTCCGCGGGTGTGGTCGCTCTCTCTAACGGCCTGAAGGAGAACAAGACATTAACCAGACTGACTCTCGCTTCTGTCGGGATGGGCGACCAAGCAGCGACGGCGTTGTGCTCTTCTCTAGTTGGCCATCCCACCCTCACCACGCTTGAGATTGGACACAGCTATGCGACCGAGGACCTTGGGATGCGGTATGTAAAACCTAAAATTCGTTCTGGATCTCAGCTAACGCGATACAGTTATAACTGGATCACGGATCGTTCCGCATTCTCGATTGCCAACATGGTACAATCCCTCCGCACACTCCGATATCTAAGCCTTGGCTACTGCTCCATCAGCACCGCCGGCATCAACAGCATCCTGCGGTCCGTCTGCGACTCAGCATCACTGGAGTGGTTTAACGGAAAGACAGTCCTCCCAGACAAGCGCGACGCCCTCGAGGTTAAAGCCCGCCAAGAGCGCGTACAACTCTTGAAGACAGCCCAAGCGTTGTTCGAAAAGAACGTGCGGAAGCAGTACGGTGACCAGCTCACCTACGACGAGTTTCTCGCCGACCAGAAGCGCTGGCTGGTGAACGACGAGACGGACGTCCGGAAAATCGATAGCGTGTACCGCAATCGCGATGCGGGCATGGCGCGGAGGGGCTTGAAGAAGCTGGATAAGTGGTGGGATGAGGCCGATGATACCCTCCAGGAGGTCATGGCGCAGGGCCCCAGCTGCTCCTATCGGAAACGGCTTGCGGCGTAGGAGGGAGATTACGACCATGACTTCTGTTGTCAATGAGATTTGTATAACGGCTTTTTGACGCTTACCAAGGTGGTCGCGCTACGCTGAAGCCTAGATATATATATTAATACGACATCTCCACTCGCCTTTGCTCTCTGCTTTACCCTTGGGAAATGTGCCATGAGATGCTGCTGAGATGCTGCTTCGGTGCCTACTGCAGCGGAAGAAGATTATTCTCCAAGACGGCCAGCTTCGATATGGAGAATATACTGCATCTAGGCTTCCCCGGGTCTTTGTCGAAGCTGGACGTGTGCGACATAGCGTTTGTGTCTATAAGCCCGCCTTGCCCCTGCGCTTAGTATCTCGTTAGGGGTCGGCAGGCATACTCCTGCAATATCACCAACCAAATACCATAGCTCCATTGCAGCCGCGATAGCGCCACCACGGGACCCTATCTATCCATGGTACTAGATAAGAGACGGGAGATGAGATGCTCAAACGCGGTATCAGAGAGAGAGAGCCCTTGATTGGATTGCAGACGACTACATAGACGCTTTCTCGATATATTCAACATTGTGTAGATCTTCAGCAAACGCAAGGCTGGAGCGGGGGAACCTTCTTTCTATAATCGTAGACATATTGCCTTCGGGTTATGCATTGGTGCCACGCAGAAGAAGCAGGAGTCCATGAAGATGGTCGTCAGCTGCACGGAGTCCACGTTCGCGCATTGTGGCCGGATGGCCGGTGGGCGCATCCTATCGCTGAAACCTATGCGTCTGATCTGCAGGTAAGGGGGATGAGACCTCTTTATAGGGATTTGAAGAGTGCGATGGAGGTTCTTTGACAGTCACAAGTGCTGGTGACACACGAGAAGATGCTAGGCCGATTTGGATGCTCGAACATGTTAGGATCCCATCGGGTCCTTTAAAAGTAGATTGAAGCATTCCGAGCAGTGACACCAAAGCCTCCGGCAATAGGATGAGGTAGTGTTGTGGATTAGGTCTCGGGTGAAATAGTGTGAGCCTCTCATTTCCCACCCAGCAGGATCTCCTCTCAAAAAAAAACCCCCCTCCCCCCGCACCAGCAAACCCATCATTTTCCAACCCGCCTAACTCCAAACGCCATAACCAAAGGGGTATCTCAAACCAAGCCAATCACTTTTGAACGCTCTAAGCCGCGCCCAACTCATCAGACCCATCCCAACCATACCTACCAACCAACCTCTTCAGACCCCAAAATCTTCCCCTCTGCCGTCCCCGTCACCCTCCCCACTATTCCCCATCGACACGCTCGCAAACGCCTGCTGCAGCCCCGGGCGCGGCTTGTTCGCGATATCCAGCTCGGCGAACTTGGACCGCGCGAGCATGATGTTGATGCGCGCGGCGTTGAAGACCTGCTCCGAGGGCGGGATGGCGGCAGCGAGGTTCGTGTTCTCCGTCAGCCGCGTGATGAAGAACATGAAGCGGCCAGTTTTGATTTGCATTTCGGCGAAGTTGGCGCTACCGGGGGGGATGTTGGTGTGTTTGCTGTATGCGCGCCGCGTCAGTCGGTTTACGTTCGTGAGGGTTTGAAGGGGAGGGAGATGAGGGAGGGGGGACGTACGCCATAGACTGCTTATGCGTCTTCAGGATGCTGGAGATCCGCTCGAATCGGTCCGTGAACGGGTTCTGCGATTCTTCGTCCCGTGTGACGTGCGTAACCATGAGACACGTCGTCCGCTCGTATAAGATCAGCTCTCTGGCGTCGATTACCTCCGCTAACTGTCTCAGCAAGCCCTCGATCGTCGCCGCGTTCGGGATCAGGAAGTATATAATCTGCGTCCACGCCTTATACAGGCTCTGATCCCAGATGCTCGTCGGGAAGAAATCAACGGTATCTTTAAACGTCTCGCTCGCGGCGCGGATGTATTCGGAGCGTTCTTCGAAGAGCTGGGAACGGAGGCGGGCTTGCACGAGGTCCATTTTGTGGATGAGGCAGAAGACTTTGGCGCTGGGGCTGCATTCTGAGAGCGCGCGGATGATGTTGCTGTAGGAGACGACGTCGGCGGCGAACTCGCGGGATTCGATGTCGAAGACGAAGATCAGGACGGCAACGCTGCCGAAGACGTGGGCGCGTTGGTGCGTGAGGTAGTTTTCGACGAAGCCGTCTTGGCTGTGTAGAGATGATTAATTAGCAGGTGCTTTCGTGTGAATCGAATTGAAGTGTGAGTTGCGTTGAATCCTAACACGGTCGCACGAGGCACGCCCGGGAGTGTCAGACAGGTGGAAAAAGAGGATCAAAACGGAACTCATTTCCACTCACCCGCCACAATCCCACAAATTAAGCATCAGATTCCCCATGAACTTGATGTTACTGTGCTCGACATCAATCGTCGCGCCCAGCCGCCTAACATCCTTCGCGACGTAATTGCTGAAGACGATGGACCGCATTGACGACTTCCCGGCGCCGCTTTTGCCCATGAGCAGCACCTTGCGCTGCTTCTGGCGCCGACTGGAGTTCATGGCGACGGCAGCAGGGCTCCGGGGGAGATAGTACGCGGGCTTGTAGTATTCGAAGGAGGTTGAAGAGTCGGAGGGCAGGGAGCCGAAGATGACGCTGGAGCTTCGGGAGCTTGTGCCCCCACGTCCCACCCCATGATGCTGCCCCCACATTTGCAACTCCATGGTAAAGCCGAGACCGAATGTGCTCTAATTCATGCTTTTTCGTAAGATGTTTGTAGCTTTGTTGAATGTGAGGAGAATATGAATAGAGGAACGGATGAAGCGCAGAGCAGAGCAGTCACGTCAGTGAGATCAAACAAGTGGTGAATTGAGGAAGGCTTCACTTGGTGATTTTGCTACACATACTTCGTCCCAAGAATTCGTCGTGGAGTAAAGCCGTCTGGCTCTTGAGCCCCATTATGGCTAAGCGGTACTTCTTTTTCTTCCTTCCCCGTAGGTAAACCACCTCTAGCAGTAACATGCAGCAAACAGAGTCCATAACATGCCGTCCTTCAGAATGCAAATAGTAGGTAGCCAGCCGCAAATAGGTAACGCTGTAAATCCACGCTTTACTCGCGGCCAAAGAAGTATAAACAGAGAAGCAACCCATTGAAGACCGTGTGCACCTCCACCGCGCCCCGTACTGTTGCGTACATCTTCGGATCTCCCCTAATGGATCAGAGGAATGGTATGGAAAGCAAGGCGTGCAAGGGTATCTTAGAAAACGGTTCCATCGGACAAGATCATAATCGGAGGCTCCTTGGTGTTGGGCCGCGAGACCTCTGCAATTTCTCGACCACCCTGGAATGGTCAGTAAGAAGTGAAACTGTAGAAGTTTTAGGACTAACCTTCCATGAACCAGCTTCCAGCATCTGGGCAAGGTTCAGCTTGTCTGCACCACGCAGTCCTAGTAGCGTATTGACTTCGGCCAACAACTCATCCAGGAAGCCAACAGTGACAGCTCGCCATTCAACGATCACATCGTCGTCGGCGGTGAAGAGCGGAACCACTTCCATATTTGGCTGGCCCTTCACTTGGGCGTTCCGCTGGTACTGGGCTAGTCCACGCTTCGCATCCTCCGGCTTGAGGGTCAGCAGACCAGTGTCAATCAGAAGACCGCCATTGCGATACTCAGGCAGACCAGTCAACAGCTCACTGCCGGCGAAGTATACGTTTAGGAGTTTCGTCATGGGCACCATCAG
The DNA here is from genome assembly GCF_010093595.1 of Mytilinidion resinicola. Lineage (NCBI taxonomy): Eukaryota > Fungi > Ascomycota > Dothideomycetes > Mytilinidiales > Mytilinidiaceae > Mytilinidion > Mytilinidion resinicola. The sequence continues at coordinate 2,922,123 of NW_022985438.1, forward strand.
AGAATATGTTAGCCATTGGGTAAGCTTGTGGAACGGGACAATGTTCTCCCAAGGGTGGGTCGGGTGCGAGGGCATGACACTGCATGGCCAGGCATCGCCAATGGATATGCCGTCGATTTGGGTGCGAGTCGAGGGCCAGATGGGACCAAGGCCATCCATCAAGACGTTCCACAGTGTGGGCAGTGGTATTATAGGGACCGAGGAGGCCTGTGTCGAGGGATGCGAGAGCAGGTAGTCTATACTTGTCAGCGCAATCCAAATGGAGTTCTCTTAGTAGATTTACCTAGCATATTGCCCGGCCGCGCCTCCAGACCAAAGATGTCCTGGTTTTGCAGTGCATCCGCAAGTCTTACTAGGAGACCCGTGCGTCCCTGCAGCCCATCAATTGGATTTTCCTCACTGACCTGCAGACCACGGGCCATGGTTTTGATGTCCAGTCTCTTCAGGGCGGCACTGTCAACCTGACAGGGTTCGCTGGGGTCACTGCTGAAGACGCCCGCCTTGAACATCTCAAGACTGGCAACGGCCAGGCCCTCGCTTCGTCGATACACGCGGCCAGACTCCTTGCTCTTGTACTGCCACTTTGTTCCAGCACCGGCGTCCAGAAGAACGGACACCAGGAAGAGATCGATCAGACGGCGAGTCCGCTCTTGATTGTCGACGGTCAATGGCCAGGAAGCCATTAGCTGATCAATGCGAGGGCGGCCACCAACTTCGAAATGCTGCCAGCGTCCATGGGGAGGGATGGACGCGTAGTCGGGGGCATAGTCGCGCTGCAATGGCGGCTGTCAGTGGACTATCAAGAAAATCATTGAGCGGAGAACTGACCTTGATGATAGACACGACATAGCCGGCCGTCTCCTGGAACTTGCTCATGTCCACGGTGAAGTGCTTGAGCTGGTTTTTCTTCGCCTTCTCGAGTACGAGCTTGGTGCGCTCTCGCACAGCATAGATGCTGCGCAGGTAGCCCGCAGGGTCCAGGGCAGGATCGGGGGCCTTTGGCAGCGGCACATCGTGAACGGGCGGAGCGGGCTTCGCGATGGACTGGCCATTCGACGAGGCGGGCAGAGCAGGCGACTTCAGCGAGCCATTGGAGGCGCTGGCCGGGCCGTCGCTGCTGGGGACCTGTGGTTTGGCGCTCTTGCGACTGAAGAGACCCATGTCGAGGGTGGGAGACGGGACGAGGTAGACTCGAGGCGGGTGTTTGGAGGGTGGATGCGGGAAAAGCGTCGCTCCTGGGCGGCGAGCAGGTGGATCAGCCCTCTGCACCAGCTCGGTCGGGACAGCTGTGGGTGGAGCGGAGAGCAGGGCCGCAAAGTGTGGTTAGGGCTTGGGATTGTGGTGGTTCGGGAGCGAGAACGAGGCGTGCAGGGACGGCTGCCGAGGAATGGACGGTGCTCTTGCGGCTTCAGCGCCGGGTTCAGGGTTTGTTGGGGCCTTGCCGTGCACCTCAGATCCCCTCTGCAGGTCCCAGCGCGAAGCACTCGCACTCTGGCGGATCGACAAGCCCGCGGCCCTCCGGCCTGGCTCTGGGACCGCCAAAATTGTGCAGGGCTCAGGGCTCAGGGCTCGCAACGGCGTCCTCAGGGGCTGTCGCCCAAGGGATCGAGCCCGACTGCGGCACGAGTCACGCTGCCAGCCTCGTCCGAGCGGCTCGCCGACCGCTGCATCCGGGGACGCGGCAGCAGGCTCAACCGACCTTCGACAAGCCTCACGGAGCCTGGCATCGCGTGCAGCGTGCAGTTTATGTACATATGCACAGGAGGCCTCCCCCGCGGTTCACGCGCGTGGTGTTGAGCGGTGCAGACGCAGCAGAAACGCCAATTGCGCCCGGTGCATTGACTTTAGGCGACTCGGCTCGCTGAACCTTGGCTCGTAGACCCCGCGCCGTCCAAGTCAGTTTGCACTGGAGGGGGAGCCACGGGAGCCTAAAACAACACCCAGAGACGCCGGAGACGCCGGAGACGCTGCGTTTGGCTTGCGAGATGCCGTGCGCGCGATACCACATGGCACAAACACCACGCGAGCTGCTCGATGTTGGGAAGGCACGCTGGACGCAAGCGGAAGGCCCAGGGGTGCACTTTCTCCCTTGTCCGGCAACTGCAGACGCATGCACCGACAAGAGTCATGACTTCTCGAAGCACAGAAAAATGCCGACGGCCGCCCATCAGCGACGCAGTGATGCCACCACTTGCCTATCTCGCGGACACGCTGCTGCTGCCCGACTCGAGCCCTGCTGTCCGTCTCGGCAGATTTGCAGTTGGAGACGCTTCCGCTTCCGCGTCACGTGCGCGTCAGCATGCATCAGCAATGCTCCGTCCGCCGCAGTAAGAAAACACTGACGCGTGTCTCGATTCTCGTATGTCGCGTGTCCATGTTGCTACTACACACCTGTACGAGTCTCTTCAATCGCACAGAGAAACAATTGCAAAGACCCGGCTTATCGTCGCTTGCGATGGCCAAATGTGCGCAATCTGTCCCGCGAACGGGACCGCCCGGCCCGTCTCCAAATGTGCGCCATACACCCGCTTCACGGGCCGTCTGAAGGCTCCCAGCTGCGCTGCACGCACTTTGACAACGCCCTGACAGCTCGGGCTGCTTCGTCTCTGAAACACTGGAACCTTCAATTGCTTCAATTGACTAGGAGGTACATTATTGGCGGGAGTGCAGCTTCTTCGAATGTGTTTCAATTGACCGTCTCAACCTCGACCGCCAGACCACTCAAGCTCCGTTGGACATAAGTGGGCAATCCAACACCGTCTGAGGTGGCCTGATGAGCTATTAGACCTGTCAAAACAAACTTCTGATAACGTACCAGAGGACCTCGCCTACCTAGGTAGGGTGAGTGTGTAACTAGAGTCTAGAAGGGTTTAGAACAGAATCACACATTCATGGACTACCACCTTTTGCTCAAGGGTGCCCAGGGTGCCTGCCACTCTAGTAATGTTCAAAACAAAAGGGTAACCGAAATGTGGACCCTGGCACTGACGGAAGACGCCGGCAGAAGGCACCGCTGAACACTAGACGTTCCTTCTGTATCTACCACGTAGGAGCAATTATGTAGCGATGCACGTGACTAGATCGATGGCTGTTTTGTACAGTTCGAGCAAGTAATTGGGCGGTTATTTGGCCATTTGGAGTCTCATGTAGTAATATCAACAAACTGAAGTCTATGCCACGAGGTGTGGCTGATTGGAGATCGTGGCGGTGCCAGCCTCAACTTCATCACACCGCACCCACTTCAAGATGCGCTCATGACTCTATCTCCTTCTCCACCCTCTTTGCTAATGCGTGTGCGCCTTAACGATGGATGACCTAGCTGGCCTGGACTGGAGCTCCACCAGCATGTCCAACCCCCCTCCCGCCAACAACCCCCCGCCCTCCTTCTATCCTCCTCTGCGCCAGAGCCCTGCCCCTCAGTTGTCTGGACGCTCGACACCGCTGTCCGCGCAGCAGTCTGGGTCTGTCCCGAATAGTCGCGGCCTCAAGCCACCCTCCAAGCCAGCTACGCCCGCGAATGACAGCTTCTCCAGCTTGCTCTCCCTCAATTCCAAGCCAACAAACAACCTCTCGCTCCAGGAACGCCAGAGGCAATTACAGGAGGAGAAGGTGCGTCAGGAGGCGGAGCGCAAGAAACAATATGACAAACAATTTGGGGCACACGATGCTCAGTTTTGGGACACACTGGGCAACGGCAACGCGGCGCCTCCGCCGTCCAAGTCACCTGTAGGCCATGGCAACGTATCTGGGAACACCCTGTCCGCGACAATCAATAAGCCCTTCGCCGGACTGGACACTTCGAAACGCTCCTCGCCGTTCTCGGCAGTTGACGATGATCTACTCTCCGCATTTAATTCTGCCGCTCCTGTTGACGCTTCTACCAACTTCCCAAAACCTGGTCTCAGTGGTCGAAGTACGCCTGCGACGCACACTCCGAAAACACATACTGCGCTTCCCGAATATCAAGGCAACAGCTTCCTTGGGGACGATGATGATCCATTTGGATTGGCCCAATATCCACAGCGCCCATCAAATGCAGTGCCACAAGTAACAGTAGAAAACGATGATGACATCTTAGGTGCTCTGGGGAAGCCGGTATCTGAATTCACGCCAGCAAAGCGAGTCGAACCTAGGACACGGATACCAGTGGAGACGCAGCAAGAGCCCGAGTCTGATACTGGATTTAATGACCCTCGTGACAAGGCTATTGCGGAATTGGTCGATATGGGTTTCCCACCAGACAAATCTGCCCACGCCCTCGAACAGACAGAGTCTGGCACTGATGTTCAAGCTGCAGTAGGATGGCTCCTCACTCAAGCACACAACGAAGCCAAACAAAAGTCCCAAAGTGGTCGCGACGGACGAGGTCGTACTCCCCTCGAAGATAATGAAGACCAACCACGAACAACTTCCAGATCTAATGGTAGAAGTGTAGCTACGGCAAATCCCCCTTGGATGAGGGGACAAGATGACCGATCGAATTCTTCTCAGCGCCGACAAGATAACAAGTCTCCAGGGGGCGAGAAGGACGTCACCCAATACGCATCAGAGATTGGGACCACTCTCTTCAAATCGGCAAACTCGTTGTGGAAAACAAGTCAAAAGAAGGTCCAAAAGGCCGTGGCGGAATTCCAGCAAGAGGGTGATAGCAGCCAGCCTAAATGGATGAGAGACGCCCAGCTTGCAGCAGAACAAGAGGCGCGTCCAAGTCCTAGGAGTAGAGAGAAGGCCCCCGAGCCTGAGTCAAATGTCACTGACGAGGCACTTTTGCTAGAATCTGGCATATCTCGGCCACAAAGGGCGCAACGTCAACCTGCGTCGAGTACACAGCTGCCTTCTTCAAAGCGGGACATAAGGCCAAACGAGTTTGCACTTCCAGAACGGCCCTCGTCTCAGCCCCGGATTCCTCCACAGCGACCACAGCATTTTGATAAACGGCCTACAGAGAAGCTTACGCGACAGGCTGTGGAAGAGCAAGCTGCGCAGGCCTACGTCAGTCCAGCTCGACGGAAAAGGCCTACGACAGACACGAAACCTGCCGAGACGCCAAGCTCGTCAAACAGCTCTCGTCAACCAACCCCCCTAGAATCGCGGAACCCGTTTGCCCAACGAACAGCGACACCGGTTTCGAAATCGCCCTCGGTGACTCCCTTGCCTACCCGACCAAAGCCGCCTCCACGGCGAATCCCTCCTGCATCTTCCTCGGCCTTGTCATCGTCCGCATCTGATCGGAAGAAAGGATCAGAGGCCTTCAAACGAGGCGATTACCACGCAGCGCATATCGCTTACTCTGCTGCCTTGTCTCCCTTGCCAGAGACGCATCCTGTAGCTATAATTGTTTTCTGCAACCGAGCTCTTGTAAACATCAAGGTTGGCGATCCCAAAGCCGCCATCGCTGATGCCGACAACGCACTGGTCACGATTGGGCCGTCCCGAGGCGAGAACGAGAAGATCTCACTCGGGGGTATAGAAGGGGACAAGGACATGAAGGAGTTTTTCGGAAAAGCCCTGATGCGAAAGGCCGAGGCGCTAGAGCATATGGAAAAATGGGCTGACGCTGGAAAAGTATGGAAAGAAGCCGTCGAGGCTGGTGTTGGGGGCGCTATCAGCATACAAGGCCGAAATCGATGCGAAAGGGCTGCCGGCGGCGCAAATAAGCCGGCAACACCGAAACCAGCACCAGTCCGAAAGCCACACCGGAAGAAATCCGCACTGGCGGATCTTGCAGGGGTGCCAGCTGGATCAGAGTCGGAGGCTGTCAAGAAGCTCAAAGAGGCTAACGCCGCAGCGGACAAGGCTGATGACGAAAAATTCGCGTTGACAGACCAGGTGGACGCAAAGCTCATCATGTGGAAAGGCACCAAATCGGACAATTTGAGAGCGCTTCTTGGATCACTAGATAATGTACTATGGGCTGAGGCTGGGTGGAAGAAGGTCGGCATGGGCGATCTTGTAATGCCAAACAAGGTCAAGATCGCATACATGAAGGCCATTGCCAAGGTTCACCCTGATAAGGTGAGACTCCTCTTCCCTCTATGATATCACGCTAATTATTTTAGATTCCGCAAAATGCAACGACGGAGCAACGGATGATAAGTGCTGCGGTGTTTAGTACATTAAATGAGGCTTGGGACAAGTTCAAGAAGGACAACGGACTATGAGACCCATGGAATGGATATCATGCTTAGATTTTAGCAAGCCATGTTATAGAGGATTCTATAGGAGTCTTTGTCTGTTCAAACATCAGAATGAGACAAATTGATTCGGTGTCCTCTTAATGATCCCCACGTCATGTCCTAAGATAGCCTAGCGTTCCCCGGATTTACGATTTAGCGCGCAGCCGTGGCAGGCTTTTCAGCCTCAACCTTGTGACCTCGAAAACTTTCATCTCGTCGCCGTTCTACATTCATCGCCATTATTCTTCCGTCCTCATCTTAACCACTGATAGCTCTGGAGAACTCATCTAAATTGCGCTTATCGACTTCGTAGCTCTTGGCGTCTTCTGGCCTTCTGCACTTTCGACCTATGACGCATCGCCCCAGACTCTAGAACATCGATATTCAAGCATTGGCCCACGAATCAACCCATTGGCAAAACCAAACTTCAAAGTTAGAAAGGTTCCCTGTCACCAATTTTGTTGGTTTACATTACACTCATCCTAATCAACGCCACTCCCTCTCGGAGGGTATTGGAGTGTCAAGATGTTCCCGCCATCTCAAGGCTTGCAACTAGACATTGAAGCCATCAGCGGGATTTGCGGTTCTATCTCTATTGCCTGCTGGGTCGTTGTTTTCTCTCCGCAAATTATAGAGAACTTCCAGAGGGGCTCTGCGGATGGCCTTTCGGTTTTGTTCATCGTGGCGTGGCTAGCGGGTGATGTCTTCAATATCTTGGGAGCTGTGCTGCAAGGAGTTTTACCTACAATGGTTAGTGGAACACTTCCTATTGATCTGAAAAGTATGTTTAATTTCATGTCAGATCATCCTTGCCGTATATTACACATTGGCCGACATTGTGTTACTCGCGCAATGCTTCTACTACAAAGGCTTCACTCTCAAAGACGAGATCAAGAAGCCGGCCGACCGCGATGACGAAAGGCGAGTCGCCTCCGATGAACGATCTCCTCTCCTCAGCAGGGAAAATGGCAACGGCAGCAGCAATGGTCACGGCCCAGCACTCATATCCGACATGGAGCGCCGCTCCTCGCAATCCTCATTCCGAGAACGCTTCCTCTCCGTTGACGGGACCCATTTTTCCCCCGTCATGCCACTCCGACCAGAGCCTAATGTCGTAGACCCTACTCCCCTAGCCCTAAAGCCCTCGCCCTCCATCCTCTTCGCCGTCCTCTTCAACCTCAGCGCCGTCGTCCTCGTCTGCGCCGCCGGCGTCTTCGGCTGGTGGCTCAGCAACCGCTCCAAGCACCCCGACCGCCACCTCGAGCAGCCCGACCAAGACACGCTCCACTTTAACGTCCTCGGCCAGATCTTCGGCTACATCTGCGCGGTCCTCTACCTAGGCTCGCGCGTCCCGCAATTGTTACTCAACTACCGCCGCAAGAGCACCGAGGGGATCTCAATGCTGTTCTTCCTATTCGCGTGCATCGGCAATCTGACGTATGTGCTATCGATCTTTGCATATTCCCCTATATGCAGGCACCCGAGGCATTGTCGGGAGGGCGAGGCGAGGGCGGTTTATGCGAGGTATATTGCGGTTAACTTTTCTTGGTTGTTGGGCAGCTTTGGGACGTTGTTGCTGGATGGGTTTGTGTTTGTGCAGTATTTTCTTTATCGGAGGGATGAGGATGAGGAAGAAGAGGATGTGGCCGTTGTTGTTTCTTAGAGGACGGTTAGACGCATGGAGGGTTTGCTAGACGGCCTGCGCCTGCATAGGTCAGGCGCCTTTAAAATTCAAGAGTGTATATATTTATATATGAAACCGTACAATCAAAGTTATGGCCCTTCTGTTATCACGTTCCAACCTTGACAAAAATAGAAGAAGCGCTTGAAGCCACAGCCATATATAAAGGTACGTAGCATTGACCCCGCTATCACTCGGCTAATAGATTACCCTTTCGCCGTTCATCCCCACTCTCAATCTCCCACAAAGAAAAGGGCCGCCAAAAGAAGAAAAAAAAGAGCGAAAAAAAAAAATTCAATACCATTGGGCGGGACTTGAACCCGAGGCGATTTGAACGCCTAACCTTCTGGATGCTCCAAGAGTGAACTGGAATCAGACGCGCTACCATTGCGCCACGGGTCCTGCAATCTCGTTGAGAGATTCGTGTGCTCTTTGGTAGGAAGAATGGAGGGTTTGCAAAATTAAATGTACTATATAGTTAGTCAGATGAATGAGGACGGGGGATGAGGTTGGAAAAGATGGGATTTTACCGGTGAAAGGTGGGGGAGCTGAGTCATTTTTGGCTGGAGGATTTGTGGGTGAGGGAGGGGCAGGGGGTTAGGGGTACCGAGGCGAGAGTATACCCTTTTTGACCGGAGGACCTCGAGTTATCTATTTCGATGGCATACTGCTGTATACCTAGGTAGCTCATGATGGAACTGGCTGTTAGACTAATGGTAAGATTCTTATTGTAATTGCTTATAATCATGGTAATGATCGAATCTAGGGACAAGTACGATATTCTCGCTAGTACTTGAGAATTGCACAACTAGCACTTACACTTACTTAGACACTCTTTCTTTCAAAGGTCTTGAATGCCAGTGATAATCGAGCATGGCGGGCATGAAGTGCACTCTAGTATTTGTAACGTATTTCAAATTCGCAATCAGACTTGCCCTACTTTGAAGACGGCCCCTTTTGCTTTCCTTCATGTCGTGATAGGTTCTATTACTTAGGAGCTGTTCGGTCGCACCGCCCTCAAGTTCAAACTCGAGCTTGTTTTGCCCACGCTAATTACCTGCCGGCGTAGAATAGCGCGTTGCTAGCAGCGGTTAGCCGGACCAGCTGACTCGGAGTTGTAGAACTCGAAATTGGGCTACTGTTCGGTTCTGGTGTTGTGTAGCGCAGGCCTTGGCACCGCGCAGAAACTTCAACCTCATCAAATAGGCCAATTTTTGTATATAATTGTTCGTTCCTGGTGCTGTATAATGTCAAATCGTCAAACCCGCGTCAGTGATAGGACGCCGGCGTCCACAGCAGAGCCTACCGCTATACCACTAGTAGACTCTGCTGTCGCATCTGCGGTTGCGCTTGAAGCTATCACCACTGTTCCACTCGTCAGTTTACCAGCGAAGAGGAAGAGGGTTAAAACAGCTCGTGCACTTGCATCGCCATTCCCTTCGCCCACGCCTCCTCCTCCTCCTCCTGTTGCTACAACTCGCCGTAGCAAGGCGCTTAAGTGGTCGGACGACATGGTGATAGCCATGTACAACGGCCTGCTTGAAGGCGTGAATATGGGCCTCCGTGCGCAGAGCGGTTACCATCCTAGATGCTGGCAAATTGCAATTGAGAGAGTTCAAGCAGTTACGACGCAGCCAATTAAACTCACGCAGATAAAGTTGAAGCAAGCGGACGGGCGGAGGCTCTGGCAGAGCTGGTGGCCTCATTGCAATCACTCCGGCTGGAGCGTCACGGAAGAGGGTATACCTGTTTCCGACCCTGAGGTTATGGAGGCCGACTTTCTGCAGAACGAATCGCATCGTAGATGGCACCATAAGGCGCCTCTCGCGCACGAGCAGATGCATGCTCTCTTTGAAGGGATTGTAGCAACAGGGCAGTATAGTCAAACTGCTTAACAGGCGCGTGAGAGCCTGCGCGGCGATGCGGAGGAGGCCGATGTGGAGGAGGCCGCTGTGGAGGAGGAGGAGGAGGAGGAGGAGGAGGAGGCATCGGCCGAAGAGGTAGATGACGAGGAGGACGGTGGTAATGCAGAGCTGCCGCGAACTGCTACTGCTGCACCGTCAGTTTTTAGTTCAGTAGCACAAAGAGGGTCTACTTCATCATCTCGCCCTTCTCCTGTTTCTCCTGTGTCCTCTCGGTTATCTACTCCGGTTACTGCTACTGCAACAACACCACGCCCGTCAGCCACGCCTAGGCCGCCGGTCACACCTACGCCTAGGCCGTTATTGATTGCCCTGCGAAAACGGGCAGCAGAAGCGTCAGCTCGTAGTGCGGAAGAGGCTGCAAGGGGGAAGCGTTCAAAGAAGCTCACCATCGCAGAATCAATGGCGGAGATTTCCAAGGAGATTATGGCCTCGAGGCATCTGATAAGGCAGGCAGTTGCTCCACCACCTGTAGCAGCAGTGGAGGATCTCCAGGAGAGAGCGGTGGCGGCGTTCTTGGAGTATGAAGATGTTCTCTCTATTGATGAGCAGTTAGCAGTGCGAGAGGCGTTTGAAGATGACAAGCGGGCGAGGAGCTTTCTCTTGACCTCCGGGGAGCTCCGTGATGCGTGGGTCAGCAAAATTATAGCCCGTACGGTGCAGTTGAACGTTCGGAGTAGTGTTGAGGCTGTAGATGATGTCGAAGAGGAGCCCGTAGAGCAGGAGGAACTGGATTAGCTAGAGGAGGATGAGGAAATCAGGTCGGCTGCAAGAGGATGAGGGAATCAGCTCGGCTGCAGGAGGATGAGAGAATTGGCTTGGCTGCGCGAAGCTGTACAAAATGGATAGATTGTATGATATTCTCCATTTTGTAGTCTATACTAGACTACCTAGACTACCTAGACTAGCTATACTATACTAGACTGCCTAGACTATAAAATGGAGATATCCTACAATCTATCCATTTTGTATAGCCTCGCGCAGCCGAGCCGATTTCCTCATCCTCCTGCAGCTGAACTGATTCTCTCATCCTCCTGCAGCCGCTATCACGTGATCCTCGTCTACAACGAACTACTGCTATATTCTAACAATTCTAGTAATACAGAAGAAGCTTCTAGTGCTGCCAAGGCTGCTGCCTAGTGATTCACGCGTTTTAACGCGTTGAAAGTTGGCCAATTTCCACTGAATAGTGCAGAATTACGTCATACATCGTGAATTTAAGTCCAAAACAGGGGCGTTTTTCGCTGCATAGCGCCAAATTTGCCACTGCCTAGGCTGCTGCCTAGTTAGCGTGTTAGTTTCGTGTTTCCGGATAAGAGAGACGGCCAGGCTACGTGAGACTACACGAAATGGATAGATTGTAGAATATCTCCATTTTATATACAACCTCAATTCTCTGGTAACAACTCGCCTACCACCTCTCCCCTATCTAACCAGCAGTTCCGCACGTACTGATTCCACATAATTCTCGCGAACTAATCTCTCCTGTCATTCATACTAAACTCGCTCTCCGCTTCGGCTTTAAGGGCGTCCTAAGGATCCGGATACACTGGCTCTTCCGCAGGTACGTTTAAATCACTCGGGCGGTTTAAATTAATAAAGTTGTAAACAGCCATACAGCAGTAGACCACTTGAACCTGTACATTTAGCGGGAAGTTCGCCCTCGGCGCGTTAAAGTACTGGAATCTCGATTTGAAGATGCCGAACGTCCTCTCAACAGCGTTGCGCAGAGAGGCGTGTCGTAAGTTAAACAACTCCTTCTCGTTTGCTGGCTTCAACCTTGCTCTCTTATTCTCTTTTAGGTGATAGCGGACTCCACGGAACGGCGCCAGCGTAATGACAGTGTTGCTATACCCAGCGTCTGCTACGTAGTAACGGCCGCGAGGCACCTTAAACGGATAGTCAGCGTTCCTCGCTGCAGCAAACACTCGCTAATCATGAGCAGTACCCTCCCATCCTGCCAAGGCGTACACAAAATTGCACTCGAAATCAACAGCCGCGAATACATTCTGCGTCAGTCGTTGCGCCTTGCCCCTCCACGCCGCCTGACGATTCTCACCACCACGAATAGACACGGGCAGATGCGTGCCGTCAATCGCGCCGAGGCAGTCGTGGAAAGCTGGGTCTCGTTTTGGGTCATCCAGGATGGCATCGGGCGTCTCATTTCGGGGTAGAACTACAAGCTCAGTATAGAGCTCAAGCAGGGCCGGAATAACCTCATGGACCACACTTCCTAACACGTCAGATCTCGCTAACAAACTGGCAGGGCAGCTCGACAGCTTACGAATGTATGGTCGACGAGCTATACTGCGTATGCTCGCCAACCTGGCAATAGGAATTATTCGCCGCAAATACCAACAAAAAGATGAGCAACTTCTCTTCCACAGAGAGTAGCGTTGTGTCCTTCACAAGCCCTGTTCCTCGTAGGAATTCGGACAGCTTAATGAACACGTCGGGTCTCATCCTCACCATGTTTTGCATCCTGATTTCGTGGCCATATATGAGCGAGGCCGTCCACGTTGCGCCTCGAAACATATCCGTATTCTGTACCCTAACGCCCACAGGTTCCTCATGCGCCGCCGTTAGGAGTAGGAGAAGGGCAACATCATAAAGCAGCAAGAGGTGGACTAGCAGTGCGGGTGGCGGCGGTGCCATTATCACGAATCTGCAGACGTTGGTGTTGAGAAATGAGGCTTTGCGGGTGCACGTGACGAACTCGAACTCGCTCGAGTTCTGAACTCGAACTCGAACTGCAACTCAAAGCTGCAGTTCTAAACTCGAGCTCAACTCGAGCCTTGGCGGCCACATAGGGTTTACCGCGCACGCTTGCAGGGTTTTTTGAAGCCGTCGACGCCGTCTCTACTAGCGGGCGAAAACTCTTACAAAACTAGAGGAAATCGCCGAACACTACCGCGAGTTCGAGTTCAAACTGCAGAAGTTCAGAACTCGAGGCTAAAATCGCGTTCCTTGGCGCTCGAGTTCTGAACTCGAGGGTGCGACCGAACAGCTCCTTAGATAACGACTTAGATTAGTAACACCTAAGCAGGAAGTGGGTGCTTAGATCTCAATCTCGAGGAGACGACAAACTCCACCAAGAAAGCCCTGCCCCGAGGTGACTTTGCTTGAATTGCTTGCTTAGTAGTGCTTGCACTAATTTGAGGTGCTACTCTAGTTATTGTTCCGACAATCTACGCAAGAAAGGAAATGGAAACGCATGCTGCAACATTGATCTCTGGCTTCAGTGTTGTGCATTAGCAATTTTCTCCTCGCCTTGCATAAAAGTCTGTCCATAGCACGAACACCAAGCACAGATGCATGTCTACACGGAGCACGAAGCTGCGGCTGGCACACCTTAGTTGCATGAGACTTAGAGGGGTAGATACTGGAGGGCAGGTGGTAGATGTCCACACGTATGTGGGTAGGGTATCTTGGGGGTGCTTCTAAACTTTGAGGCGAAAGGATTATATGATATTATGTGCTTCTCTAGGATGGTAGTCCTCAAGTCTGACAACCTAAAATCCTTACTGTGATGAACTTAAATCCCAAAGCATGGATAATACGTGAAGCATTGGCATATATTAAGCTAACTTCGAGACTTAGCGTTAGTATTGTAGGTGTAATAAATGTAATCCACAGTGAGATGGAATAGGTGAAGGAAAGGAGACGAGATGGATGTGCGGGGGTGGGTATTCGTACATGATACCACTAGCACAAAAGCAGTTAGTGATTTGTCCCATGTCTTGTCAACTTCTCGTCTCGTCCTCTCTTTGCGAACCACTCGACGCGAATATGTAATCACCGTCTGCACGTCTTAATTTCATACCGTTTACGTTTCACCCTGCCGAGTCATGTCATGCCGAAGTAAACAAAACGCGAACATCTCCTAGGCAGCAGCAATCGGACCGAAATGAACATACACCTCTGTACCCTTCATCTACACAATTAAGCCTCGTGAACAACAATTGCATTCCAAACCTCCATCACAATCCTCCCTGTAGCTCCACTGATATACTACCAACCTCCTCTCAATGTCTCCCCCAACGCTCCTTACAATTCCCCGCGAATTGCGCGACGAAATCTACCATCTGCTCCTCCTCCCACCGCAGATGATCCCCTCGACCGCTCCCAAGAACCGCTACGCTAGTCACCACTTCGCCAAACCACCACCCAACTACATCGATAAAAGCATCTTCCTGCCGGCCCAGTTTCCTCTGTACCTCCTCCACGTCTGCCAGCAAATCCGCGCAGAATGCACCCAAACCCTTATCGACATCGCCAACTCGAGTCCCAAACAATCACGCCTGCGGAAACAATGTGAAGGCTTAGTAGAGCCTGACCCTTCTAGTGCAAGCAGCATGTACGAGGCCAGAAAGCTTCTCGAGACTGACATGTGGCCACAAATCACGATGGATGTCCTCCGAGCTGTGCATGCCTCCTTCGGTGGGATGCATATTCCAGAGAGAACCTCGCTTTCGCCCACCTTCTTCTCCCTTCTCCCGATCATGCAACATGTCCGTCAACTCCAGTTCGCCATATGGCCCGGGTGGGCTTGGTGGAACGGCCCTCCCAAAAGACGCGCGAATCCTGTCCCGAGCCTACGCAGCTTACGCCTCCACCGCCTGTCGGGCTCCCCTGATCAGACTTATGAAAGTACAACTCCGGAGTTGGTGGAGACTTCGGAGCCAGACCAGCTGGCCACAGCGTTGGAGGCAGTTCTAGCGCGGCTGCCGTGTGTGGACGATGTCAGTATTGATGTCTTGATGCACATGTATAATTATTCGAACTTCGACTTGCCGGATAAGAAATGGGAAAGGGTGCAGGGGTGGCTGGATAAGCCGGTGGAGACGGGAACAGGGAGGAGGTGGAAGAGGGTTCGGAGGCAGATGGTTGCGGTAAATTTCTCCGCGTCGTGGTGGCTGATACCCTTTTACAAGAAGACAGAGGTGTGGGAGGAGGGCGAGGGCGAAGTGCAGGAAGGCGGAAAGAGAGGGAGAATCGTAAACGTCGTTGAGGAGATGACTGAGGTAGGTTGGCGTTTCATAGAGGTGTTTGGTGGCCCTTGGTCTTCGACTAACGTCTTTTAGTTGGCTGAGGAATGGGAGGATGCGGCGGCCAAAGCTAAGAGGGGTGAGGCAGACGAAACAAAAATTTATACCAGGATCGATACCGACGCAGCTCCAGCAGAGGTCAACTCTACATTGGTTGGTAAATTGGGAACTATGATCTTTGGATCTAGGTAAAGGCGTCGGACGATTAGGCTCGCTCTCGGTAACCTTCCACTAAAAGATAAAAGGTGAAATCTCGACCGTCCTCTATAAGGGGCTCTGTTCAAAGGGAGTACGATACAGTGCTAGGTCATAAATCCAGGCACACGAATATACCAATGCTCTGGCATCACTTGCTCTCTCGAAACCACCGTAAGGAGTGCCCTAGGTAATATGTCTCTAGTTATTCAGAAGGTAGTCTCATTCTTACTTCGGTAACCTTGACATCGTATTCGGAGTTTCCAAAGCCTGTCGGGGTACCCTAAACAGTTGCAAGAAGTGCCCAAACTTACGTCTTAGAACTATACATTATGGTCTAACGAAGTTTCCAAAGCAAGCAGTTGATATATATCTCTTCTTCTTGTTACGTTCCACGCTTTAAGCATCATACCAGAAAATTGTAGACAATTCAGTGCGCAGCAGAGAAAAAGCGCCAAGAAACGAACTCTATTTTGCATACGAAAAATAACCATAGCAACACTACCTTGGCATTAGCATTTCTACATAGGACATTTCCTCTTCTTGTCGCCAAGGTCGATATCATAAGCATGATTCAAATACCGTTATGTTCGAAAGTCATACGAGGTCCACCGAAAACACAGCATATGACGTCATACCTCAAAGCTGACAATCTCACTCAGACTCGCAGCAACTAGGTCTTGCGTACCATTGTTACGTGCCAGCGGCAGGGAAATGCCAGCACAGCGTTATATTACATCTGCCTAACTCGCAGCTTTTACTGGATAGGCGCAGGCTTCTGCCACGACAAGGGGTATGTAGATCCTCATCAAACCGGCAATGATTGATCCCCGGCTCTCTCCCTTGCATCTCACGTGCACCCACTCCGTCGCATACCATTCGAACCAAGACAGTCAGCAGGCTTCCTACCGTCTTGTCCGGGGAAGGCTGTGGTCAGAAGCTGTGCACGATGATGGCACTGCCGGAGCGGGAGCTGCGGACGCGGTAGTGAAGGACGCTGTGTATATTAAATGGTGTCTCCTCTCGCTCCAGGAACTGTGGTTTAATAGCCTTATATTATATTGGGGTAGGGACCAACTACACTGCTTTCAAATGACCTATTCTATAGCATCCTATTCGCTGCTCGTCAGTGCCGCACTGGCATTGGTCGCCACAACACCGATTCATCCTCGCGCCGCAGCGTCGTGGCCGGACCCGGAGCCATGTACAGGCAATAACAGCTATATCCACGACCCGAGTATAATCAAGGAGATACATGGTACCGCTTCTCGACCAACGACAACATCCTCATTGCGAACGCGCCCTCGCTTAATGGGCCTTGGACGTACCAGCAGCAGATGCTGCCCCAGGGCAGCATCATCAAAGTCGCTGCTGATCAAGAACTCTGGGTAAGCAGAGTGTTGCAGAAGCTTGAGCACTTACAATGCTCCCTGCAATGCCCATCAACCTAGCCAACACAACGCGGCTCACATCACACAGGCCCCCGACGTCCACCTCATCGACAACACATACCACGTCTACTACGCCGTCTCCACCCTGGGCAGCCAAGCCTCAGACATCGGCGTCGCCACAGCGCCCTCGCTCGAGGTCGGCAGCACCTGGACCGACCACGGCAGCCTCGGGATCCCCAAGAGCTCGAACTACAACCTCATCGACCCAAACCTCTTCCGCGACGGGGGGGACACGCACCACTTCGTCTTCGGCTCCTTCTGGCGCGACATCTTCCACACAACCCTCTCCGCCGCCGACCCGACGACCTGGTCCGGCGTCACCCCCGCAAACGTCGTCTACAACTCGACCATCCGGCTCGGGACAACCACCACGACCGTCGAAGAGGGCGCCTTCCAGTTCTCCACCACCGTGCGCGGCACGCCGTGGCACTACCTCTTCTTCTCCAGCGGGCTGTGCTGCCAAGCGCCCGACGCCCTGGCGCCCGCGGGCGAGGAGTACAAGGTCATGGTGTGCCGCGCCGCCGCGCCCACCGGCCCGTTCGTCGACCAGGCCGGGAACAGCTGCCTCGCCGGGAACGGGGGCACGCTGGTGCTGGGCAGCCACGGGTTTGTGTATGCGCCGGGGGGCCAGGGCGTGCTGGTTGATGATGGGGGGGGGCGGGATGTTTTGTATTATCACTATGGTATGTGGGGTTTCCTGGTTAGGTTTCTGGGCTTGCGAGATTTGAAATGCTGACTGACGTGGGGTTAGTGGATACGCGCATTGGGTATGCGTATGCGGATTTTCAGTTTGGGTTTAATTACTTGGATTTCGAGTCTGGGTGGCCTGTGGTTACGACTTGATGAATGGATGGGAGGGAGGGGGGATAGGACCTTTTTTATACGACGTTAAGATTGGAATGAAATGAGAGAATGTAATATGGTACCGGCAGGGCTGGTTGTCAAAGCTGTGCGCTCTAGTTCTGCTCGGATAATCCTCGATACTCCTCGATCGGTAGCTTCCATTCAGACACTCCTCAGCGAGTCCTCGGATGCGGGTTTGAGGAATGAATCTGAACGCGAAAATCCGAAAAGACTCTAGTGCCCGAGGAGTTGAAGCTGCCATGCTAGAAAAGGGCGCGTGATTTTTTGGGATACTCAAAAGTAGAAAACGCTCGGGATTTTTCCGCTTTACATGCTCAGATAGCGCAATCTAAGAGGCGTCTCCAAAGAACAAAACTAGGCAAGTATGAATACACTCACATCCTAGCATCCATTGTACATATCCTCTAAGTGTACCACATCTCTTCCAACTCCAACCCAACATCTTATCAACACCCACCTCATCTACCCTCCCCCCTCCGCATCTACGCAAACTCAATCTTCCACCCCTTCCCCACTGCAACCTTCGGATCCCGCACCACCGCCCAGCTCGCCTTTCCCCCTTGGGCCGGATAGTACTTCAACTCTACCTTCTTCCCCGCTTTGCTCTCCTTCACCCCCTCCTCACTAACCCCCACCTTGCTCAAATCCTTCCAACTCGCCGGCGCGCCCACAATAATTACCTTCTCAATCCGCACCTTCGCCATCGTCTTCGCGTACGCCGCCGTCTTGGCGCCCGGTGCTCCAATGTTTATCGAAGAAAGCGAACTCGTCGCCCAATCGAACACGAATTTCCGGTGGATAAACGCGCCCTGCTCGTGATCAAACGTCTCGCCGTCGTCAACATACAGCGTCCCCTCCGCATTGCCAGTATTGTCGAGCACGACCACGAGCGTGAAGGGGTCCCACTTCATGAGCCCGCTGCTGCGGCGCGGGCGGTCGCGGCGCGGGATGACGTGCCCGCCCTGCATGAGCAGTGGGATCTTGTCGAGGGGCGCTTTGACGGTGTGGTAGCCGGCGCCGACGTAAGTCGTGTAGTCGAAGTAGTCGTAGTAGGGCTGGGCGTCGGCGAGGTAGATGTCGACACTCTCGGCGCCCTCGGTGACGACGGGCTTGGCGAGGAGGCCCGTGGAGCCGACGTAGAGCTGGTCGTCGATGGCGAAGCCCTTGTCATCGTCCGGGTGGACGTAGAAGTTGGGCCTGACGATGGGCGCGCCCGTCGTGGCGGCTTCGTGGAAGGCCGTGTACCAGGCGGGGAGGAGCTGGTAGCGGAGGCGAAGGGCTTGCGAGATGATTTCGGTATAGGGGGCGCCGGGGACGTAGGGCTCGCGCCGTCGGGTGTCGATGTGCGCGTGGCCGCGGAAGAAGGGGTAGAAGGTGCCGGTTTGGTACCAGCGGGTTAGGAGCTCCTTGCTTGGGTTGCCGAAGAAGCCACCCACGTCGGCACCGGAGAATGGGAAACCTGAGATACCTTGGTTTAGTACCATGGGAATGGATATGGCCAGATGAGACCATTCCGCTAGGTTGTCCCCGGTCCACATAGCACCGAGACGTTGGCTTCCGGCGTAGAATGAGCGGGTCAGAACAAAAGGTCGACGGACCTCACCCTTCTTCCGTTCTAGCATGGCCTCGAACGTGGCATTGTGGAAAGTCAAACCATTGATGTTATGCACATCACGGTGCTCCCAGTTTCCGTAGTGCAGATTGTCTTTCGGCATGGTCGTTTCAGGGCCGTTGAATACAGAGGGCTCGTTCATGTCGTTCCAGATGAAAGTGTTAGCAAAAGTACCCTTCCAGCTATCGTATTTGAATAGTGTTGTCCACCATTTGATAGCTGCGGGATTGAAGCAATCCACCCAATACGAAGACCCAGGCCAACACCAACCCTCATAATCGTTGCCTTCTTTGTTTTTGACCGCAAGGCCTTTGCTCTTCATCTCATCGATAACAGGGTATTTGTCCGTGTTCTTGATGTGCGGGTCGATGATTGCGACCAGCTTTCTATCGCGTTTATCCAACTGGTTGTGCATTTTCTTGGGATTTGGGAATGTGAGCGGATCCCAAGTGAAGTACTTCTTGCCATCTGTGTACTCAATGTCGAGCCAAATAACGTCGTATGGAATCTTGAACTTGTCGAATTTACGATCAACGTCCATGACGTCCTCGTCGGTGACATAGTTCCATCTGCACTGGTGATATGCAATGGCAAATTGCTGGGGCATCGCCGTAAATCCGGTCAATTCGCCGTACTTATGGGTGATATCCTTGGGAGTAGGTCCAAGCAGCACAAACACATCCAATATCCCACTTTCAGAGATCCAATGTGTTTGCGTGTCCGTGACAGACTTGGTTCCAAGGCTGAGGGGATTTTTGGAACCCTTCGACTTCAAGACATCAATCCAGGTCTCAGCAGCATTCAACCAGAAGACTCCGACAGTAGATCCTTTGCGGTGGGCTTGCATCAACGGAATGGCACCGTAGAGTGTCATAGGGCTGTCCAATTCGTACTCGAAAACGTCGGCATTGTAGAGTCGGTAGGGCTCGCTGTATTTTCCATCTCCGCCTCTACAGACTTGTCAGCGCAAAATTCTCAAGTCAGCAATTGATGAGCTCGTACCTTGTTTCTTTCAACGACAAAGAGCTTGCGTGCTCTGGGATTCCGTAGACGTGTTCGTAGCCCGGGAATGAGATGTCCAAAGCCACGGCTTCTGGTCCCTTGGGCTTGCTATCCGTATTGCCACCAAAAGACTCTTCCCACCAAGTGCTCTCGTCTTCACTATTTTCCTCAGCTGTCTCTGGAGGAGGTTCTTCGCCTTCCTTCGGTGCTGGCTTCTCGATCTTCGCCCTCCAATGCTCCATATTCAACAGACCTCGCTCATTGAACTTGATATGTGTTTCACCATCCCGCTTAAAGTCGATACCGAACGGAGAATGTGTGATAACCGCTTCGTGTTGGCCAGCAGGACCATAGTTCACTCTTGTCGAGCCAGCTTCCGTGTCCCGACTCAATGCAGCACCGGTGCTGATTTCGAGGCCCCCCACAATAGCCCATTTTGATGCTTCATTGTACCGCTCCTTTCTTGCTTTGCTATCATGCCGTAGCGTAATGTCTCCCTTTTGTCGTTTTTCCTCATCCACCGTCACTCGCGCTGTGCCAGATTCCAAAAACGTGACAGTGAGCGGTAACCGGACCGTCTCACCAGCCTTTCCAACCGTCTTGAGTATTGTGCCAGACAACTGCCCATCTTTGAAGGAAACGGAGGAGGGATCGAGGTTGTAGGGGGAGGCCCAGCTCGAAAGCTGGGCTACGTCGTCGGCGAATGCTCTGTTGCGTTTGCAGAAACCAGCCTGAGTGCACGTCTTGAAGTTCTCGTGTTTAACCATGACTACACGCTGTATAAGTATACAGAATAGAATGATAGCGAGCTCAATGGGCGTCAGACGGAAAAACACATACCAACTGGCGTAAACAGGGAACTCAACGCGGCAAAAGAAAGGAAAACACCCGTCCAGCTGCGGGGCTGGGGCATTGTGAACAACATGGTGGCCTAGACGCAGCTGGGTGCTGTCAGGCAGAGTCGCGTTCACTCAGCTGGTGGAGGCTTGGTGTTTGGATTCGGACTGGCCAGGTTGCTCATCACAGGCGGTGGAGCTGCAGCTGGCATCTCGCTCCAATTGGCGCCACCAGGGGCTGCACGGCCTCTCTTTTAGCAGCCCCGCCCTAAAAGTGCCACCGCACTCCCCCCACTAGATACACGACAATTTCTGCCCAGCCGCCGCTATATATGACCTCGCAATTCCCTTCTGGCATCCCCGACCCGCCCATCTTCAAGCACCTAGGACCGAAAGACCGCGCCCGTCTCCGCCATAACATCGAACTCCACGCCGAACAGGAACGAGAAGCCGCCAACATGACTACTGAACAGACGTGAGTTCCCTCGAGTTATCGGGAGAGAGGAGCGGTGAAGCTAACGTTGAGGTCTTAGTTTCATTGCCATCAAGCCCGATGGTGTCCAGGTATGCCAATGTCCTATGCTAGTGTCCTATATCAAAGCATCAAAACATCAGAACCATATACTCTCCTCTTCGTGGCTGCCACCCCGCAAATAACCCAATTGCTAACGCCCTACCAGCGTGGCCTCATCGGACCCATCATCTCCCGCTTCGAGAACCGTGGGTACGTAGCCGCAGTTTCCCTTCGCAAATGTACCCCTCCAAACCCTGAACATCTCGCTGACATCCTCCAGCTTCAAGCTCGCGGCTATCAAGCTCGTCACCCCCACCAAGGAGCACCTCGAGAAGCACTACGAGGACCTCTCCGACAAGCCCTTCTTCCCCGGACTCATTGCCTGTATGCCTCCCTCTCCTATGAACCCCCTACACCGCAATACAAGCACAAGTCCCCATACTGACTCACACAGACATGGGCAGCGGTCCCGTCGCCGCCATGGTCTGGGAGGGCCGTGACGCCGTCAAGACCGGCCGCTCCATCCTCGGTGCCACCAACCCGCTGGCCTCTGCCCCTGGCACCATCCGCGGCGACTACGCCCTCGATGTCGGCCGCAACGTCTGCCACGGCTCCGACAGCGTCGAGAACGCCAAGAAGGAGATTGCTCTCTGGTTCAAGGAGGGCGAGGTCCAGACCTGGAAGAGCGCCCAGTTCGACTGGATCTACGAGAAGCCATAGATTATGACTAGAGGATATGGTGATACGATGCTATGAAAGGACCGATGGTTTGGGGATCGCGCTTGTCCTGGCTTCCGCATGGGGGTCAGGTCCTTACCTAGAATTGAAATGAAAAAAGCATTTTACAATCTTCTTGGTTGAATTCTTTGTCATGTGATAATGACCTTCGGAATATCTGGGGTGGGAGACTGATTCAGAAGTTGTGGATCTGATCATCGAGATTTGAACACCTACGGACAGCAGGGCACGCTGGGCATGAAAACAGTGGCACACTCACCGAGCACTCTGCCTGTGTGTACACACGAGATAGCTTGTTCTAGAACTAGTGTGCCACTTTTTCCATGCCCCGCGTGCAGGGCTACTTGGGATTATTACGGATATCAAATCTTATGATATGAGTTTCATATCCTTGCAAGCAGAGATTGATTTCAGGCGCTCAAGGCTATCAAAGGCCTTCGAAGACTTCAGCAAGCTAATGGAACGTGCACATTACTCAAGCCTAGAGGCCAATACTCTGAGTATATGAACTGTCCATCCACTTCAAATTGTAGACCCGTCCAGTAGCATACATGCTCTAGCTGAACAGTGTACCCAAGCAGCTTTATCACATCCTTGCTCTCTGCCGATCCGATCCGAGATGGCTCTCCCAAAAACCTCTATCTTCCAGCTCTCAGCTCCTTTGACAGCCCGTCTTTCCGAGCCATCTAATTCCCAACAGGTCGTATTGCAGACATGATTACTCGTCTGCCTCCGGCTTGACTTTCACATCCTCTGACTTCTTGTCCGCCTCCTGCTCAACAATCGCCCCCTCGCCAGCTTGCAGAGCCTCTTTCTGCTCCGCCTGATATCTCTCCCACTCAGCCCTGTTCTTCTCGCCCTCCTCCCGCTTCGCCCTCTTCCTGTTATTATAATAATCCTTCTTCTGCTCCCACTTCTCCTTCCGCTTCGCCTTGCCCTCCTCCCCCCTCCTCTCCCGATGCCGCATCAACGACCCCTGCCCCCTCGTCCGCTTCCTCTCATTCAACTCCCTCACCTCCTCACTCAACCCCTCCCCCAGGCCCCTCACCTCCCTCTCCCCAATCCTCGCCCTGACCTCCTGAACCACCACATCCCGAATCCCCTCCACCACCGTCCCCGCCAACCCCTCCGGCACACAAAACGGCGCCACCTCCCCACTGCACCCACACCCACTCCTCTGCCCCACCTTCATCTTCTTCCCATTCTTCCCCCCCTCCACCCTCCTTCCCGGCTCCGCCTTCCGCACACCCTCCCACGGCCTCCCCCAAACCGCCTCCACCACCCTATCCGCCACCACCGCCGCGCCCACCGCGGGCAGTCTCGCGCTCGCCACCACCGGCATCGCCCTGCTCGGCGGCCGCACCCGCCCTACCCGCGCCAGTGCCATCAGCACCTGCGCCTCCTGCGGCACGCTGCCGGGAAACCGCCGCTGCCAGAGGTCCTGGAACGCCGTGTCGCCGCTGAGGTGGCTCTTCAGCGTCGCGGGCCAGCCGTGCAGGCCGCGCGGGAGCACGGACCCGGGGAACACGAGGCTGAAGGCCGCTTTGTGGCGGTCCATTTTCGGGTCTGCGGGGGGAGTGGCGCTGAGGGGCAGGATGGTGAGGTGGGAGGCGAGCGCGGCGAGCGCGGCGCAGCGCGGGTGCAGGAGGGTGCGGGCGGCGCGCGGTTGCGAGGTTGTGTGCCGGAGCCAGGCGGTTAGGGCGGTGCCGTAGGGGAGGCGGGTGAGGGGGGTGAGGCGGGGGGTGCGGAAGAGGGTTGTTAGGTGGGGGTGGGTGGAGTGGTTGAAGGAGACGGTGGAGGTGGAGGAATGGTCTTCGTTTTTGGGAGTGGTCTTGTCCTTGGGGGCGTCTCCGTCCTTGGGAGCGTTTTCGTTCGCGAGAGTGGTTCCTTTCTTAGGAGTGTTTTCGTCCATGAGAGTGGCTCCGTTCTTGAGGGTGTCGATGCAGGTTCCGTACATATCGAGCAAGTCCTTGAGCCCGGTGACCATGTGGTCCCATTGTAGCAGCGTCGTGGTCCAGTGGAGCGGATCTGGGGTTCTGCTTTCAGGAGCTTCGTGGTTAGACACCGAGGAAAGCGCCCTCTCGATATCTTTGAAGACCCACCGCAGACGAATCCTGAGTATGATATGTAAGGCGTACGCGCAATCGTGATCGAACTCGCCCTTCTTCAGCGATGCCATCGCTTGACGCAGTCTGAGCTCGTAAGCGTCGTCAACCTCCACATCCTCTTTCCTATGAAGAGCCTGCTGGACAACCCGAATGACAGCATCTACAAGCGTCATACCCATCGACGAAATCTTAGGTTGATCTTTCGCCAGGAAGGTCAAGGGTTCGAAGTCTTCTCCGAAGTGCGGAAGGTCGCTGAGAATAAACGACACGAAGCTCGACTGCTCGACACCAAAGCTGAGCCGATGGACGTACTCAGGCAGTCCCGCGCCCAGGGAATATGTCAAAAACGCGCGCTTGAATCTTGCTCGCTTGGTTGGCTGTTGGAAATGGTTGTGGTATGCCCGGAGAAGCGTGCCAAAGACCTTGACATGTCTATCGAAGCCGTCCGGGGGAGAATCAGAGTCGGGAAGGACCTCGCAGTCGGTGATCTCGTCCGGCGCGAAGAGGTACTTGTAGTTACTAGACAGCCATTAGACACTATAGTTTGAGCAGTTGAATGCTAGAGTCTCATACCTGCTTCCGGCGTCTTGGTCCATGTTCGTAGCAACCACCAGCTCGTGGTACGGCCGGCTCGAAAGCGCGTCCACCGCCGCGGCGACTGTCACGTTCTCTCCAGGCTCGCGTATTAGGAGCACAGACAAAGCCACCGCTTCTCTGTGCTTGGGGTTTGTGTGCGCTGGGGGCTTCGAGCTGTCGTTGGGAAACTTGTCCATCACGAGCGAGCACATGGTCGAGAGGGCGCGGATCTGCTGGTCTAGCTCGTATGCCCACTGCTTCTCGCGATCATGTTGACTGGCCTCCATCTTGGGTGTACGTTAGCAGAGATGCGATGGGTGCAGTGGAAGTCAGAAGTAGTGAAGCGGGATTTGGTGTGGTGCAAAGCGTGTCGCGTTAGTGAATCAGGAATCAAGCAAGTTTGAAGAGATCAAGAAAATAGGCAGTACTGACTTTGTCTTTAACCCACCGCACAACCCGTATCACTATTGAGAGCATACGTTGCATTCGAATGTACAGGGCGGTGTGAAAACTCTATGTGAGTATGACCATGGACGTCGGCAATGGGGCCTATCCGCTTAGGTTTGTTGAGGGATTGAACCTTGGAAACACAGCAAAGAGACCTTGGTCCACAAAAGCGTTCACTATACGGCAATGGAGAACAATTCAGCTATTGGTTGGATGGAAGACTGAAGAGATGGCGATAGATCACGTGGTCCTCATCCAGATTCTATCGGTCTACGTCACTCTGATTGGAAACAAACAGACCTCAGAGTGCCTAGGCCAGGCAAGGCGCCGCTCAGAAATGCCAGCTTACCACGTGAATGTTCTCACCGTCCAAGCTCACCATCGATACCCCCTACACTCGTTGCTGAATCACTGGCCTCAAGAGTCATTCATGGTGGGCTAGTATCTGTCAGGAAGAAGCACATAAGAAGGGAATGATTTATGAAGCTAGCATAAAGGACACTAGTGTAGATCGCGAGGAGAGCACTCACTGAATTGGCATGGCAGATCACGCTGCTGATTGCTCGTCGTCCGCTCCAGGGCAAAGAATTGTCACCATCCGAGGCTCGACCCTAATGCGCATGGGAGCATGACTTTAGAGTACAGAGCTTTTATCTCAGGGACGAGCATGGCTCTCAGTCGCGATTTCGATTTGGAATCCATCTCCGCAACACAAACTCGCGAACCTTGTACTGTTTCAGGATCTTGCCAATGTCGGTCTGCCCAGCTGCTACCTCGATCTGCGTAGGTGGCGGTATATCCACATATACTAGAACCAAGCTCTTGTGTACTTGTGTCTGAACACGGTTGACTCGATGCAGCCACCACCAATCCCGTTCAACACCCTGCTGAGCTGCTGCTTTCTGGTCCGGATGCTCGGACCAATATGGATCGCTGTATGACGGTATGATAATTACAGCAAACTCAGCATGAGAGAACACAGGTCCTCTATTGTAGAGCAGGTAGTCGACAGCGAATTTCACGCCTGGACGGACTACCCAGCCTAACGATCGGAAGTGATGGTAGACAACGTATTTCAGGAGGAAGGCACCATCCGGCTGTAAGTATTGGGACTCACCAGGCGGGAAGGTCGAGTGTTCAGCAAACAGTCCCATAAGCTTCGAAGACGACATCGGTGAGTTTTTGTCAGATACCTCAAGGGCACCAAGAGCGTAGACTAAGAAGAAGGCTTCTTCGCACGTCAGTTGTAAATGCTCCTGATCCTCGATTTCTTCGTCGAGGTCCTCATCCGCTTTGTCAAGGACATTTGCGGCATCTTGGGTTGACGTTGTGACAGTCTCTGTGTCTGGAAGCAGTGTGGATGAAGGCAAGGCAACGACGGAATCAAGTGTTACGTTATTTGCAATGGAAGCATCGGCAGCCCCATTGAGCTCAGACTCATCATGACTCTCAGGAATGTGAGTTCCCACCGGCAACTTTCCTTCGTCCTTCAGCTGCTGTTCGATAGTCTCTCTTTCTTTCCTTGCACGCTCTAATTTGAATTGACGTCGGGTCTCCCGTCTCTGCCGCGTTACTTCTTCGCTGGTTTCGAAGGCTATGAGCCCTCGCCTTCTCTTTTCCTGGTCTAGCCAGCGAGGTTCACTGCGACTGAGCGTGCCCTTTCCGTAGAAGCCTTGTTCCCAGAGAGCTCGAATTGTAACAGCATCTGTAATATGCACAGCTTGCGTGTCGTGGGAGAAGTAGCCTTTGTAGAGATTCGGTAAGTGAGATGACGGCGGCCAGAAGTATTGGGAGACCACTGTCAAGATGATGCGCGCAACAGACAGTGGGTTGTGAGGAATAAAAGATGGCACGGGGTATATTTCTAGTGGCAGAGGGTGGCTGTGTATCTGAGCGTAGTTGGGTTTCTTCGGCCTAGGCGTCCGCTCTTGAGGTTTCACAGCGACCTTCTCAGGCAGCTTCCCATCCTCATGGCCCGTTATTACAGGTGGTACCACTCCATTCGCACCTTCGACTTTGGAAGTCATCTCGGGGTCCAGATGGCGTCGTTTCGCCTAGTTCTTGTGATACGTTAGCTTTCAGCCGAGCGAATAGACATGAAAGCATAATGATGATGTTTGAAGTTGCTCAGATACCGTTGTAGTCTAATACAAATTGGTCTCTCAGAGGAGAACGAAGAAATCAAAATTCGCTCTTCAAGTGTACAATAAGGTGTCATCTTCGCAATTTGACGCGTCGCCAGTGGGAAAAAGGTTAGAGCTTCACTTACAGTTCTCAGCCCAAGCTGATGGACGGATGGACAAGCAGACGACCGACAGAAGTGAGGGTTGCCGTAGACATCTCCAAGCTTGGTGATCGTAGGAGCTTGGAGCAGCGCAGATTTTGATGTGAGTCGAAAAGGCTGCGGCGCTACATTCTTCCGGAGCTCTTATCGATAAGACACCACTGCAGAAGAATGTCAACGGGACAGGTCAGACGTTCATTCATCCAGCATAGAACGGTTCTAGACACGCAGACATGTTCCTCACAACGAGGTGGTCCTTGAGACTACCTCGACTAATCTACAGGCCTCTGTCGACCTCCAACCGACCCCGAGGCCGTCCCCTAAAGAACTCCCTTAACAAATCGCCACCTTCGCAATTCGTCCGATCACAGAAACAACCTCAAGAGCCTGTCCCAGCACAGCCAAGTAGCGATCCGTCTAAGATTGAAGCGGTGTCAACAGCTTTGAGTCAGGCGTCTGATGCAGATAACAACCTCCTCACACCTGTTCATATACCAGAGGATCCCCATGGCGTCCTTAAAGAGAACCACCCCGCGGTTTCGCTACTCCACAACTCTTCCATCATAGTACAGCGACAGATCGAAATGATGAATGTGTTTTTAGGATTCGAGCAAGCAAATCGATATGTAATAATGGACCCGCATGGAAATCATATTGGCTATTTGGCAGAACAAGAGCATGGAATGGGGAACGCTATTGCTCGCCAGATGCTCCGGACCCACCGGAGCTTCACGACACATGTATTTGATAAGCACGAGCAAGAAGTACTTCGGGTACGTAGATCTATGTTACCTAGACGTTATAAAACAACCCAGATTTCCATTAAATCTATCTACATTGGTTCTCACAAATGTCCTAGTTTCATCGTCCTTTCAGCTGGATTTCTTCAAGGATCAGAGTCTATGATGCCCAAAACGATACTGAATCATACTCGCCCTCCACATCTCTACAAGGCACGAGTGTTGGCTCTATTGCTAGCCAAACGTCCTCCCATATCTCGTCCATACCTCTCTCACAAATGCGAATTATCGGATCGGCCGAGCAAGAGTGGGCACCTTTACGTCGCAAATACAACTTGTTCCTCGCACGCAACCTCAACCAAACCCAACCCGACCCGAACCTGCCCCAACTAACATCAGGCGATCTTCCACTATCGAACTCCAAAGCTTTACAAGTAGTAGAAGGCGACTCGCGCGAGACTGGAATGATGCAGTTTGCTCGTGTCGACGAGCCATTCTTATCCTGGGACTTCACGCTATTATCAGAAGATCAAAGACTACTCGGCTCCGTCAACAGGAACTTTGCGGGCTTTGCAAGGGAAATCTTCACCGATACTGGCGTGTACGCGTTGCGTATGGACGCGGCGGGTCTCGCATCGGAGCCGTCGCATATCATTTCGAAGACCAGTGCACGTCACAAGGAAGACATACAGTTGACACCCGGAATGACGCTCGACCAACGGGCGGTCATGCTTGCCACCGCGGTGAGCATCGACTTCGACTATTTCAGCAGACACAGTTCTCAAACTGGCGGCATGGGATTCATGCCACTGTGGTTTCCCATGGGCGGCGGTGAAGCTGCTGGAGGCGCTGCTGCTGGAGGCGCGGCTGAGGCTGGTGCGGTTGGAGCGGGTACTGCAGAGGCGGGGACTGCTATGGGCGAAGTTGGATCTGTAGCAAGAGGTGTTGGATCCGGCGAAGGGGCGATAGCCGGTGCAGGGACGATGGCTGGATATGAAGCCATGCAAAGAGGTAGAGGCTCCTCCCCGCAACCAAATGAGGAGGAAAGTAAAGGGGACCCCTTCGGTGCAGGAGGAGACCCGCGAGACGGTGACAGCCCGTGGGCTTCAGACGAAGACTCACATTGGTTCGGGGACGATTCTCCGGGCAGCAGTTCTGGCCCAGAAGATGGCGGGAGCAATCTCTCCTCGGGATCACAGGGACCACAAGGTGGTGATGGAGGCGGAGGAGAAGGCGGAGGCTGGATGGATAGTTTTGGTGATTTCTTTGGCGGTGATTGAAGCAGTCAGAGCAGACAAATGTATCACCACCCTGTATTCGGATAGTCTGTAAATCAAAACGCAATATCCAACTCAATACGAGTAGCACGAGAAGATCTGTGTATTTGAACTAAACATAAGCTACACCTGTCAAATTAACTACAACGACCAATAAAGATTGCGCTAGGCACGTGCGTCATTGTCGCAAACTCCACGAACCTCAACCTTCACATTCACTCTCCAAGAGAACACCTCTCACCAACACTTCAACACGCCACTCCCAAATAGGCAGCTCTCTTACTGGCACCGCCAATAGCTCCATCTCCCACTCTCCAAACCAAACCACGCCTCACAACCTCCCAACTCTTCTACCCCCACCATGGCCAACCCCGCCAGCAAACGCCTCTTCAAAGAATACCGCGGCCTCTCCTCCGACCCTCCCGAAGGCATCACCGCCGGCCCCGTCACCGAGGACGACATGTTCCTGTGGGAAGCGCTAATCCAAGGGCCCGAAGGCACGCCCTTCGAAGGCGGCATCTTCCCCGCGGAGCTCAAGTTCCCCAAGGACTACCCGCTCGCGCCGCCGACGATGCGCTTCACGTGCGAGATGTGGCACCCGAACGGTACTTCCCACCCTTCCCAACCACTCATGCGAAGAAGGAATTGGGGTAAAGCTGACGAGTTTGCGGGAGTTGGGCAGTGTACCAAAACGGGACCGTGTGCATCTCGATCCTTCACCCGCCCGGCGACGACCCGAACCACTACGAGCACGCGAGCGAGCGGTGGAGCCCCATCCAGAGCGTCGAGAAGATACTGATTAGCGTGATGAGCATGCTGGCGGAGCCGAATGATGAGAGCCCCGCGAATGTGGATGCGGCGCGGATGTGGAGGGAGCGGCGGAAGGAGTATGAGCGGATTGTGCGGGAGAATGTGAGGAAGGGGTTGGGGCTGTAGGGGAGGTGGGGGGGAAATACGGTGATTTTAGTTGGAGCGCGCGGAAGGATCTGTTGTTAGGATGCATGGCATGGCATGGCATGGCATGGCGTTTATTGGGTTTGATAGGTTATAGTGGAGCGAGTCGGCGCTCACAGGGCAGGCGGGTTTTCATCGTCGTTAAGAAGAAAGACTGTTTTATTCAACTCATTACGAAAAGGATGAATGGTTGTCGTTTGCAAAGTGCATGCGTCGAGGACTGCAGGCTCATGCGCAAGTGTGGTCCAATCAAGTCCCGCTCGCTCATAACATCAGGATCATCCCATAGAACAGAAGGAAAAGAGCAACAGGGACAGGCCTCTCACAAGAAGACTAGTGGACAGAATCAATCGGACTCGCTCGGCCACCCTGGGCAAAGAACCTCCTCATTCGTCTCTTCAGCAGACCCACTCGCAACCGGTGGGGATTCTGGGTCATAGAGATCCTCCTGTTTCTCCTTTTCATCAGTCTTCGGTCTCTTCCCGGCCAAAAACGCACTGCTGGCCAGTCTCTTCTTTGAACCCGTCATATGTCCTCCCCTCATCACCGGAGCTAGTTGCAAGAATTCTGACTTTCGGTGCACGTGGCGTTTACGGTCCGCAACCAATGGATCGATGCTCTTACTATCCTCGTAGGCATACTGCGGCATAGACAGCATCTGCCTATCGTCTTTCGACATATTGGAGTCGCCGTCGTCTATGGCATCCTCTGGTGACAGAATGATGTCAACGGCAGGCGAGCTCTCTCGGCCACGAGACATATTGGAGTCAGTTTTGGAGCTTTCCGATGACTTGGTGGCTAGACACAGTCCCTTGAATTTGCGGCGAGTGAGCTCGGGTGCCCATTGTGCCGGAGGGTATGGGGAAAACGCCTCTGCATCATAAAATCGGGTCTTCGACTTAGGGTCCCAGGCTCCACTCGACCATTGTCCATTGGGGGTGATGTCTTGAAGAGCGTTTGAAGAAGATGGCTCGGGGCTCATGGAGTCATACCTGAGTCGGTCGGGATTCGGTTCCCCTTGACCGCGGCCAGAACCCCGGATCGGCTTGGCAACAACATCCTCGTGAATATGGACAAGTGACTTCTCAAGAGGTGGTACGGTGTCTGTAGGGACCAGTGGAGCTTCAGGGGTGATGTCTTGGAGAGCAAAGATTGGAGACCCTTCGGCAGTTGGCACAAATTCCATGGGAGTAAACGCGCCGGCGTCGAAGTAATTAAAGCCTTCCGAGTTGGAGCTACTCCGTCCTCCTTCCTCTGGAATCTCTGGGTCCAAAAGGGATGACGATCCTAAGAGCCTGTTGGCCTTTGAGATCTCATCTCTAGCACGCATAAACTCAGTAGGGGTCAGAGGCCTACAGATTGGAGACCACGTGGGAGACGGCACAGTGCTCTTGAAAGTCGACGCGGCTTCAACGAAGCGATGAGAACCTTTAAAAGTCGGGCGGGCATTTGCTCCTGTCTCGAGGCATTTTGACCCCGAAAGTAACGGCCCCAGAATGGAGGAGTGTGATTTTGTTCTGGCATGCGCAGGCTTTGGCCATGGCTGTTGTTCCAAGGGCATACCCATCTTAGACAGATAGTGAGGATCGAGTCCTTGACCCCAGGGAGGACGCCGCCAATTGATCATGTCGAATCTCTTTCGCTTTCCTTGACCATCGACACGCCTAATGGCATCCTGGAGAAGCATGCAGCGTGCTGAGCCGGCAATGATGAGCTCGTGATCTCCATTCTCGAGATAGCGCTTGTGCTGGCGCTCGTACGCATCCAGGCGAGCTTGGAGCTGGTCGAGGCTCATCTCGCAGTATCTGATCTTGAACCAATTCATCACGCGTATCGTGCCTCCATACAAAGACCAGAGGAGACTCATGTCCAGATCGGCTGTGGTGATGCAGGTGTCGGGGATGGCTATGTCTCCCATGGAAATGCGGCGTTGCTTGTAGGAACAGAACTGCAACGAGTTGTGGAACACAGCTTGTCCGGCGATGGCATCGTTGAGGATCTTGAGGCGTTGTTCGTGGTACGCAAAGGGGTGGAGTTGGTTGTGGTAGTCCCATTTTCCGTCTGCTGCTTCGTCAAAGAGACCGTCGAAACGGCTAGCGTCTTCGAGACGGGCGAGCTCGTAGAAGGCACGAACTTCCATGTCGGCGGCGTTAAGTGATGCTCAATAGGACGCCGGGAGTATGGATGAGGAGGATGCGATGGGAGTCGTGAGATGGTGGGTAGAGAAGACAACATGGTTTTAGAAGTTTGGGACATAACGAGACGACGACCGAAGGAAACTGCGAACCTTTGCATTCATGCTTACCCGTATTTACGAGCCCGTGAATGGAAAAAGAGAAAGCAGGATGCATTACTAGAAAGCGCAACGGCGTTCCTAGCGTTAGGAGCGCCTCGAGGCGTGAAGAAAAAGCAACCTGAACCTTGGAAGTACCTCCACCTCGAGGAGTCGGTTTATGTGGACATTCAAACTGAGAAGCGACGAGCTCTCTACCTGCGGCTCAAGTATGCTATAGTGTATGCGTAACCAGATGAAGCGAGAGTGGCACTCTACGGATAGTGAAGGAAGCATCGTCAATTCGGCAGGGCATGAAGCCGCTGTTATCCGAGCAATACCTGGGTTGTTTCCCGTCTGAAGACATAACCCTAGCATAGACGTCAGGGTCCGCCCGCGTAGATTGATAATGGCCGTGGTGTTGAGTGGCCACGATGTATTTTAGTGTCAATGGGGGTCAGCCGAGTCCGGTGATTGTGCGGCATCACATCATCGCGATCTCTTGCACGGTTGGCTGTGGCGCGCGACGGGCAAGAGTTTGCTCCAAGCGGCTTCGTGTGGCAATTAGCAGCATATGATACGGCCAAGGGGCCTCCAGGCCTTCGCGGTGCAATCAAGTGTTTTCAAGCATCATTTGAGTATCATTTGAGTGTCTTTCAAGTTTATCCTGCTGATCTGCAGTATCGCCGCCGAGTCCCCGCAAAATCTGACCCCGCCACTTCTCACTGCCAAGCAAGTGCACGAGGAATCACGCAATCGCAGAACACAGTCCCAACATGGTCAAGGTGCGAGTTGGCCCCCCTATAGGCCCTATACACCCTGCCTGAAGGGGCAATTTGTAAATATCCGGCTGACGCTAGGCCCAAAGCTTGAGCATACCGTCCGGAAGCCTTTAAATCGAGAGCCGCCGCTCGAAAAGCTCATCTCCAGGTACTGAACACCTCTGATATATCTCCATCTCCAGCCAGCCATCAATACGCATACCTCCAGAGAGACACCACGCTAACTTATGGCCAATCACGCAGTTTCATCACCGAAGAGGGCGGCTATGACCGGAACCATGGGTGAGTATTCCACCGGCGTCATCCTATCACCCGTCTAATACACTACCAGTCCGATCCCATATCTGGATGCCTCAACTCACCGCGTCGCCATCTACGGCGCCGTTACTCAGCAAGAATTCTCCATCGGCCAGCTCTCCTCACTTCCCCAGCACACCGTAATCTGCGCCCTCCAATGCGCCGGCAACCGCCGCCACACGATGCGCACCAAGCTCAAGGAAGTCAACGGCATCGACTGGTTCGACGGCGCCGTGATGAACTGCCGCTGGCGCGGCCCCCGCCTGCGCGACGTCCTGCTGCGCTCCGGCATGGACCTCCCGCGCGAGAAGTGGAAGGACGCCCACGTCGCCTTCGCCTGCTTCCAGACGCCCTGCCAGGACGACGAGTACTACGGCGGCAGCATCCCGCTCGAAAGAGCCATGCAAGAGGACGCCGACGTGATTCTCGCGCTGGAGATGAACGGGCGGCCCCTGACGCCGAACCACGGCTTCCCTGTGCGCGTCGTCACGCCGGGCATTGCGGGCGCGAGGTCGGTCAAGTGGCTGGACCGGATTACGGTACAGCTGTGTGAGTCGTCGAACTTTTACCAGCAGCGTGATTATAAGATTCTGCCGGAGGAGGCGGACTGCGTTGAGAAAGCTAAGGAGTGGTGGGACAAGTGTCCGTCGATTGTGGATATGCCTGTTAACTCTGTCATTGCGGTGCCAGCCTCTGAGAGCACGGTGAAACGTGATGAGAATGGAGTGGTCTATGTTAAGGGGTATGCACTTCCGAGCGGACAGGACGGCCCTGTGACGCAAGTTGAGGTCAGCGCGGATGGCGGCAAGACTTGGGTGCTGGCAGAGTTAGCCCAAGCCGAGTCTCCGGAAAAAGGGGTGAGCTTGAAATGGTCGTGGACGCTGTGGCAAGCGAAGGTGAAGCCGGAACCTGGCACAGGAAAGAAGTTTTTGAGTCGGGCTATGGATAAGGGTGGCAATGTGCAAGCGCCGTGTCCGAAGTGGAACTTGAGGGGAGTTTCCTACAACGGCTATGGTGAGTCGGAGAATGTTGAAGTCATATGACCTTCTTGTCGTCTCTTTTAGCTGCATTTGCATTTTCGAATAGGTTAAGTAACTTGAAGCTTGTCAAGCGGTATGTCATCATTGGTATCCAATCTTTCAATGGCTCTCCCTTTATGATGACATTGCTAAGAACAAGCTACCTCCAAACTGGTTTCGATACCAAGCGGCAAATGTAAAGAGTGCGCTTGGTTTTTCAGATTTCATTGTCATCTCACAAGATTGGTGATGCTCATATCATCTCTTAAAGATCTTAAAAAGCAAAAAGAAAACTCCCCATCGCGAGTCGAACTTAGGCTTGGCGACGGGCCCAAAAAGAATATTCACGGAGCAAAAGTTCGTCGGGCCGAGCCCTGCACTACATCTTTGTCGTGTGGAGGTCGTGTTACACCAGAGGCTGGATTCCAACCCAGCCATCGAGGCGACTTACGTGGTGCCCCCGGACGGGCACCGATGGCGCTATGGAGGAGCCAAGGAATTTTACTAACTATATACCTAGGTTGATTGATTCCAGTCACGTTCGCCTGCTGAATCACACATCACGTTCATCTGCTAAATCACACAACACGTTTACCTGCTAAATCGCGTTCACCTGTTTAATTTGTAAAGGTGCGCCGAGATGCACGCACATGCTCTATGTCTCTATTTTTCTATCTTGATGGCATCTATATGTATTTACGTCAGCTCTTTTCGGTCGTTATGACGTCCGTTGCAATCTCTTTTCCGCCAGCGCCTCCGGCTTGCTCCTCCAAGGCCTCAACGGCATGATTTTCCTCAATTCTATCTTCGTCCCCCGCCATACCAGCTCCTTCAGTTTTCACCTCCGCCTCCGCCACCCCTCCACCACTCCTCTCATCCTTCACCCTCTTCTTCTCAGCCTTAGCTTTGTCCTCTCTCTCCTTCCTCGCCCGCCTCCACCGCGGCCCATACCGCATCAACACCAAGTTCGCCGGCGTGTACGCCAAAAACACGAGCGCAAAAAAAGTATACGTCCACCCATTCCCTATCTTCCCGAGCATCGGAATCACAATCGCGCTCGCGGCCGCGCCCAACGAGCACCTCACCAAATTATTCGCCGCCGTCGCCGTCGCCGGCTGGCCCGGCCACGTATCCACCATCAAGATACTCATACACTGGTTCGTGGCATTGAGCGTCCAGCCCAAGAAGAAGACCAGCACGAGCGGCACGGCGAGGTTCGCCTCGGCCTCGAGCGCCCAGCCGTACGCGATGACGACGAAGCCGCCGAGCACCTGCAGCGGCAGCGCGATCTGCAAGCGGGCCGTCTCAATGGGGAAGCCCGACAGGTCCTGCTGGCGGTTACGCGTGACGGGAAAGTTGAGTGCGCGCGCGTGGCGGCGGTAGTTCCAGTCGACGAGCTTGCCGGTGCTGAAGGCGGACACGAGGGTGCCGACGCTCATGGGCAGGAAGACGAAGCCCAGCTCGAGGTCGGAGAAGTGGTAGAGGCGCGAGTACTGCGACGGGATGCCGACGTTGATGGCGTAGAAGTTCATGAGCCCGAAGCCGACGGTGAAGAGGATCAGGGCGGATTCGCGGTCCGCGAGGATGCGCAGCGTGCCGAGGGGGTTGGGGACGCTCAGGCGGTAGTTCTCGCGGACGTAGGCAAGCTGGACCGGGTCGATGGGCGTGTTGGTGCGCTGGCGCGACTTCTCGCGCAGGTGGCCGGTGATGGATTGGTTGATTTTGGGAGGGGGCACGCTGCCGTCGCCGACGACTTTGCGGCAGGTTTCTGGGAAGAAGAGGAGGAGGGGGATGGCGTAGACGGCGGCGAAGATGGTCAGGAACCAGAAGATGGAGCGCCAGCCTAGGTACTGGCTGAGTACACCCCCTAGGATGGGGGCCAGAGATGGTCCTAGGACGTTGGGCAGAGAGGACCAAGCCACATACATGCCTCGCTCAGAAGACGTGACGACATCGCCTACGCAACCAATTGCTAGAGCTACGGTTCCGCTACTACCAGCGCTTTGGAGTGCGCGGAGAATCATGAGGGCCACGTAGTTGTGTTGAAGTGCCAGTCCAATGTTTGCAACGATGTAGATGGAGAAGCAGGCCATGTATGCTGGTCTGCGTCCCGCGCCGTCGGAGAAGCCAGCAATCATCGTTGGTGCTATGCCTTGGATAATCTAGAAAGAAATCAGTACTAGCATTGGCTTCTTTGTTTCATATGTCCCCAACATACCATGTACGTGGTGATAGTCAAATTGATCAGTGAGTTGCTGACGTCCATATCTTTGGCAATGGAATTCAGAGCAGGCAGATAAATCTGTGCCGACATTGGCGAGAAGAATGCCCCGAGGGACGCTGTTAGAATTAAGATTTTCTTCTGCTTGTGCGTGAAGATTGAGTATGCCGGTCCAGTGGCTTCTGGCTGTGAACTCGCCGGTTCAGCAGCAGGATCCTGAGCGGTAACATTTTCTGGTGCAGGGGATGCCATAAGTCAAAGAATGCCGCTGAGATAGAAAAAGGTACGTTTTGTTGTGGAACGAGAAGAAAAGAAGTACATGATATTGCTCTAACAAATGGTACCTCGGAGTCGGAGTCTCGTGACCACTCGGTGTGGTGGAGTTAGCGCGACGGAATTAAGACGCCAAAAATCGCCAGTTCAGACGGACTAGCGGCATGAAACCATTGGCGAATCAAACCCGTACGCTCGCTTGCCACTGCATGAGTGGCCTCATAGTATTTTCAGCAGTCCGAAAAGGAGAGAAGTTCGACTTTTTGGACAATCAGTAAACTCGCGAGGCTACCCCAGACAGCGTCAAAACGGTGTATACAGTATCCGCTGACCCTGGTTTCTCTCAGTACGTTGAAGCCCCACAAACAGTGGCAGCAAAGTGTACAGTGCCTTTTCATAGAGATCCGTACACTCGTCTACCACTGCATGAGAGGCCTCAAAATATTTTCAGCGCTCCAAAACAGAGACAAGTTCCACTTTTTAGACAATCAGGAAACTCGCGAGGCCACCTCAGACAGTGTCAACGGGGTGTACACAGATTGGAATTGTATCCGCTGTTTCTGTTTATTAGTACGTTGGAGCCCCACGGACAGTGGCAGGAAGGTGTACGGATATGTATGGCGAGGCACTGTATATCGAGCAATTGAGGGGCATAAAATACACGAATAAGTCCATATTGGATCTTCAGCTTCATATTGAAGCTGATATGCATAAGGCACCTATGTAAGCCTCCTAACATCGTCAGAAGCTCGCCAGAACTGCCACAAAGCATGAAACATCTTTTTAGCTGAGGCCACTCAAACACTGGCAAAGACCCGGCAAAGTACCCCCCAAGCAAACCCAATACAGCATCCGTTGCCTAATCTTCATAGAATGAGTCGTCGTCGTCGTCTGGCAGAGGTTCTTCCGCCAGTGCTGCCATTTCGCGCATTTGCTCCTCTTCGGAGAGGCGAGCGGGAGGGGGGGTAGCAGGACGTGGAGGAGGGGGTGTGGCGGGACGCGGAGGGACGACATCAGACGCAGTGGCCCTGGGAGCATGCGTCGAAGGGCCCGAAGTAGAAGTAGAAGCTCCGAAGATGGAGCCAACGCCAGCCCGATTTACCGCCTTTCTCTCCTTCCTCGCCTTCGCCATGGCCATTTCCCGCCGCTTCTTCTCCTCGTTCTTCTTCTTCTTGGCCTCGATCTCCAGCTGGTCGGCGACGTGTTGCGCAGCCTCCGCAGCCAGGCGGCGGCACCTCTCGCCCAGGATGTAGGCGCGGACCATGTGGTCTGGAAGGAGGCCGATTGATGATGGAACATACGACGCTTCGAACCAGATAGCGTCCGGAAGCTCTCCCAAGTCGACGGATATGGCTGCCGGTGGTGGTCCTAACGGCAAGGCGATCTGGATCGGAGCAGGAAGTTGAACCTGCTGGATGGTAGGCTGAGGTTGCGGGGGAGGGTAGGATGTGGCACCAGGACCAGCAGAGGTGTCAAGTTGCGGCACGATCGGGAAGGTGTCTGGGGCTCGTTTGGACGATGGCTCTAAATCAGGCTCATTGATGGCAGGCTCTGGCGAACGGTGTGCTGGAATCAAGGCGCGCTTGACGATGGCAGGAGCTGGTGGACGCGGACCCGGTCTGGCGCGAAATTGGAAGCGCACTCCACCACGCCAGCCACTTGTCTCGTTACCCTCCAGGTAGGGGACCCACTGTCCAAAGTAGCCGTCAGCCGTCTCGCCATATCCCTCCGTATTGAAGCCGAAGTCTTCATCAATCCATTGGTAGCCATTCCAGCAACGGATCTTGTTTCGCGATGTGATGAACGGACGATGGTTTCTGTCGCCAGGGATTTGACCGTCTATATCATAGAGCTCCGGGTGCGTAAATGGGTGCGTCTTCATGAACTGGGGGTCCTCCAACTCAGCCAACTCCTGGATCGTAGGCGGTGTGGCGGCGTACGGCTTTGGAGGAGGTGGAGAAGACAGCGGCTTGCGCGTCGGCTTCAGCCTAGGCTTTGGCGTAGGCGCTACCGCAGGCTTTGATTCAGCCTCAGAGACAGTGTTGTTGGCGGAAATGGAAAGCGAGACGAAGTAAGCGGTGATGGCGAGGATCAGAATGAAAAGAAACATCGTGGCCTGTACTTTGAGAACGACGAGGCCGATGATGAGGACAAGGAGCCAGCCTATGGGGTCCATTCTGAGAGCGGTCGTGTTTGAGGTGATGGTGTCGCGGAAGTGGGTGTGACGATGGTGAGGAGAGGAAGAGTCGTGTTGCGGAGGTGGATTTGATGATGTTGAGGAGAGGATGAGCAGTGGCGCGACCTGATGGCTTATATGTTTTCGGTGACAATAGAATCCGCTGAATAGGCGTACTATTGTTGGTGAATGAATACGACTGAATGGCAGGAAGAAGCGGGGGAGGTGAACGGCTGAAGACGGATGGTAGACGGCAACGCGAGGAAGTGAGGAGGAATGGAGCCGACGCGAGTAGGTGAAGGTGAGGAGGAATTGAGCCGGCGCGAGCAGGTGAAGGTGAGGTGAAAGGAGGCGGGCGTGAAGCTGCACAGGCCGGGGAGAGGATGGATTCACTGGTGAATATAACACCTTATTGTTCGGTCGTGAAGAGGAGTTTCGAAAGAGCATCTTCTTCAGGGAGACATCCATACGGCAACCACTGGATCGCTTGACTGGCAGCCATTACACCGCTTAGAAGCACGCCTACAGCTTCGAGACTTGTTCAAAACGTCATCCCCTGGGCTTCAGGAATTGGGCACGATCTGTGGTCCATGCACGTGACTGTCCAATTCATCCCACACTCACCATTCTAATTGCGGTTGCTTTGAACTTGAGGCTATAATACCGATCGTTACTGGCTACACTCTATATCATGAGGCTCGTATGTGAGGATTGGGGACCTACGTGACTGTGCGAGATGCCACTGGGTCTACTACTAAAAACAGCCTGCTATGTCGCTCCGGGGCCGATGCAAATCTCATCGCCGCATCCTGCTTTCGGCCCAAGTGCCCAGATCACCAAAATACGTCTCCGGGTCATCTCCTGACCAGTCTTGTAACGCAAACCACACAAAGCGTGCGTCTTGCCCTGCTTGAATTACGCGTTCATAGTCAGGTGCTTCATTGAACAGAACCTGGGTGAACGGTCAATTATGTTCCCATTAGTCTCTGAACCCAGATCTCAGACATACCTTGAAGTAACAGTCAGCCCATTTCTTAAACTCCCTGCGATCCTCTTCGTCCGCACTATCAGGTGCTCTCGTGACGGCGGCCTTTGCGTCCGCGTCCACTACTAGATCGACCGTCACGGCCATCAAGGGGTCTGACAAAAGCGCAGGGAGGATACAGCCAGTCTCCCAGTCATACACAGATGTGACCCGCGGCGTGCCGTTCCAGTCCGTTGTGATGGACATATTGTGGATCCCGAAGTCGCCATGTTCAAGCACAAGCCTGTAAAAGCAACTATCTTCCGTGCCTGTAGGCATGATCTGTGGAACAAGGCGCAAAAGGGACTGCTTGGCTGCAAAAGTTTTTGGCCCGACCGTGTAATTATCACTGGGCCATCCGATTGCTTCGCCTAAGGTTTTGATGGTTGCTTGGATCTTGGACTCAAAGAGATGGATGCAGAACTCGCGGGTGGGAGCGACTGGGATGCTGAATGACGTGGGCTTTTGCTCAAGAAGGCGATCAAGTAACCACATGCTGCTAAATGCAAGCGGGGGGTTGAATTTGAAGAGGGATGCGCGAATGACCGCTGCCTGAACGAGGAGAAAAGTCTACGATGTGTGTCGGTATCATATTGTGGATACATTAAGAAGGCTGCACACATACCTTTCCTTGCTCATCTAGGTCATCCCAGACCTCGTTGCCCCCCTCTGCTCTCTCGAATACCATTAAACGACGGCCTGCAAGATTCCGAGGAGGCTTGACTACAGGCCCACCGTGCTGCGTGGGGATGCGGTAGTAGAGCAGACGTGAGACTAGA
This sequence comes from Mytilinidion resinicola, assembly GCF_010093595.1. Taxonomy (NCBI): domain Eukaryota; kingdom Fungi; phylum Ascomycota; class Dothideomycetes; order Mytilinidiales; family Mytilinidiaceae; genus Mytilinidion; species Mytilinidion resinicola. The sequence goes on from NW_022985438.1 coordinate 2,963,391, forward strand.
ATACGGGGCTCTGAGCTTAAAAGCTGGTATGTTGCCGCTTCGAACTTGATCTCTGCGATTTGCACACCAATTGGGAGGCCATCGAATTCGGGCATGTTGACGTCGCCGCGAGCCAGACGAGCGACGAGGTCTAGTCCGTCGTCAGTTTTCAGATGAAGGCCCTACGCGTGGCCAAAAAACAGCGTTCAGTAAATATGAGATTGGAGGGCCAGCATTAAGAACGCACATAATTGTTGGCGCCCTTAAATATGAATGGGATATCGATGACATTTACTCTAAGGTTCCTTTCAATCTCCAGAATGAGAAGATTAACGTCCCAGACTCCATCAAACGGGTTCTTGCCATCATTAACGAGGGAAAGGAGCCCTTTGCCATCAAAAGGGCTGCCATCTGGCATTGTAGGCCAATCATCTTTGATGTATTTGCTCATGACGGGGAGACTGAGTGACGTTGCAAGGGAAGGCAGAAATTCATCGAGGAAATTGATAGGAAAGTTAGAACAATGCACACTTTTCCAGCCCCTAAAAATGCGCTGCTGCTGGTCACTTTTCGACTAATATAAGAAAGAAATAAAAGATAGGGGTTGAAGAGTGATGGAAAGAATCTTGGAAAGATCCCTGGACGATGGGTGCTGCTTAGCTAATGCAATAGCTACTCCGATTGAGCGCCGAGAGCTTCAGGGTGCCTCTTCCTTCCAACAACAGCTGGACCAGTCGTCTCGAGTCACCTTCTGCATGTAGGTTCTTGGGGAGATGTTCGACATGCTCGACTTATCTTCTTTCCTTTTGTATAGTATCTAGGCCGTTCTCTGTTCCGTAGCATAGAACGAAGCTTGATCCGCTCCAATTGACCTGTGGAATAGAGACACCCGCCATACAATGCCCGCCCCGAACCCAAATTCGAACGAGCAAACCCAGAAAGTCCTTGTATCTGCCTTAGATGCCAAAGGCTTCGTTGAAAAGGTCCTGGTTGGTAATGGCGTCCCTCAAGAGAATGCATCCATCGTCGCCAAATGCCTCGTAGAAGCCGATCTACGCGGCGTCGACACCCACGGCATTAACCGCATCCCCTCTTACATGGCACGCATACGACAAGGCGTCCTCGACCCTCAAGCTTCTCCCACCCTCCGCAAAATCACGCCCGTAGTCGCTCAGGTGGACGGACACAATGGCTTTGGGTTTCTCGCAGCACACCTGGGCATGTCTGCTGCGATAAATATGGCACAGGAGATGGGAATCGGCATGGTCTCGGTCAAGCACTCGAACCACTTTGGCATGTCAGCTTGGGTAGTACAGCAAGCACTAGACGCGGGTATGATGAGTCTCGTGTTCACGAACTCGTCTCCCGCGCTGCCAGTCTGGGGAGGCAAGGCCAAGCTCATGGGCGTGTCGCCGATAGCTTGCGGTGCACCCGCGGGGAAGAACAAGCCGCTCATCTTAGATATGGCACCTAGTGTCGCAGCGCGCGGAAAGATCTACAAAGCGTTAAGGCGGGGGGAGAAGATACCGAAGGACTGGGCGTTAGATGCGGAGGGCAGACCCACAGACGATCCTGCCAGCGCGTTGGAGGGTGTAATGCTTCCAATGGGTGGGCCGAAAGGCTCGGCACTAGCTATTATGATGGACATGTTCTCTGGAGTGCTTTCTGGGAGCGCATTTGCTGGACATGTCACGAATCCCTACGATCCGTCGAAGCCGGCAGACGTGGGCCATTTCCTTGTCGCTATCAAACCGGATCTGTTTATGGATCTAGGGGCGTTCAAAGACCGCATGGACTACCTCTACAAAAGAGTCGTTGAGTCTGACAAGATGGCAGGAGTGGACAGAATCTATTTCCCGGGCGAAATCGAGCAACTGATGCAGGAGGACCGTCTCAAGAACGGAATTCCCTATGTCGACGCTGAAATCGAAGCTCTCAACATAGAGGCTCAAAAGGTGGGAGTCGAAAGCATCAAGTCCCGCAACGGCCCGATTGTCAATGAGAAAGCCCGCCTCTGAGCCAGTAGGTCGCGTGTCTACAATATCACTTGTTTTGCTGTGAAACTGGATTGATCCGCTTCTCAATAAGCAATACTATTTCTTATCTTCTGTCTACGGCGATTGATTCCTAAATCTTCCGCCTAGGGAGTAAAATTCTTACTCTGTCATTCGAAGAAGGCAACTAGTCCGACTGTGTTATACCTACTGTACCAACGTATGCAGCTAGGAGTGTCTCGTCGCCTTTGCCTCGAGACGCGGCTTTGTCTTGGCAGCGGGATAGAAAAGAGAGAACGATGAGATGCCTGAGAGTACAACAAAGGACGCCACTTCTACAGCGAGGATCTAGTTTTCTATCTGGATTAATCTCAAAAGTATATTATCCTCTGTATTCTTTTCCATCAATATCTTGTCTGTTTTGCTCAAAAAACAAAAACGTACGCCAAAATGGAGTAAGCATAATGATACCCTATAAACTGTACAAGAAATTAGCACATCTCGAATTCTTGGTCGGTTGCGCGCATGAACCGTACGAGTAGTAACCAAGGTTGCCAAGTTGACTAGTGAGAAGCACGCAGTTCTAGAACCTGTAAGTGTGTTTAGTCTCATAAAATCTTTCACAGTTAGTGTATATCTCAGATCTCGGTTGACCTCGTGTAGGACTACTCCGAACAGCGTCGGCGAAATGATTCTCACGCCGAGGGATTCACCGTCGTCATTCTGGGCAAACCTTGGAGGTGCACGCCAAGTAGAAAGGAAGCGGGGAAGTTTTACACCCTGGAGGCTTCCCACCAACGGCAGTCTATGTCCCACGTCCTCCACACCACAAGGCTGGGTTAGAGGTGATCTTACTCAATATATATCGGCCATTCCGACGACGCCAAGTAGTTCATTAAGCATGCCCAGGAAACTGCTGTGAATGCTTGCCAGGCTTCGACCCCGTTCTTGTGCTCGGTGCTGCAACCCATACCGCCACTCTAACCTTCACCACGATCCATTCCTTGTACACCGGGCGAGTTGCACTGCACTCCACGCTCATTCCATGGCAGCAGCCGTGTCGCTCCCCGCATGGAGTACTGTTTACCGGTGTCTGGTTCAACTGTTGCGGAAATTCATGGGATGGCAGCACAGTCCGGTGCTTGGCCAGTGGATAGCATAAAAAACACGGCAGAGATGCTTGCAATTGTGTCCCACTGTGCAACCCGAGTCCCGCGTGATCAATTCGCTTTGGGGGATTTTGTTACATACCCCTCATTCGCCGCACCTCACTCTACAACCACCGTCTCATCGTAGAGCTAGCTTCGATCAAAGCCTCCCAAACTCTACCATACCGTTGAGATGTGGAATCCATGGCGCGAGAACCTCAAGGACACGCCGAGGGAGTCGCTGAATTGGCGTCTCTGGTTTGGCGTCTTCGGTATGTTTGCTATGCTGATTGACTCGACACTCTATTAATGCTGCGCACAGTTTTTGGAATTATGGGAGCAGCGCGAGGCATTGATGAAGGTCTTATCGGAACTACCGCCACCCTCGACCCCTTCATCAAAAAGTTCGGCCTGAAAGACTCGTCTAAGAACAAACACGAGCAGGCCGAGTTGCTTTCCAATATTACCTCGATGGTGCAACTGGGCTCTATTCTCGGAGCACTCATTGCATTCTACCTCACCGACAAACTCGGACGTCTCTGGGCCACCAGGCAGCTTTGTGTTATCTGGGTCATCGGCATTGCCATCTTCCTTGCAGCCGCTCCCTCAGGTAGCATTGGTATGGTGTACGCAGGACGTTTCATCGCAGGTATCGGCATCGGTCAGACTACCGTCGTTGCGCCTACCTATCTAGCAGAAACCTCTCCAAGGGCCATCCGTGGTCTTTGCGTGGGCGCTTTCTCCGGAGCCGTGTATCTCGGGATTATGCTGGCCTATTTCGCCTCATGGGGCTCATCGATCCACATCTCCGATAAATCCCAAGCTCAATGGCTAGTACCAAACTCCATGCATCTCATGTTCGCAGGCATCATCTTCGTCCTCAGCTTCTTCGCCAAAGAGAGCCCGAGATGGTTCATCAAAGTCGGACGGCACGAGGACGCAGCCAAGAATCTCAGCCAGCTCCGAAACCTCCCGATCGAGCATGCCTACGTCCAGAGCGAAATCATCGACATCAACGACCAGCTAAATCGCGAGCGCGAAGCTACCATGGGCACCTCCTGGCTGGGTCCTGTGCGCGAACTCTTCACCATCCGCTCAAACCTCTACCGAATCATGCTCAGCGTGATGTCCCAAGTGCTCGCGCAATGGTCCGGCGCCAACAGCATCACCATCTACGCGCCCGAATACTTTGCTATGATGTACGCTCCCCCCCCTCAACCTCCCCTCCCCTTCCTCACCTCTAACAGCACCTCGCAGGGGCACAACCAGCCAAAACGAAAAACTCTTCGCCACGGCCATCTTCGGCCTGGTCAAATTCGTCTCGTCGATGCTCTGCGCCCTTTTCCTCGTCGACTACATCGGCCGCAAGCGCGCCCTCTCGACGGGCATCATCCTGCAGCTCTTCTCCATGCTCTACATGGCCCTCTTCCTCGTCATCGACACCTCGGTCGGCGCCGCCGTGCCGCACCAGTCGCCGTCGCAGAAGCGCGCGGCCCAGGGCGCCATCGTCATGATCTACTTCTCCGGCTTTGGCTGGGCGCTCGGCTGGAACAGCATCCAGTACCTGCTCAACTCGGAGATCTACCCGCTGCGGCTGCGCGCGCTCGGGGGGTCCATCGCCATGACGCTGCATTTCGCGAATCAGTACGGCAACTCGAAGGCGGTGCCGCTGATGTTTATTGGCATGACGACGGGGGGCACCATGTTCTTTTTCTCGGCGGTCACGGCGGTCGGGTTGGCGTGGGTGTGGTTCTTCTTGCCGGAGACGACGGGGAAGAGTTTGGAGGCGATTGATGCGATCTTTGAGCTGCCGTGGCATTTGATTGGAAGGAAGGGGAAGCAGATGACGGAGGGGGTTGGGGGGTTGGCGGAGGTGCTGGATCAGGAGGGGGAGAAGACGGTGGAGTTGGAGATGCGGGAGAAGCGGGTTGAGCGGGTGGAGGATGAGGGTGAGGAGACGAGGGTCTGAGGAGGGTTTTACTGGATAGGCGTGGGGCGTCATAGGGGCTTACTAGACCTATCAAATGATTCCCTTTAAGTTTGAGAAATCGAGTGCCCAGGAGTTGACATCACTGCCGTGCAAATTTGGATACACCAGGGGGGCCATGATACGGTTACCCGCGTCTCCAGACAACAACTGTCAAACCCTCGGATTGGAATGTGCAGGAGTTAAGAAGAGCTTCAGCCTCGAATTATAAGATCGGGGAATCAAGTAAGCCTTGAGGGGACTTTGCGTGTGTTCTACTGTACAACTAATTAATACAACAAAAGTTCATTAACACAGCCCTCATCCTCCACCAATCACGTCCACTCCCCCTCCGAAACATCCATCCTGTGCATCACCATAACAAACCCGCCCCCCTCGCGCTTCTCCTTCCGCCGCAAGCTATACGCCCAACTCTTGTGCTTATTCGTAAATAGCCCGTGAATAGGTGTCCGCGGATGCAGGGCGTGCATATGCAAGAACAACAGCAAGAACTGCCAGTCGCTGTAGAACCCGTTGTTGTCGATAGTGATGCTTCGCAGGCCCCAGAGCTTCTCGGCCCGCACTAGCCATTCTTGGAGAGCGATGGGGCTAGGGACAGTGCGGAGGCGGTTGGAGGCGGCGGAGGGGAGGTGCAGTGTGATGGTGACGGTGGTGTGGTCGAGGTTTGCGAGGAAGGGGATGAGGGCGAGATCTTTGAGGGCGGCTTCGAGGGATCGAGCTGGGAGACGGAGGTGGTTGAGTTGGGTGAGTTGCTTTAGGGAGAGGCTGGCTAAATGGCCTTTAAGAGCGTTGATGTCGCGGAAGTAGAAACGGATCCTGGGGAAGGCGATGGTAAGGGCCTCCTCGTAGATTTGGCGGTTGGTCCGGAGGAGCGAGAGGGCTCGGTGGGGCTTTGAGTGCGGCGGAGGGAAGACAAAACGCCATATCTCGAGGCGAAGCTCCGTTGGCAGGCGTAGTAGAAGAGAGGGTTGGAGATCCGGTTTGGGTTTGGAGTCGGGATCGGAGAAGCACAGGGAAGAGATGCGCTTATGTAGCTCGCATGATATTATTGACCACATGGAGGGGTTTCTTTTGGCAACATATCCAGCATTTTGGTGTTGCATCGCTTCTTCTTTAGCGTCGACGTCCAAATGGCGAGATTTCTCGGATACGGATTCTTCTCTACTCGAGTTGTCCGAAGGACGTCCAATTTGCGACGAGGTGCATTCCTCGATCTTTACATAGTCTTCTTCTGTCTTCATTTGCCTTCTGATGATGGCTTGTGCCAAGAGGTAGCAAGGCTCTCCAGGACTGTATGCAATCACGGGCGCTGACTTGTCTAGAGGAAGGTTCGATACTTGGTTTCTCCCTGTTTGTGTCTTCGTGGGTATGATCTCTGTCACGACACGGTCTCCAGTTTCTTTGTATGGCTCCATAGTTTTAGAATCCGATTCAATCCGTTCGAGATGACGATGAATGTCGGTCACGAGATCTGAAGCTTTCTGATCGACGGAAGTCAAGATCTAGTTTGAACGGGAAATGAGGACACGGGCTCTATTCTAGGGGCCTGCGTGTAATTGCAACAAATTGAGGACTTATAGATATGCTTGAGGTGTCGCTCTGGGGTAGGATGTCTGCTTTAAGTGGTGTGGATTCGATGGTGATGGAAGGGAGTTCGCGATGCCAAACGTGATTGCCTGCGCCGCAAGGCTGTTGTATCGGGGCGCCCCTTGGCCCCTGGCGCCGTCTGTCAGCAGGTGGCACAGTCCGCGCTCGTGACACAAGTTCAGCTGAGTTCCTCAACGATACTGCATCAGATTCAGCCACTCTCTCCAGCTTCAACAATGATACCGAGAACACTATTCATAGATGGGGCCCGGCCCGCTGCCAGGCCCCGGCCCCACCAAACTCGTATTGCCTGTGGTGATGCAAGATGAACAGAGATATATGATATATCAATCAGCTCTGGCATAAACTTTGTATGTCGGCTTTCTATATATACGTGATTCGTATTTGTCTCTTTTCTCTTGTTGCTAACGCAGCCTTAGAGATTCTCGAGAGTCCAATGCTACAGATTGTGGGGTGTAGAATAGGGACCTCGTGCGTGTATGACGGGAATCACCACTATCTCCAGGGTCAAGGACTAATACTGTACAATTGTCTCATTCTGTAAGGTATGCTTATGTGGATATATATATAGACAAGAAAAAATAGACTGAAACGGAAAAACGCCACAACATGAACGCCCATTTCCTAAATTTGTTATTTACAATGAAAGCCGAAAGCCCTTCTCACCCCAAACATCTTCATGCCCAAACCCAATGCTACTCTGAGTCTGAGGAGTTATAGCTAGCATCCGACGCATCCTCCATTGCGGCAGCCAACAGCCGAAGTTCCTCGGCTTGCAACGCTTTGCTCATGCCAATTGACAGCTGCAAGCCATCGTCGCCAGCCCTGTGGTAGTTCCAGGAGAGATCGAGGTCCTCTAGAAGATGAGGCTCATCGGTCCGCCCGAGACGGCACTGAACTTTCCGGACTTCGAAGCCATAGACGCCGGTGGAGGAAGAGTCGGTGATATCCATGGATGAGTCTCGGCGGATATGGACAGGGAGGCTTGGCTTGGAGGGTGTGGGTCCCTCGGTCACTGAGACGCCGAGAGGTCCTTCTTGAATAACGGCGCTCTTGAACGTCGCGTTTTTGAGTTGTTGAAGGCCAACAACGAAGTATAAAGTCTGGTTTTGGGCAGCCATCGAACGCATCCAGGCCAGGGCAGCGGGGTCCTGGCAGATGTTGTCGAAGGCGGAATTGGGCTGAAGACTGCGGTATTCCATTTCATCCGCGAGTAGGAGGATGAGGTCTTTCCTTGATGGGTCGACCTTCCGCCCCGAGAGACTGGCAGCTAGGCGGCCTTCATCATCGAAAGCAACGAGGTCTTTGTACCGTGCTTGGATATAGGGTTCTCTAAGGTCCTGTGCTCCTAGGGTAGAGGCACTGAAGAAGGGACCGGATGACGGTGAAAGGGGATTCGGAAGTAGTTGACCGAGAGACAAAGTGTTGGGTGGGAGAGGCTGAGAGAGAAGAAAGAGACCGGGGGAAGCCATTTTGATGATAGTGATATTATATGGAGGACGTAAAGCTGAGGTCGAACGAGATGATATTACGATGAGGGCGATGAGGGCGATGAGGACATATACTTGCCATCCGGGCCCCCGCAGATAATATACACATGCTCCTGCCCCGGGATCCGGGCAAGGATAGACAATCAGCCGAGCTCCCGCCGACGTTTGAGGCGGTATTTTCTTGCAGGAAAGCGGAGCAGTCCCTCAGACCACCGTCAGGCCAGGCGATGCGGTCTATCAGTGGCTACTCCAAGCGGGGTGTACAGGCGGTGCGACACCAATTGTTCTGGGTCTTGGATGCGGTGAAGAGGAGGCTGTCACACATGGTGTGTTGAGGGCATTTCCGGGAGGGAATGCATCGGTTGTCGCCGGTTGGGAGTCTCTCACGATATTTTCCGAAAGGCGGTGATGGTGGAGACTGCCACCGGGCGCTTCCTAAGCAGGGGGTGCGGGAGATGTCGCGATCTTTCTTGCAGTCACGAGGAGACTTACTAGATTTGATTAGAAAGGTACATACATAGGCCTTTACGACTCCGGATAAGATGTAAAGGCTCATGCAGTGGGAATTAGACTGCCTCCTGACTAAAAGGCACCTGGTGGCCGGGTTACTCCTTACAATAGTGTCGAGCGAACAAGAGTGGAGCGTGAGCAGTAAAATAACCGCTTACCCAGCCCTGTATCCTAGCGTTATATTGAGTTTGTTGCATTCGGATGCCTTTATCTCATGAAGTGTTGAATTAGGCGGCGAGGGGCGTAGTTCTACCAAGATGGAATTTGACCTCCGTGGGGTGGGATGCGCGGACAACTTTTAGAAGGCCTACAATGTGGACACAATTCAACCTTAGATGATTCTGAGGACATGGTCAAATTAAACCTGCGTTAGTGTAGCAATGCACTAGGCATTGGAGAAAAGGTAATGCTCCTGGATTCTCACAGCGTCTTCAAACCGTGGCGGAGAGAATACCGAGCCAAGCTGCACCTGGACAAGCATTAATAGAGGGCCTGCATCAGTGGTGTCTGCATAGCGATAGTGTTTGTGGAATAATAAAATGGAGCTGCGCGTTAATAAGCTGCGAATATGCGGTCTTCGGGTTTGAATCTCACGCAACGTTGCTCTTTCTTCAGCATCCTGGGCCCAGCAGAAAAGGGCAAGACCAGCATGCTCTCTGCTTCAGGAGTCACAGTTTCCAGTCGAAAGACCTGAAAAGTCGACATCGTTTTCCTCGTGGTTCAATCGCGGGGACCCGTAGGGCTGACACATGGAATGCACTGTGACACGCGCCCTGTACCAAGAGCCCCAGACGCCGGCGTATGGCGTACTTGAGGAGGCATACGCCCAGGAACAGAGCAATTGGCTCATCCAGACATCGAACTTGACATAGGATGCCCTCGACGGGCGCGAAGAGGACTCAGGCAGAGGTGGCGAAATGATCTCCATCCGGGGGATGATGTGGCGTACAGTGCCACAGTGCTTGGTCAGTAGCCAGTCTCCTCATGTCCTGTTCATTCCCATCTGACGGCATTGCTAGATACTCGCACTGGGCATCCTGTGGGCAGGTGCAACTATGCAGACTCGACCGCCACCGAAGCTACACTCAGCACTATCTTCAGAATGGCCATGGCTCCGAGAAGCGCAGCCTACGGCTCTCTCGGATCTGTCGTCTGACACTGCCACAGCCTGAAAATACAACCTGAGGCGGCGCCATACTCTGTCCTTCCCACTCTTCAGAAATCCACGCAATGGCGGATTCGATGGCCGGAAACCCCCCTAACCCCCCCCCCCGCCGCTCTCGTCCAAATGCGCTCGCCGAGATACAATTCGCGTCCATAGTCGATCCGGATTTCACACCGTCGGAAGACGAGTTCTCGGATCCACAGGGCTTCCAGCCTGAAGATGCGCAATCCGTCATAGGAGTTAGCATTGGACAGGCGCAAACAAGGCTCACGTCTACAAAAACTCCGGCTGCTGAAAAGGCTGCCGCATTGGAAGATGTCGAAGGTGGGGGGCTGTTTGATAGCAGCTGGGAGAAGTCGCCCGCGGGAACACCTGATGAGGAACAAAGGGAATTCGGGGTAGATTCTGGACCAGAAGAAAAGAGAGACACAGACCAGCCAACACCTGAGCAGCCAACGCCCGCACCGCCAACAACTCCTCCTGCAGTTGAGGTATTGCCAGCCTCACCACCTGCCAGACTACCCTCTCCTTGGAAGGCTGGTCCTCGGAAGTTCCAACGACTCGACGAAACCAAGAACACTCTGCGCGAGAGCTTCGGCGGTCAACGTCGGAGAGCGTCCTCTGGAGGCTCAACTTCGGAGACGCTGAAGAAGTATCTGTCGAGTTTTAATTTGCCCTCCATGCCCAAGAGCCCCAACCTGCTGAACTTCTCTTTACCGGGCTTCTCTACCTCTTCAGTTTCAGACAGCAGCCATGCCGGGGATCGCGCCGTAGAAGACTCACAAAGACCGAAAGGACACTCTCGTGCTGGATCTCCTTCGCTAGTGCAGCTGGATGGCCCGCAAGCCCGCCGTGACCCGAAAGCTGCTCATCAACGCTACGCTACCGTTGCAACCAGCTTACTGCAGCGTGACAATCCACCACCAGCTGTTCACAGAGAGCTTGTAGATATTCACCCAGGCCGCCCCCACCCCGCTCCTGACTCAGATCGACTCAGAGCAGTTCAATCGCCAATTCACCACCCCAAACTTAGACGATCCGCATCCGACAACTCTCTCCTCATGCATCGGTCACTATCTCGAGCGTCTTCCTTGGGCGACGATAGCCGTTTTGAACATGTTCAAGAGCAGGTTAATAGTCGTATCAAGGCGATCAAAGATAGCTGGCAAGATGCAAATTTCAAGCTCCCTAGTTTGCCAACGATGCCTAACTTCAATTTTGGTGGTTCTAGGTTAGATCTTGCGCGACAAGTTAATCCTATTGCCACCCACAAGGCGCCTGTCCAACGCATCACGAACGGAGACGCTACCACTGTACCTCGAAAGATGTCCCTGTCCAAAGCGAATCAGACAACAACGAATGCCGGCATGTCAGCAAGCAATGCCGCGTCGCATCCGTACTTTACTGGAGCCTTAAAAGATCTCACGGGCGACGTTGTAATACTCGGTGGCTACAGAGGATCAATATTACGCTCAGCTGATACGAACCAACAAGTATGGGCACCCATCAAAGTCGGCCTGAATCTGCGCAAGGTAGATCTTGAAGTGGGTCTGGAACCAGAGGATGAAGAGTCGATGGAAGAACGAATCATAGAGGGCGGCATGCTCACCAATATTGGCCCAGTCGACATCTCGCGAAGACTTTTCAAGAGATTGAGAGCATCTGAAAACTACCGAAACGGAATCCTTCGTGTCCACAACTACGGCTATGACTGGAGGTTGAGCCCGCACCTGCTTAGTCGGAGACTGGCTACCTACCTGTCAAAATTGCCATGCAACAGACCCGACGCACCACCAGGGGAACGAGGCGCAATTGTCATAGCCCATAGTCTCGGAGGTCTAATAACTCGGCACGTAATCAATAAACAGCCCGACCTGGTCTCTGGCGTTGTCTATGCGGGAGTTCCTCAGACATGCGTCAATATTCTCGGCCCACTTCGCAACGGCGACGACGTGCTACTGAGCTCCCGAGTCCTAACCGCCCAAGTCAACTTCACTATTCGAACGAGCTATGCACTTCTTCCGTTGGATGGCAAATGCTTTATCGACAGAAATACCCGCGAGGAATACCCCGTGGATTTTTTTGATATCAAAACTTGGATCGACTGCCGCCTTTCACCCTGCATTGCATATCCATTGCCAGCACTACACTCGATACTCAGTAGTAACAGCATCAGCGGGCTTCTCAGTTCCATGTCCAGCGTGATTCCTAGCTCCATCATCAGCCGCAAAAGCTCTCTTTCCCGTGGTAGCAACAGTGGCAGCAGCGGCGCGGGCGGCAGCGTCATGAACTCCAATGGTGTGTTCGTCGGCACCACACCGAGCAGCTCCGCAACAATAAACGCTCGCGAAGCCTCTGCAAGCAAATCCCAACACGCGGCGAACGCAGCAGAGGGCGGCACAGAGCGCACAGGTTTTGCTCCTCAAATGGGCCACAAGAACAATTCTGGCTCGAATGACTTCAACAACCCTGCGTCAAACTCGCCGTCGACTACTTCGACCATCCCGAAAGACAAGGCCATTGCGTATCTAACGCGCGTTCTCGCAGAGGTCAAGAAGTTCAAGCAAGAGCTCGCCTTTGAACCTGAACACGCGAAGGCCAACAAATACCCTCCCATCGCTGTCATCTACGGCAAAAGCACACCGACTGTGTACGGTGCCAAGGTGGAAAGCCGGGACTCGATTCCGCGCGCCGATGCATACGACGAGCTCGCGTTCGCAAGTGGCGATGGGGTAGTCCTTGCGAGAGCTGCCATGGTGCCAGATGGATACAGTGTTGTCAGAGGTGGTGTTGTGAGCAGTAACCGCGGACACGTGACGCTGCTAGGGGATCTGGAGACAGTCGGTCGTTGTCTGAGTGCAGTCATCGGGGCGCGAAAAGCGGGTGTCGGCATGGGTCCGGAAGCAATGGCGCCAAAACCAAAGGTGTCAGAGCAGCAAGATGGCAAGGGAAAGGAGAAGAAGAAGAAGGAGAAGGGCAAAGAGAAGGCGAAGGCGTGATCGGGCTGGTTGTATGCATGGATTGGTTGGCGGCATTTTGGTTACACTCATGGCGATGGTAGTGAGCCTTGTTGGCTAGCCATGAAGCTTGGAGAGCACGCCTGGTTTTGGATGACTACCAGGAAACTTTTGTAAATTATCGAACAAATGGGTACTTTGAGTACCACTGGCATCGAACACAATATGTAAGAGTGATGCAGGAAGTGACTGGGTGACAACGTTCCACTCTCAGACCTCATCCGCCAGCATACCAACTGACTTCCTTCCGCGAGTGACCCCAAATCACCTTAACTCCTGAGGTTTTCTCAAGCCTTTTCATCCGCTAAGCCCTCCAAATGAGGGTAGACAAAATCATCATAATGGCCGAGCACAACTCTGCCCATATTGGTCTTCGGATTTCGGACTGCTTTAGATCTCTCCACGTTGCTAGGAGATACGACTCAGCAGCCTTAGCCCATCAGCTGCAGCTGATCATCTGGGGGCCACCTCGTCTGTGCAAAGCTGAGGCAGCGCTTGATGCTCTGCAGATACTTCCGTGTGACCTCGTCGCTCATGATATGCGCAGCGCCTTTGTCGCTCTCGTGAAGCTTCTCTCGCGCGGAACGCTCGTGGATACCAACCATGGTGACTCCAATAGGCCATGCGCTAATATAAAATCAGTACTGAGTTCCCGTGAAGGATATCGGCGGAAGAACTTACGCTTTTCCAATGCTGAGTGTTAGATAGCCATCGTTCGCATCCACATATCTCCGCTGCTGCGCTGCAACGACGATCTCGACCACCGGCTCAAGAATCCCATCCTCAATCTCTCCCTTCTCCAGCTTCTTGAACAGCGGCCGCATGTTCTCCCTAGCCTGCACCATAGCGTTATAGGCCTGTTTTCCCTGGTAGCTGACCTGGACGCTCTCCGGGCGATGCGCAAGCGCCACCTCCCACTCCTTCAGCACCATCGTAAAATACGACGCCAGCTGCCTAAACAAGAACTTCCGCCCCTCCACATCCTTCGGCACCTTTTTCTCAACCTTCATCTCCGCCTCGGGCACCAGCTTCAGCGACGTCGGAATCGGCCCATCCGTGAGCACCACCGCCGCCGGGCCCTTCCCAGAACGCCTCCAATACCGCTTCAACCGCTGCCGATGGCTCTCCCCAAACATCCTCGCCGGCTCCCCCAGCTCCCTGAGTTTCACCACCAGCTCCGCGTCCTCGATATCCTCCTCGCCCTCCAGCAACAGCATCGGGCCCTCCCCATCCTTGTGCTTCGGCGGCAGCTCCGGCAGCCCTAGGCGTTTTCTCCGCTGCCGCTCTGCCTCCTCCTCTTCGGCTTCGCGCCGCGCTCTCGATTCTTCTGCGAGCCGTCGCCGCTTCTCTTTGCGCTCGGCCTCGCGCTCGATTTCCTCTTCTTCGAATTTCCGCTTCTGTCGCAGTTTGTCGAGACGCGCGGCTTCGGCGGCTTGTTGCTCGGCGAGGTAGGCGGCTTGTCGCTGGGCTTCGATCTCGGAGCGCTTGAGGTACTTTTTCGGGGCGGCGGCAGCCTCGGTGGAGGCGGCGGCGGCGGTGGGGGCGGCGGGTTGGGGGTTCGAGGCGGCGATTTGGGATGCGAGGAGTTTGGCGAAGTCCATGGTCGGCGGTGGTGGGTGGGTAAGGACAGTTGAGGGGGGTTCGTGGAGGTGTGAGGTGTATGTTTAGTGTTGAAGGCTGGAGGTGCGATGTAGTTAGAGGGTCGTTGCGGAGGTGAGGAGGGGGGGGTCTAAACTGAATCGCCCTAGGCTTGGACTGCTTCCTCGCAAGGTTACAGGTAGGAATTTGAAACTTGATTTCTTATCAGACAGAGCACTGGTACGAGGGAGTTCGCTATTTTTTAAGTTGCTACCGAAACATGACTGCTTTAATAGCTGACAGCATCCTAAACAGCGCATGTAATATTATTCAAAGAGTGTACTTCTTTAAGCATATAAATTTGTACCGGTACAGTCAAGCTAGAATTAATTTTAAATGGTGGCGAGCACAGGCATAAGTGTGAAGGTAGAGCTACTAGTCACGTGCTAGTAGTGCATAATCTACAGCTATGTATGCCAAGTCTGGCCAGTTTACCAGCTCCCGTTGAGAGACTTAGAGCCGAAGAGCTGCCCACACCTTTGGCGCGTCGCAAAGCATCAAGCTTTCTTTGCAATCAAATTCACGTCAACCTACCACATCTGCCATTGTTCTTCTTTATGCAGCAAATGTTTTGCCTACAAATGACTGCATAGAATCATCTCTCAACCAGCACAATGGCAGCTCCGACGCCCAAGGTCGACCGCCAAACCACGACACCTTTCCTTCTGAAACTATTCTATAGAAGCGGCACGTTCCACCGGTATGTCTCAGATACTCCTTCGATTTCCCTATATCTTCCTAAGGCCCTTCTCCAAGTCTTATGTGAATACGAATCTATCTAACGACACCACCACCACAGCCTCGAGGAATTCTCCCCAAACACCCAAAGCCCACCCCACCTCCAAATCTACACCTGGCCCACCTGCACCCTGAAGGAACTCACCCACCTCCTCCTCACCGCCTTACCCTCCCTCCTACCCTCACCAGCCGTCGGCACACGCCTCGCCTTCCGCCTCGTCTTCCCCGACACCAAGGACGCCAACCGCCCCGGCCCCGGGCGCTACCTCGCAAAAGAACTCGGCAGCATCATCGTCGGCGCCGGAAACGCAACCTACGAGGATCTCGACGCGGCAGACGCGCGGAATGGGAACGAGAATGGCGCAAAAGAGGATGTGAGGGAGGTGTTGAGCCGGCTGGAGGGCGATGCGGACAAGAGTCTTGCGAGCGTGAGGTTTGTTATCGGGGACTATGTGTCGTGCGCTGTGTTTCCCCCGCTGCCGGGCGGAGAGGTTGCGGCTGCGCCGCCGCCGTTGAGTGCGCCGTTTCGAGGGCCGCCGGGTGGAGGCTATGGCGGGAGGGGTGGCATGGGGCCCAGGGAAAATGGGTTTGGTGGGAGGGGAGATTATGGCGGGTTTAGGGGAAGGGGAGGACCGAGGTTTGAGGGGAGGGGAGGCGTGCCATCTGGAGAGTGGAGGAGGGGGGAAGTGCCACAGGGGCCGCCTCAAGGGTTTGGGAGGGGGAGGGGGAGGGGCAGAGGTTGGTGAGAGTGTTGCCTCATTGGTGGGAGGTTAGCATTTGGCATTTGGCAAGTTTGCGTTTAGACCTGCGACAATTCGGCATTGTGAGATTGGTTGCTGGCATGGCCTGGGGATGACCATGAGGTTAAACGTACCTCGAAAGAGAGACGGAAAGCCAGGCTTGGGACTCTTATCAAAAGCCGAAGGTAAGTCATGAAAGTCTCTTGTAATCGGCAAACTGGCGACGGCGAATTGGCTATTTGGGAGGCTTCATTTGATGTGCAGGACAAGCATAGCAATTGGATCCAATGGTCAAGGTCGTATACTTTGATCTTTTAAAAAAGAAGGGAGAACGCGCTGAAGGGAGAAGAAAGTGGGTTATTAGACAAATAACAAGAGTCGGCTCATAAACATGCAATGGGATGCACCAGTTGCGCGTAAATAAACCATGTTCATGCATATCAAATTCGTGATGCGATCGCGAACCCACGTGAAAACGAAGAGCTACCATCTTTGATGGTGGTGTGTCAATGACAAAACAACCACCATCACCAAACATATCTCGCATCTTCACAGCTGGCAGACACGCAAACTCTGCCAGTCCAGTCCTCCTTTCAGTGGGTAGTAGAACGAAATCGCGTCTTGCTGAAGGCCACCATTCGGCACGAGATTCCCCCACCTCATCCCCCACCATGCACGAAATCGTGACGCTCCAATTCGGGCAAGAGGCCAACTATCTTGGGACGCATTTCTGGAACGCACAGGTATATTCTCCGTTCGGACCTCTATCTTAATTCAGTCTTTCACAAGAAACAAATTCCTCCATTGAGCACCCTTCGTACTTCTCACAACTTTATCCCCTCATTCTTAATTATCCCTCACCTCCACGTTTTCCAGTATCTCCATAGCTCATGTTCATCTCCGAAAGCGCTCTAACAGAAGGAATGAAAGGAATCGTACTTCACATACCCGCCCGAGGAAGAATCGCCAGTTAATCATGACATCCACTTTCGACCCGGCATCGCACCAGACGGGTCCGAGACGTTCACACCACGCGCCCTGGTGTATGATCTTAAGGGCTCGTTTGGTAGTCTAAAGAAGGTGAACGCGCTTTACGAGGTTGAAGATGAGGGACCTGTGGGTGGGAGAGGTGTATGGTAAGTCGAGCTCAATATTATGATGTTCTCATCGTTTTCCGACTACAACATTTATCTATTTTAAATGTTAAGATCATCTGATGATCTGCCTCTCTATCACTCGCCCTCTTGTGTTCCTTGAGGAGGACATAGTTCTGATGATGTAAAACATAGGTCCTCTCCCCCGATCATCCGCCACGCACCACCCATTCCGCCATCTCCATATCAAGTCCATCTTGACGCTGGTCTACCACCCCCTCCGCTCACGGCGGCTTCGGTGCGGTATTGGTCGGATTATGCACGTGTTTACTATCATCCTAAGTCTCTAGTCCAACTATCAGAGTTTGATGTCGGAGATGCAACGCACAGAGCCTGGGAGAAGTGGGATGTGGGTGCGGATCTATTCGGGACTTTGGATAGAGAGGAAGATTTGCTTGATCGGTGAGTACAGTTATCCTTTTTTTTAATACTAAGAAGAGAAAGTAGAAGCTCGCCACTGGTTGCTGCTAATCTGCCATCACGTCACATTGTAACCAAAGCTGACCACATCGAATCAGCGACCTCCGTCCCTTCATAGAAGAATGCGACTCCCTCCAAGGCCTCCAAATCCTCACCTCCGTCACCGACGCCTGGGGCGGCTGGACAGCCCGCTGGACAGAGCGCCTCCGCGACGAGTTCGGCAAATTAGGCATCTGGGTCTGGGGCCTCGAGCAAGGCGGCAACGAACCCATCAACCGCGAGAAGCGATTGACCCGTTTAGCAAACTCTGCTCGTTCGCTCTACGAGATTTCAGAGCAGGCGTCTGTGTACGTTCCAGTCGCAAATACGCCGCTGAAAGCACCGTCGTACTTGTCACTCAACGCGAACTCGAAGTGGCAGGCGTCTGCGGTTCATGCTCTAGCGTTCGAGAGTATGACTTTGCCCTCGAGGCTAAGGGCGGGAAATGGGCAGAGAGGATCGTTGAATGAGCTCGAGGAGACGATTAACAGCACTGGGAAGAGAAGGATTGCGAAACTAGAGTTCAGTGTCGCGGACCCAGATATCTTGGAGGACAAGGTCGTGGCGGAGGCAGCGCAGGCTGATAAAGTGGGCGCCGTGCTGACACGTCAGGATGAGAGCAATTCTAAGGACGACCGTCTCAATGACTTTGACGCTGATTTATCGACGACGGAGTTACCTGGTGTCAGACAGCGGGGTGCACGCAGAAAGAAGGAGCATATTTTCGGGCGGGCGGAGTCAAGCAGAGGGGCCTGGAGCATTGCTGAAGGAAGCGAAGGACGAGACATGCATGATGGGTTTCACAATGGTCCGATTGTACAGAGGTATTTCTTACATTTTGTTTCTTGGTCACAGCCTTGCGGAGCGCAAGGCTTTCTGTTGGCAGAGGCTATAGATTACGTTCTGACGTGGTACTGTACCTGCATCTATGACATCTAGACCACTACAAGGTCAAGCATTCGTCCACGATCTAACTCGGCTGCAGATACTCTTCCTCGCTACTGTTCCCGCTTCTCGATAGCTTCCCATCTATCATCAACGTGGGCGATGGCCACGCCAACAAGGTAGCGGTGTACACGGGCTTGACAACTTGCGCTTCTATTGCTGAGCAGGTGAGGGCTACGGAGCAGCTTGTGAGACGTTTGGTGAGTATGGAGGAGAGGGAGGCGATTTCGAACGGGTTGGCTATGATTGCGGAGGAGTATGAAGAGGGGTGGGACAGTGGAACGGACAGTGATGATGATTGATGAAGCATAACGAGCAGGTATGCCCAGAACTCCCGGAGTCCGGCAGTTCCTGGTGCAGGTACCGCTGACACAGTTCGTGCGATGCCTGTAGATAACAGGGTTATACATGGATACCACGGGCACTGAGCAGAGACACAGACGGCGATGACGATGATTGAACGATTGGGAGCCAGGGAGAAGAGCGGGGATGTTCGAAAACAACGGAACGAGCACGGTGGATCACGGGAATTGGAGTCTTGGAGACAATAATTGCAGGGACCAGAAAAAGCATGTTTACGGGCTCCGATCTACGGCCAGCCTTGTTGAGCTAATAATAAGAACCGAAAAAATGACACCTGACTGGGAGAGATATCGGTGTGCGTGGCAAAAATCGAGAAGGCGAGCTAATGGGAGGAATTGGCGCGAAGAGGAACTTCGATGAAGTGAACAGCATTCAGTGCCAGCAAACAGGTTTCTTTGGCATTATCTTGGCTTGGACGGCTTTGACGAGTTGAATCAGCAAAATCTTCATCTGGCGGAGGCGATAAGTACCGCCAGTTCCTTCGACTCCTGCGGGGTGGCCTGGTGGTGCATAAAGTGGAGAGTCTGGTCCGTCGACGGCCGATCTGACTGAGCATGATGCAGCAGAAAGAAAGTATCCCTGCTAGCAGACAGCGAAAGCGCACTGTTTTAAAGCTCAGGGATGTGTCCTGAGTGTGATGTGACGAATCACGGATTTTCACTGCTCGTGCCAACAGGTGGAACGACCCACAAATGCCCTCAGGCACGCGAATCGAGGTGCTGAGCTGAGAGACATGTATCGGCTGTACCTCTGCTGCGAGCGGAGAGGTGCATGACGGAGTGACCGCCGAGTTCCGTTCACTGACTTATGCTGAGGGTTTCTCCTGAGTCTCTCGTCACTTGGAACAACGGGTTCCTGCCGTACCGTGGTTGGTAGTGCGGACGCAGGAACACAAAACAGCAGCGTGGTTTGCCACAGGGAAAAGGAGAGCCTAGCGATGCATCGTGATGGCAGACGATGGTGTTTCTTCGGCAAGTGGTGCGAGCCAACGACTGCCAGCCACTCGGCGAGGACTCGGGCTGGGGACCAACCTCAGCGTCCCCGCCTCTGCCAGGCTGCCTGTCTTCCAGCCTTCTTCTTCTCCACTTCTTCTCCACTTCTTCTCCATGCACGCCCCTGAACCTTGCTTTTCGATAAACCCGCCATGCAACCTCAGCAGCCACGCGACCGGGAGCTAACTCTTGGAGCAAGTCGAGTCGAATGCTGGATCCGCCTGCCTCCGGTGAAGGTGCACTGGAGCCGTCGATGCAGTGCTGCGCTGCAGCTCGCCTGACTGGAGTGCCTGCGTTGCACAATGCGCAGCGCCTAAAAGCAGTCTCGGTGCCTGTCCTGACCGCCTGTCCGGCCTGCTCTCTCCGTCGCTGCTCGCAGGATGCTTCAGTGATGTGTCGTGGACGAGGGAAGCCCAACGGCGCTGTCACCTGTCACTCGCGGGCAACCATCGACTCGGCGCCGTGTCTATCTATTCTGTCTATTTTTACTTCAGCCACCCGACGGCCGAGAAAAAACAAGGCTAGGCACGCGTCTCCCAGTGAACTGTGCCAGACATGGATCGATCCAGCCGACCGTTTGCTGGTGCGTGGCTGTTGCATCATCGCCAGCACCGCGCCGCCAGACCAGACACGACAGTGGTTGGCTGCTTTGGGTAATTATTAGGTTCATGCTGCGAGCGGCGTTGTCCTATAGTGTGTTTCGCTGGCGGGTACGGCGTCAGTGTGCTGTGTTTCCTTCGATTCTGCCCCCTCCCACATCCTCAGTCCAAGTCTGCTTTATCAATATCTCGTGAGTGGTTTATTCCTCTCGCTTGCAGGCCTCAGGGACGGGCGATGTGCAGTTTTCCTACAGATTTGGCGTGAGGAGCAGGGCGAATTGTCAGGCAACGCTGCCCAGTACCTGCCGCTATCCCTGCGCAATGCAAGCGCACTGCAGCCCGCGTTGCCATGGCTGCCAACAGCTGTCTCAGCAATTGGCTCGTCGGTCGGCCTGCAGCAGTCTAGCGCATCCCTCCCCTGTCCCTACGCCTATCGATACGAACCTTCACCACGAGGCCCGCGCTCGCCAGCAACCTACCCGTGCACCCACCACCAGTCTGTCCGTACTCACGGCAACCTACGCTCCATGTGGCAGCTTGCGCCTGGCCGGTATGCCGGAGCTCCTCCACAACGGAGCCGGACCCATGGGAGATCATCATTTCTCCCAGAGGCTCAACGTCAGAGCTCACAAGCTTCACTTGGCGCATGCAACCTGGACACGGCAGCATGCTCCAAGCATGGGAGCAGCCCGATATCCGGCGGCCCTGCCTGCCCTGATTCTTGAGTGCATATAGAGCCAACCTCCTCCCACATTTGAGGCTCTTCTCCAGTGCATCTGTTTGGTACCCAGCCACCCGTTCGCATCCCAACCCCCCAAACCAGCAAGAACTCGCTCGCTACGGTTCTTCTGTTTCTATCGTTTATATCAGACTCGACCATCGTTCAACCACCGTCTAGTACAACTCACATTGTTCTGATCCATCATCATGGTTAAAGTCACACTTTCACTTTTGGCCCTGCTGGGCGTTGCCGTTGCCAACCCCGTCGCTGGAGGTGTAGGTTATTCGTTCCCAGAAGGAGGTTACCCAACTGGAGGATGGCCCACCACCCCGTGTGAGTCTTCGGAGACACCAACGCCGACTCCATCGTCCATCTACACTCCGACTCCAACTCCCTCGTCTACTCCATGCGAGAGCGAGACACCGACGCCTACCCCGTCTAGCTCCACCCCCAGCTCGATCTACTACCCAACGTCGACTCCTTCCGAGACTCCTAGCAGCGTGTACACTCCTCCTCCACCTCCCCCGTACACGCCTCCTCCGTACACGCCTCCCCCATACACGGCTCCTTGCAACGAGACTTCCACCTCGGTCTACTACCCGACTTCATCCCCGTCTTCCATCTACACTCCTCCTCCCCCTCCCCCACCACCAAGCTCGACCTACTACCCTACTTCGGTCTACACTCCTCCCCCACCGCCACTCTCGACCTACTATCCTACTTCGGTCTACACTCCTCCCCCACCACCACTTTCGACCTACTCCCCCACTTCAGTCTACACGCCTCCTCCACCACCGTATGTCAACTCCAGCAGTGTGTACACTCCCCCTCCACCACCAATCTCGACCTTGTACCCTACCTCGGTCTATACTCCTCCCCCACCACCCCCGGCAACCACCCCTGTGTACACTCCTCCCCCGCCGCCAGAGACGGTCTACACCACGATCACCAGCGTCACTACCGTGACTGTTCCTTGCACTGCCGTCATCACGATCACTTCGTCTGGCACAGTGTACACATCTACGATCACCACCGTCACTACCAGCGTCTACACCACGGTCTGCCCGACCAGCTACCCGGCTCCTCCAGCGACCACGCTCGTCCCGATCGTTCCCCCACTCAGCCCGGTCGCTCCCCCGTCCACATACGCACCGGTGCCTCCTCCTGTGTCCACTCCCGTAGTCGTGGTTCCTCCTCCCGCGTCCACTCCCGTAGTCGTGGTTCCTCCTCCCGCGTCCACCCCCGTAGTCGTGGTTCCTCCTCC